>NW_009649715.1:68754-133713 GCF_000708025.1 Charadrius vociferus
CCTCTTTGTAGGGATGCATCACTCCTGAGCTTGGAGGAGGTGATCCTTGAATATTAACCAACTTTCTTGGGTCCTTCTTCCCTCCAGCGCTTCATCCCATGGCACCATACCAAGCAGATTCTTCAAGAGGCCAAAGTCAGCTCTCCCAAAGTCCAGGGTGGTCAGCCTGCTGCGCACCTTCCTCTCTGCCCTGAGGATCTTGAACTCCACCATTTCATGGTCACTACAGCCCAGGCTGCCCTTGAGTTGGACACTGTTTCTCAGTCCCTCCCAGTTAGTAAGGACAAGGCCCAGCATAGCTCCTCTTCTTGTTGGCTCCTCAACCACTTGGAGAAGGAAGTTGTCCTCAATGCAATCCAAGAACCTCCTGGATTGCCTATGCCTGACTGTGTTATCCTTCTAACAGATGTCGGGGTGGTTGAAGTCATCCATGAGGACAAGGGTCTTTGAACGTGATGTCACCCCTATCTGTCTATAGAGGGCTTCATCCACTCTGTCTTCTTGTTCGAGTGGCCTGTAGCAGTCCCCCACTGTAATGTCCTGTGCTCCCAATTTCCCTTTAATCCTGACCCATAGGCTCTCCGTTGGCTCTTTATCCATCCCTAGGCTGAGCTCCACGCATTCCAGCTGGTTGTTAACATGTAAGGCAACACCGCCTCCTCGTTTCCCTTGCCTGTCTCTGCTGAACAGCCTGTAGCCTTCCATGGCAGCGCTCCAGTCATAGGAGTCATCCCACCAAGTTTCCGCAATACTAATGAGATCGTAGCCTTGGAGGTGTGTGCACATCTCTAGCTCCTCCTGTTTGTTCCCCACGCTCCATGCGTTTGCATAGAGACACTTCAGCCATATCTTCGTTGAGGCTGACTTGGCTGGAGCAGTTGTAATTACTTTGCGCTGCTCTCCAGGCAGCATTCCTGTGCTGTGTATTAACGGTGCCTCCCCATTGGCTCCTGTTGGTCCAGGAGCTCCTGGCTCCTCTACATAAGACTTTGAGCATGCTGCAGCATAGCCAGCACATTATCCTGCCTAGTGTCCAACAACCACTCTATAAGCTACAGATACTCCCCTAAATGCTGTGTCCTATGTACCAGTATTATTTAAATATTTTGGATATTTTAAGCAATCACTGGTAGATATATATATTTAAGCTACTGAACGAAGGCCTGAGAGTCATCTCTTGGACTGATACCTAACTCCGGTATGTCTATGTGTAGACTGAATTTTAACTGCAGTTATGGAAATCTATAGTCATTTAGGTGACAAAATGTGCATACCTGCTATGGGACAAGCTGGATTACTCTCTTGACCCTGTTGACTGCATTGACTAGATCTTCAACTATAAAAGGACCTTGGAGAAACAAAGTTCATGTAAGTAGATTCCTATGCTGACAACACCTAAATTTAGCTACTCTAATCTATAGACTGAATCCCACCTTTTTGGAGTCTAAACTATGAGACCCAGGACTAAATTACTTAAGCATGGGCCTCCAGTCCCATTTCAGAAGTTCTGGGGCATCTGAAACAACCTCCTAAGTATGTGTGACAGACATCACAAAAGACTATGAGAAGCCCATGACTTTCTGAGGTGGTGGCCAGGTGAAATTTCCTAGGGTAGCTGACGTGGTGCTAGTCATCTGTATAAACAACTGAATGAAGCTTCAAATGGCTGAGATGTAGTCAACCAAATGTTGACTACAAGTATACAAATAGAAGTGGGAAACCACCAAGAAACAAAGAAAATTGTCAAGGAATGATGCCTGATTGTGGTTTTTGAGAATTATATTAGTTCTTATTAACAAAATAATCATTAATCCCTGATTACGAATACAAGCTGCACTTAGTAACAAAACCACAATCTTTTCAACATGTACTGTGTCAGAGGTAATATTAAGTTGAAAAGAAAGATGGTCTGGGGGTTACCATTCTCATGCTGGGACACAGGAAATACAGGTTTAATTGGCATCCCAGGTTCCTCATATCAGTCTTCTATTATTTATATTACTGTAGACTGTAGTAGACCTAGTCATGTTTTGTTTAGTTTTACAATCCCAGAAGCTAGAATAACATTTTTTTTTTTTTAAATTGTTCCATGTTTATCATTTCTGCTGCTCGCAAAACTCTTTGCATGGGCTCTGTCTCAACTTCTAGACACACAAAGAGGGTTGGATTTTTTAATGGTACTAGTCACACTGCCTTGTACATTTATACTGGAATAACTGGTTAATATCTGGCAGCAGTAATTTGCTGATTTGGCAGCTTGCTTCCAGCACAAGATATGCTCCCTCAGTATAGTCCCTCTTGTACCACATTACTGGATCCATTTGAAGTTCTGTCCAATCTGCAATTGGCATTGTGTTTTCTGTGCATGCATAGAATAACCTCATTGTGGTTTCCACCCCTTGCAAAAAATCCCCCAGCCTTCCCAGATGCAGCAGGCTTACTTTACTATACAGAATTTTATACACTTTTGCCGTTATGTTCCCATCTGTTCCGAGGGAAGAACCCACCTTACCACACGGTATAATAATGAGCATCCTCAGGAGAGCATGTGAGGTCCTGTCCCAGCAGCATTCTGCTGGAAGGGTGCAGGGATGGAGAATGTGTGGTCTGTCTTCAACGTACTTGAAGATGCTGCTGGTTGTAGCATGGTGAGATGCATTACTGTACCCCTGTGGGAGAAGCTGTTGTGTTTCAACGATGCACATTTTAAATTCCTCAGAAATAATTTAACAGAAGATTTTTTTTTTTTCACCTTGTGGGACAACTGTGGATGGGTTTGCAAAAGAAAAACGATGGGATAACACTAAGCTCCTAGAAATAGTTACACTATGGTATATTCTGACACAGGAACAGTTAAATGGATGGATTCGGGAGATAAAATGAAGCAGCAACTCTGAAATATTGTAATTGTTGACACAATATAATGCAGATGTTGGCAAAATACTGTGTTCCCGGTGAGAAGTGAGTCAGTCTGCACACCATCTGACCATTCGTTACACTGTGGAAACCTTTGGAGTGCATTCAGTACAGCAAGCACAGCACTGTTCTAGCTGATTAAGTTGCACCCTGTACTTCAGGCTCTCAAGGCCACAAGACAGAGATGCCAATTTTAACAAAAAGGTTTTTCTGCGGGAAGGAAGTAGGGTATTATTACATGTTACATTTCTTGACAAGGCAAGTGGAAAAAGTGCCTGCGTTCTCTCTGACGCAGTGCCAGCTTGTTGTCTGGGTATGAAATAAAGGGATGTTGAGGATTTTTCTGTCTTCAGAGTATCTAGGAACAATGGGGCACTTTCTCCTGTGTATGGAAGACCCTTTGTTTCATGTTCCAGAATAACCTTTAGGTGGTACCATGAAGTAAATACAAAATAAAGGAAATCAAAGGATCCCCCTTTAGTTAGCCCATCAGACAGCTTTGGCTAGGTGGGGGTTTGAACAGAGTCTGACTGTGTTATGGACTGAAAGAATGTTTCATGCAGATGGAGGAATGCAACACAAATTTCACCTATTTGAGTTTTGTCGAAAAATAAAAAATATTTCTATTCTTTTATGCAGAATTTTTATGCATAATTTTGGAACTATTGCTGGAGACAGGACACCTCCTTATGTGAATGATTATTTACATGGGTGGAAGTGTAACAGGAAGGATGACTGAGGATTTCCTTCTACACTTCAGGAAGCCTCTATAACCTAATGGATGAGGAACTCTCCCAAGAGAAAATCAAATTTGACTCTTGTACTTTCTGCAGTGGGTGAAGGCTTCAGATGTTCTGCTTTTGTCAAAAGGAGGACAGCAATTCATGCTTATCTTCCAGTTTAGTGACAATCTTGCCCTCTGATTTCTAAATCTGAAAGGTGTACTTCAGGCCTATTTTCAAGTGATTATTCTAAACATTGAGGGCTAAGAAAACTACTTGAAAAGTGAAACAGAGATTTTTATTAACTCCTGTGATTCCAATAGCTAAAGTTTCCAACTGTAATTCTAATGTATATGTTTTCTTTTAAATTTGTACTTGAAATTTCAATTTTGAAAATTAAGTGTTTCAGCTATGCAATGCATTTTATGAATGATCTTGCTGAGGTATTAGGAATAGTATACTGTAAAAACTTTATTTTAAAATAACCCATAAAATTCTCTTTTTTAATATAGATTTGTACAAAGCCCACTCTGTGGTAACCATATAATAAATAAAAAAAAACCTCCCAACAAATAAATAATAATAAACATCACTCATGGTGTTCTCTGAACCTCTAAAGCACTCTGGCCTATAACAATCCTTTTTCCTCTGGCAACTGTTGCTCTAGTGATGCATTTCAACACACTGAAAGAACAGCTTACTCTTTTGACACATTTTTTGTAATATCCAGGATTGCTACTGCTTCAGTGGTGTATTATTGTAATACTTTATCAAAACAATGCCTGCCAGGAGTTTGTGTCCCAAGAGAAATTTTATATACTTCTTTTAAATGACAAGAAAGAAACCCCAGTTTATAGAATTTCTTGGCGATCCCTACATAATCATGGATGCCATGGAGTCACTGTGGCTAGCAGCCTTTCACTAGATTATTTTATCACTTCATAGTAAAGAAGAAACTCAATTTTATGGAAAAGTCACTGAGGAAAAAAGGCTAAATACTTAAAGTCTGGGAATCTTTCTGTGATCTCAGATTCCCAAGGATTTTTAAGAAGGTGAAAATGAGAATAACCCGCTGGTTTTCATCTCATTATCAAATATGTTCTTCAGCAAGAATAAGAAGGTTTTGCCCTAAGACTCTTCCAAATCCAGCTGCTTTCAGCATAGGGTCTTCCTTTACCTAGACATGGTTTCTGTGCATTTGGGAATCATTAGCAGGTTTTTCTTCCATACACTTGAACATTGTCCCCTTGAACTAGATGCCTAGTTGTGTGAAGAGCAAACTCCTACTATATGTTTTGAATCCTGGTCTTCCAGGATATTTGATTATCTTGCTTTTTTTTTTTTTTTTTTTTTTTTTTTTTTTTTGAAGTGTAAATCAACCACCACTCCTTATTTATCAACATCAAAACTTTCATGATTTTATAGGTCTCTGTCATACACTCTCTACAACATCCCTTTCCCAAAGTGAAAAGTTTTAGATCAATTTGTCGTAACACCAGTGGAAAAATACACTATACTTTTTACCACCTGTTACCTTCTGTGAATCTTTTAACCAGTTCTCATCATTATTGTGATGAAGACAGTAGAGATATACACAGTACTCAAGACATGGTTGAACCATCTTTGCTTCCAAGCATCTAAATAAACAAGCATTGCTTCCTGTGCAATCTGTTGTAGGTGACCCTGCTCTGGCAGGGGGGTTAGACTAGATGATCTCCAGAGGTCCCTTCCAACCCTAACCATTCTGTGATTCTGTGAAATACATTTTCTGTTTCATTCTCTGTTATTTCCTAATGATTTCTAACATTAGATCTGCTTTTTTTGACCACTACTGAGCACTGAGCTGACATTTTCATAAAACTTTCTATCCTAACCCCTAGGTCTCATAACTGAATGGTAATGATCATCTTGGAAGAGTGGCATTTAAGAACTTATATTTAACCTACATTCAAACGATGAAATACCTAACCTGTATGAAAATCTAAGTGAGAAGGCTTTCACTAGTAGAAACTCTAAGGGCATCACTGGCACTTGATGTTGTTCCACTGCACGTGCCAAGAGGTGTTAGCATTTGGCTAGCACAAGTGTCTTAGGGACTTAAATTCATTTGGATTCTGGATGTTAGGCAAACCTACCACTTTTGTTGCTAAGGGACTTAATCATATAAGGTCTAACAGGAAGACTTTGAGTTCAGCACAAGGTAGAGTGTCCACAACCAATTTTACTAAAAAAAAAAAAAAAAAACTAATTCTAAGAAGTGCCACTTTTCCTAAAATAAGCGTAAGCAATAGTTAACCAGGAGTAGGAAAGCAGGGTATTCAGATCTCTTTACCTTCAGGTGTACAACTCCACATGTTCCTCAGGAAAATGACCTTAAGAAGAGGCTGAGCTACAGGGACTGAGCAATTGTTTATGAATTTATCTCCCCCCTTAATTTTGGGTATGATCTATTGTGCATGCAAAATAAAAATGAAAAAAAAAAAAAAAGAAAATACACACATATGTATGCATATACCCCCCCCAAGCATATATACATACATATCTATCTGTATATTCAACAGAAATGGATTCTACAGACCAGTGAAGATCGCTTTAATTTGAAATAAAAAGAAACTGTCTTCCTTCCCCAAAACAGTAGTCTAGTAATGTGCATAACTGGGTCTAATACATTCAAATCTAATCTCAGCAGGTGACTTTTCATGGCTACTTTAGGTGTATTCCAGAGGCTTAAAACTCCTGCGGACACACAAGGGACTCAAATCCACTGCAGCAGATAGAGCTAGGGCCTGAGATCAAAGGAGCTGCTGTATTAAATATCCAGAAGTAAAGTTCAAAGTAGTCCCCAGTTCACATACCATAGCCGCATCTATCTATCTATCTATTTTATGCAACATATGGAAAAAGATAGGTATAGATATATAGGTATAGAGGGTTACGGTTATAACTATAGCTACAACTGTGTACAAATGCAGATCTAAACATATCCTGAGTTTTGTTGCAGGTATTCTTGGAGAATAAACACGGACCAGATTGCTCTGTCAGACTGCTTAAAAGAACTTCTGAAAATATCCAAGAACTATAAATTATATTCTTTTGTCCTCGAGATGTCATTGGTGCACCCTGATATTACAACCTTTAGGTCAGAGGCCGGTGATTAGATTCACCCATCCTAATATTATACCTCTTCTAACATAATGAGAAAATTAGAAGGGCCAAAGCCCAAATTAATCTGGCTTCTGCTGTTAATGAAAATAAAATAAACATAAAAAATGTTTCTATTAGCAATAAAAGGAAGACTAAGGATAATCTCCATCCTTTATTAGACGTGGGTGAAAACATAGGGACCAAGGATGAGGAAAAGGCTGAGGTACTTAATGCCTTCTTTGCCTCAGTCTTTAGTAGTAGGACCAGTTGCTCCCTGAGTACCCAGATACCTGAGCTGGAAGAAAGGGGTGGGGAACAGAATGAAGACGCCATAATCCACGGGGAAATAGTGGGTGACCTGATCCAGCACCTAGACATACGCAAGTCTACGGGGTTGGATTGAATCCATCCGAGGGTGCTGAGGGAGCTGGTGGAAGTGCTCACCAAGCCACTTTCCATCATTTATCAGCAGTCCTGGCTAACCGAGGTGGTCCCAGTTGACTGGAAGTTAGCAAATGTAACCCCCATCCACAAGACGGACCAGAGGGAGGATCCGGGGAACTACAGGTCTGTCAGTCTGACCTTGGTGCTGGGGAATGTTATGGAGCAGATCATCCAGAGTGCCATTACAAGGCACATGCAGGACAACCAGGTGATCAGGCCCAGTCAGCACGGATTCATGAAAGGCAGGTTGTGCTTGGCAAACTTGATTGCTTTCTATGACAAGGTGACCTGCTTAGTGGATGAGGGAAAGGCTGTGGATGTTGTTTACCTGGACTTTAGTAACGTCTTTGACACCATTCCCACAGCATTCTTCTGGAGAAAATGGCTGTTCATGGCTTGGTTGGGCATATGTTTTGCTGAGTAAAAAACTGGCTGGATGGCTGGGCCCAAAGAGTTGTGGCGAATGGAGTTAAATCCAGTTGGTGGTCTGTCACAAATGGTGTCCCCCAGGGCTCAGTACTGAGGCCAGTTGTATTTAATATCTTTATTAATGATCTGGACAAGGGGATTCAGTGCACCCTCAGTAAGTTTGCACATGACACCAAGTTGGACAGGAATGTTGATCTGCTCGAGGGTAGGAAGGCTCTACAGAGGGACCTGGAAGAGCTGCATCAATGGGCCAAGGCCAGTTGTGTGAGGTTCAGCAAGGCCAAGTGCCAGGTCCTGCACTTGAGTCACAACAACCCCATGCAGCGCTACAGGCTTGGGGCAGAGTGGCTGGAAAGCTGCAGGGCAGAAAAGGACACCTGGGGGTGTTGGTTGACAGCTGGCTGAATAGGGAAATGATCGTCCCACTGTACTTGGCACTGGTGAGGTTGCACCTTGAATACTGAGTTCAGTTTTGGACCCTTCACTACAACAAAGACATTGAGAATCTGGAGCGTGTCCAGAGGAGGGCAACAAAGCTGGTGAGGGGTTTGGAACACAAGTCTTATGAGGAGCGTCTGAAGGAACTGGGGCTGTTTAGCCTGGAGAGGAGGATGCTGAGGGGAGACCTTATCACTCTCTACAAGTACCTGAAAGGAGGGTGTAGCGAGGAGGGGGTCAGTCTCTTCTCCCAAGGACCAAGAGATAGAACAAGAGGAAATTGCCTCAAGTTACACCAGGGCAGGTTTAGATTGGATATTAGGAAAAATTTCTTCACCAAAAGGGTTGTTAAGCATTGGAACAGGCTGCCCAGGGAAGTGGTGGAGTCACCATCCCTGGAGGTATTTAAAAAATGGGTAGACGTGATGCTGAGGGACATGGTTTGGTGGTGGTTTTGGCAGTGTTAAGTTAATGGTTGGACTTGATGTTTTTAAAGATCCCTTCCAATGTAGATGATTTGATGATTTTATGATTCTGTAATGGAAAGGACTTACGTGGAACAGGTTCCTCCGTAGCATGTCAGGTAGTGGATGGAAGACTCCAACCCTGAAGGACCCAATTTCTCTCCATTGATGGAAGCAGAAGTGAACATGTTTCTAAGTGAGCCTCTTTTCCTGCAGTTAGACTCTGCTCCACACTGACTAGCTTCCAGCAGCAACTGGTACCAGGACTGATGATTAAAATGGGTAAAATAGCATGAATATTGATTTTAGGACAACATCATCAAAGCAAACCCAATTTAAAAAAAAACAAAACTGAGGGCCCCAAAATCAATAGTAAAGAACTCACGGGTAAGATTGTGGAAGTGTGTGGATGCAGCATCTGTAAATCTTCACATTGCCTTTGAATGCCTGTTTAAAATATGTTTTAGTCACAAACAATGATTGGGTTCAATACAAGTATAATGGGATAAAATGTTATGGCCTATGATGTACAGGAGGTCAGACTAGCTGCTTTAATGCCTCTCTGGCATTAATCTATGAATATATGAATCTATGAAAAATAAATCAATATTAGGGGGAAATGCTACATAACTACTATCATTGATCAGCCAATTTCTGTTGTAAATGTCTTCTCGGTTTTGCATTTTCTTTGTGGCATAATTTCTCATGATGCATTGTAGCTAAGTCACTCTACTCTTCTACTTCTAGCAAGTACATTCGTACTTGCCTCCTAGTACTTTTCCGAGGCTGTGGTAGTCGTATGATTGAGTTCATGGGGGCTAAGAAAGGCTGATGATGAAACATTTTAGAAATCATGCTCTTAATCAATTAACATTTCTGAAGTCATTTGGGTATGCCTGTATGTGTGGTGATGACTGGGATTCTTTAAGACACTGGGACACCCACTTGGCTATCTTTCCTTATATTTTCTTTTCTTTTCTTTCTTTATTTTTTATTTAAAAATTTGAAAAGTGAAAGCCAGGCAGAGTTACTGAGTCGTAACTTGCTCCTGATATACGTCATAGCTCAGACTGTCAAGTGACAACACTTGAAAAATATTACCTGAAAAAAAACATGGTCAAATATTTAAAAACTGTGAAGTTTCACTGCATGTGACTGTACCCCAATAGCCAGTTAATATTATTAAATATACTTGATACTTTCTAATACATATGGCTATATACTTGTGTATATATATATATATTTCTATGTGTTTCAGGTATCTTCAACTGATGTGTACAAGTGTACCTTATAGCTACTTACAGCCAAACCAACAAGTTTTATAAACTTTAAGATCAGTTAATGATTCAAGACACCAAAGTGATTCCAAAGATCTTAACCTGCGCTATTTAGAGCTTGCCTTAAAACAAATACAACTATACAACTTTTAGCAACATGATTGTTTACATTGCTTGTACTTATAGGATGCAGCAATCTCCTCCAGGACTTTGAAGTTGTAATCTGTAATTTTCCACATTCCTGTACAGCTACATTTCATCCTTTTTGAATGGTATTCTCCCAATATTTTGGACCCCCTTGGTACAAAAGCTTATATCTAATTAAGACCACTGAACTGCAAAATAATGTTGACACAGAGTCATTAACACCTGGAAACTGAATTAATTGAGATTCTCAAAAGTTCTATGGACTACACAAGCTTCCACTCCTGGTACAAGATCAGCTCCAACACTTAAGTCAGCTGCTTCAGAAAGATCTATGAGAAGGATGCATCTCATGAAGTGTTCAACTTGATTTTCTGTGCATAGCAATTGACACAATGACAGAAGGAACTTCAGGAACACGGTGAGACGTTGTGATTATTCCTCCAAAAGAAATCCACAAAACTCCTGAGGACACTCATCACTGCTGACAATGTACTTGAACCCAATCTTCTGTGGTTGCCTTGATTACCATGGCAGTGCAGGTAAAGAAAACACTGAGTCATAAAAGTCAGACTGTGTCAGTTGTCCAGTTCATGGTTAAAAGAGGCAGATAAAACTTGGTAAAACAATCTTGCATTACACCAAATCGCTAAAGCCGCCAAAGCAAACTAAGAGAGACAAAACAAAGGGCACATCAACATAATGTACATATTGTGAGGATTCTTGAAGGTCAGAGCATGCTCTTTTACTTCTTAGTGACATATAATGCCAATATTTGTCAGACCTTGATGAAGATCAAAGCTCAGTCAGAAAAAAATGCACTGCGTGACATTTGTTCTCAGACCTCTACCTTTGAACAGTCTTTATTGTAGGCACCTGGCTATGAACATAATTTATAGCTAAAAAGAAAAATAAAGTCTGGGTTTGGCACTAGGAGGCAGGGAGAGGGCTTCCACTGTTATATTTCCGTGTGACGGTGAGTTGAAGTCGCTGATGAACAAAACAATCATACAAAGGAAAGAAGTGCTTTCTTTACATAAGCATCAAAATAAATGGCAGGCTTTATCCCAATATCTTTTACTCTGAAAATCAGCTAGAGAGTTAATTTAAAAATTATATGAATTTACTTGAATTTCATGTTGATAAAATGTAATGAGAAAATTGAAGAATTTCATTTTAACAAGTTATCTAAAAGTAACAGACTTTCTAAGTCTCTGTCTATCTACAAATCTTCAAGATGCAGATCCCCATACAGACATTAAACTATTCAGAGATGCATTCTTTTAAATGATGCAGAGGATTGTTGTTTTCTTCTTTGTTTTTTTTTTTTTTTTTAATTGAACTAAGAACAGCCTAACTCACTCTTACGTACTAAACAAATCTCTGATTCTATCTAGAACCAAGTATTTTTGTAAGCTGTGAGTGTTTGAGTGTGCTTGCACCTTGTGAATCTCTTATTTGCAAATGGTTGTATTACAGAAAGCTTTATTCATTACCTTTTTTTTTTTAGAAAAAAGTTTATATCTATGGAAACTGGTTGCAAAATGACACCTTTTCTAATCTGATGGCCTCCTAAATGTACTGTTAGCACCATCAGGATGTTAAAGTACAAGCAAAACAACAAAAAAGTTAGGTTAAGAACTCCAGTTGTTATTCACAGGAGTGACACTGATGAAATAGATACTCTGAATTTATAAATTTTCTTTTTTTTTTTTTTATTTCTTTTTAACTTTTTCAGCTCTGCTGAGCTTGAAATCTTCAATGAAAATAGTTTGTCTAAAAAGGAGCAAGAAAGTATTAAATTCCTAGCAAAGGAAAGATTGCAAAGTATCTTCTGCCGTTCCAAAATTAAAGAGCCCACAGAGAGAAAATTAATACAGATGTCTTACACAAATGTGGTTAGAACCAGGATAGCATTAATCCTTCAGTCCAAAAGCAAAAAAAAACCCAGTTCAGCATATATCAGAGACACCCTGGCATCAAAAAGGGTTTGAAGATGAGGTCTTGATGGTTTGATGCTGCAAGTTCCCTGAAATTTAAAAGTGCTCAGCATTTCTTGGTATTTGCGTGCTTTGTTAGAATTGTGCCATGAAAATGAAGAATAAGACACTTAAAAATGTAATATAATCCATATGTATTGTCTTCTATATAACAGACAGCTTTTTATTACTACTGGTTAATTAAGAAACAAGCCTACGTCTTACCTCCAGACCGAGTTTTGGTAAGTGCATTAAAATGCCTATGACAGATGAGCAAGCATGTATGATGGCGATGGTAAATTTTCCAAGTTAATCTCATTTCATCATGAGCCATGATCAGTGTTTTATCATCTCAGTTTAAAAATTACTCACAAACATGGCAACATGTAACTGACTCATGTCACTCATAGATTTATTGTTTGCCCCCTGCTTCCTCTGCCTAGCATTAAAATTTTCCTTTCAACCTTTGAAGCCAAGCAGAGTTGTTCATTACCTTTCGGGTGCCACACCAGTTTAATCACATTGATAGAGGGCTATGCAATCAAAGTGACAGTTCAATGATGATTTGCATCATGCCTGACTCATTACTTTGTGAAGGATTTGGCATGCCAATCAATGGAAAATGATGTGCAGTCCCTTGAAAAATGACAGTAATCCATTTTCCACCAATTGGCAAGAGAAGTCCTTGACAGACTCACAAGTTAGGGCCCAAGCCAAATATTATTTGGCATGTTTCTCACTTTGCTGCCATTTTGCAAATCCTGAGGGTATTTATCAAAGCAGTAACTTTTTTTGTTATTGTTAACATTCTTTATCTGCAGGATTTCCTTTTGTTTTCCAAGAAAACCTTTGAATGTGCAGATGTTCCATGTGTTCATGTTGAATTCTGTTATGACATCAAATACTTCTAAATGAACATCATCAGTTGATAACATCCTAATAATGTTAATAAGATCCTGTGACAGTATTGATAACATCCTTCAGTAGCATCCTTGTCTAGTTCCCAGTGCAATTACGCTTACCCTTCTGCAGAAAGCTTTGCACAACTCCTTGACACTTCCTTATGAAGATGTTGGATGGAACTTTCACAGCCTATCTTCATTCAGGACCCACCTGCATTGGCCCAACATAAATGTCTGCCCCATTCAACACCAACCTTCATCAGAGACTTAATTCTGAGTTAAGGAGGAGTATTCATTTAGGATTAAAGAGAAAACAGTGTTGCTATAACTTTGAGTACATGGAAAGCGATGGACATTTCACCGATCAGCTGTGAAGACAGGGCTGAGCAGTCTGGAGATCCCATAGTCTGATCCTGGTTCACCTCTGAGTGCAGGCATGAGTGCTGATTCGGGCTTTGCTTTGTATTGCTCTGGGCCTGCATGATTTTGAAAACTCAGAAAGCTGTTTTACACAGCCTCCAAAACCCAAACTAGGAGAACGTGTGAGCTGCCAAAGACAGGGGAATGTGTGTCTGCTATTAATTTTGAGGTGGGTTAAATGCCTTCTGAAATGCCAGTCTTTGTCCATTGACTTTAGAGATTCAAGGTGCCCAGGTTAACTTATGATTCTATGTTTATTAATTTATGCTGGCACTAGAAGTACAAATGCTTCCTCTACAGTGGCCCTAACTGTTTGCTTCTCTTTCTGTAACAGTAGTTCAGTCCTGGTCATGCAAATATTTCTGAGGCTGTGCTTATCGGGGAACTAATCTAAAAAAATCTGAAAAAAATGAATAAAGAAATGACATTAGTTTTTCTGATGTTGCAACTTGTTTTTCAGATGGATCAGTGTTCTGCTTGGGGTTGTTTTTCACAAATAGTCAGGGTAATGTAATTAATATGGCAATTCATTGTGGTGTTGGGTCAGGAAAAATGGATAATAGTATGTTGTATCTGAAAACAGTATTAATGTTGAAGTGAAATTTATGCTTAGATGAGATACCTAAGTATATATGGTGAGATTAGTTTTGCTGAAAATTCCTTTCTTTCATCTTTTTTAATGAATATTCTTTTAGTATGCGTACACATAGTGTTTATTTATGCATATGTTAAGTCTAAAACAGAAAACTCTATTCTGTTGTTTATATGGGAAAATGATCTGATAAAATCTGTCTATTACTGGGAAAACTCTTTGTGTATGTGTATATACAGTCAGCAAAAAGAGCTATATGCGCTCTAAATATGATATTTATTAGCATCTCTGATTTATTGTTAAAGCAGTGAGATGTTATTCCCTACATATATTCACTTGCTGTCATTAGTTCACAAGTCTTTTTTTGAGACGTAGTATTTTTAGGATGTTGTTCTGCAGTGATGATTTTAAAATAAATACTACCAGGCAGCTTTACAAAACAAGTGAGTAAGGGAAAAACATACTTTTCTCAATTGTAGACAGTTATTGCCACATTACTTTGCAACGTAAATAATAGAAAATAGTCTGAGTTTTGCATTTTAGGCTTGGTATATACATCAATGAATATTATGAAGGAGAACATCTGCAACAATTTTTTTAAAATAAACTGGAAAAATGTACTAAAAGTGTTTTAAAAATCTAAGCATTTAAACACAACAAAAGGAGCAAAAGAACACAACATTTACAAGCTTAATAATATTTCTATCCAAGCCATACATAGCTGATTTAAAAACTTGAAACTGAACCTTTTTGTAAGAAGGAATATAGAGTTTCAAAAATAAAGATTTCCAGACCCACAGTGGGTTTCTCTCCTTTTTCTTTTTCTTTTTTTTTTTTTTCCCCCAGTTAGACTGAGAGCCCTATTCTCAGAGGTAACGCAGAACCAACCATGTGTAACACAGTTATAAAAAATCACATACAACTCTAATGTTGACAGTTCTGGTTCAAGTACCCACTTTGCCTGGTTCAAGTCCAGACCCTGTATTTCCATTTCCCGCATTTCAGCTAACTGCAGGGTTAGTGAGAATTTAAGATATTTAAGCTTCCCTCACGTTGTGTTTTGCGTCTTTCTTCACCAAAAAAAAAAAAAAATAATCTTCAAGACAGCTTGTATTTTCCTGTTAAAAATGTTGAAAGTGTCTTTAGGGCAAAAAGCTGTTTCTTGCCTAGCTCCTCATATTGATTTATTCAAATATATAGGTCCATTCTGCGAGGGTTCAACTTATACATCATTGGAGATAAATAATGCTGCAAAGAGCTTATGGTATAAACAAGCCAGATGAATGGAAAAAGAAAATATTATCCCTACATAATAAATGGGAGATTGAAAACAAGCAGCTTGCCTAAGGAAGTCTGGCTGAGTGCTGAGCTTGAATCTTTTTATCCAGAATTCTGATTCAATGTCTTCAACACAAAACTGTCATCCCTTGTGCAAAGCCTGTAACCCTAGTTTTGATATACAGCTCAAGCTGAAATTTTCTGAAGAAAAAAAAGAATCAATCTATTCTACTCAGTCTGTTGCTATGTCATTATACAGCTGAATTCTGATTTTGCATATTGGATACATCACATTGTCACTGATCCAACTTGAGCACTTTTGTTATCTATGCTCTTTACCAGATGATCATAACTTAGCACAGAAATCAGAGGCAATATTTATTGGTTGAATGATAACATTCATTAAATCTGATCAACTTCCCCAAATTTGTGAAGGTTCTGTATTTCACATCCCTGACAGGTAGCCATAATGCTAACTTAGTATGTTGATATGTATTTATTGCTGAAGCATCACAGAAGACCTATGCATATATCCAAAGGAAAGCAGGAAAAGAAAAAAAAAAACAAACCACACAACAGATTCTTTGCATACTCCAATACGTATTCAGGGATTTATCACCCGCCTTTGTATTTTTGGCTACATTTCCCAGTACTTTTTCTTTTTCAAGGTCTTAAATACAAAGGCATAGGTAGCAATGGAGTACTCAAGAACAGGATGTGAACCACCCTATTCCCCTATCAGAAAGTAAAGAGTATTATTATAAACTGTTTCATACATTTAGCCAGAACATTTTTGTATTGCCTCGCATACACTCCCTTTGTTTCTCCTCTGTAAAAGGGCATCAACAAGCCAGAACCCTCTTAACCCAGTGCTTTAGAATTCCAGCGTTGGTGCAGTTACGTCTCGTTTTATACAAAGGAAAATAAATGGCGACAAATGAATTACAAGGTTGTAAATCAATTGAGTACTTCTGCTGATATTCATCTCAGGGACACTGTGGAACAACAATGTTAACAGAATGTGGATGAAAATACAGAATATTTGCTGCTGATAATACATATTTCCCATCATCAGTCTGAAAATGTTTGGAGTGTAGTGCTGTGTCAGCATAATTATTTGATGTTTGTATTTGAGAGTCATTATCACAAGGGTGATGCTATTCATATAGAGATTGAATGAACTCTGCATGCTCCCAGAGCCTTAAAACAATACAAAAACCAAGCAGGTTTACCTTTACTTTTCTTTCTGAAACAGGAAAGTCATAACCTCCCTGGGAAGGTGGAATTTTAATGTTTCTAGGCTGCGAATAAAGCCCAAACTTTATTGCTTATTATTAGATCTGTTTATGTGGTAATCTATACTGCTCTGACTATGAAACACTACAGCCACCTCTGTCCCAGGGGTTCCCCAACTCACAGCAGGAGATCCAGAGTTTAGGCTATTCATAAGATTATTATAACCATCAACAGTGAATGCAAGTCACTGAAAACTCTCTATTCAGCTGTAGCTGACTTCAGTTGCAGTGCAACATGCTTAAGATGCATATATGTTTTTTTTTTTCATGTCAGTCTGGGTTTCATTGGACAAAAGTAATGCATGAAAAAAGGATTTGATTATTAACACACAAGTGGAAAAACAACACCAAAACTCCACCAAACTGAAAAACAAAGAACAGAGTGGCATCGTCAGCTGATAGGAAATGCAAGTGGAAAGACATGTCCCTTGCCCTTCCAGAACAAGCAGAAAAGAAATCTCTTCCTTCTGGTCTCACTGGGCATCGATCTAGCACATGGAAGAAACTTGGAATCCCAGTTTGTCTCTGGTGTCTTTAAACGAGTGACTTCATGGCTCTCCATGAGGTGCCCTAGCCCCCGGGCCATGCAAACGTTCAGTCCCATCTCTTACCTGGTTGACGTTTCAGTTATATGTACAAGGTGGACAGCTTAAGCAGGAGAAATTGATACCTGGCTCTATCTGAAACCCTACCTTACCCAGGAAACAATTTTCTTGACATCCCACTGCAGTTCTTGTGACCACTGGGATACTGCCTTAAGCAGTGGAACCAGTTTCTCTTTCTCTGTCAGCATCTGCTTTTTCTGCAAGGTGCTCTTCTGTTTGGAAAGGCACAGAGAGAAAGGGAGGTGGTGACATGGGTATTAGATGGCCCAACATGGTCCAGCACATGCAGAAACATTGACCACACAAGTGCAGAGTGGCAGAAGTTGAGATACTGTGATATAACAACTGTGGAGACAGTGTAAGCAAGTATCTTGGTTACACAGCATCTAAACAGAGTTTTGTCGATCCATGGTCTTGAGATTGGTTTTATTAAAAAGTGCCAAAGTCCTTTCTACAAATGTAGCATCTTAACACAAGAGGTGCGCTTCCCAAGAGTGCGATGCTTGTATTTGAAATTATTGTTACTCTCTAGCAGTGTTTCCTACCTAGTTATGACAAATACTTCCAGTCTGAAGTTCACTTTACAATTATTTCTTTCTTGTGCCTAGAAATATATAAAAAAAAATTCTCCGTTCTTCACTGAGGTCTGCCTGAGACAAGTATTTTAAAGGCACTGATTTCAGAGGGCAAATTCAGATAAGCTAACCAACGTTATACTAATTCCAGATATACAAAAGCATATTCAGGTTTGGGATATGAGAATAGACTGTTGACTTCAGAGACCCTTGGGTATCCCATTGAAATTGAGGCTATAAAATAGAATATATTGTTAACATGACTTTAGTTTGGATTCAGAGTAAATTACCTTTTGTTCTGTCATTGTTATAAATTTCATTCAGTAAAATCAGTCATGCAGTTATTGGCGGCTGAAGAAGAAAATTGTATTTAAAAATGGAGGATTAAATTAGAAAATAAAAAGTTACACAGAGGCAATGTAATAATAAAATAATAATAAAAAAACCACCCTGAAATAAATAACAGCCAACCAGAAACAGAATTTTAAAACATAATTGGAATTAAAAGAAATAAACAGTTTTTGCCCTTATCTAATCTATCACTTGAATAGTAATGTGGTCTTTGAATTAAAACATGTAGTTGGATGAGAATAAATCCATCCTTACGGAGACTCCATTAACATCAAGTGTTACACTAT
The DNA here is from genome assembly GCF_000708025.1 of Charadrius vociferus. Lineage (NCBI taxonomy): Eukaryota > Metazoa > Chordata > Aves > Charadriiformes > Charadriidae > Charadrius > Charadrius vociferus. The sequence goes on from NW_009649715.1 coordinate 87,017, forward strand.
GTGGGCTTTGACAGGAATATGCATAACTACTAGAGGCAGGACTATAAACTCAGTAATGGGCCAAATCCTGTCAATGACTCTTTTTCATTAGCTGGAGCTGGGTCTAGGCACCAGCAACTGTAGACCTGAAAGAAAACTGGAGTAAATTGGTGGCATTATTCCTGTGGAAACCTGAGGAAATGTGGAGCTATTAAGCAATGTATTACACGGAAAATCAGTGGCGAAGTTGTGAACTGATCCTAGCTCTGCTACTTGTCATCTGCCTTCTTAAACACGGGAACACCTGCCTGCTCTCCCGATACCCAGGACAGTTTCTCCCAGCCTCTGTTTGTCTAAAATATTTGGATTGCTAATCCGGCAGCACTGCGACCACCCTTTGCCACATGTTTGTACAGTATTTGACACGAGACACCCCGTCTCGGAGGGGGTTTCATGGCTAGAGTGCAAATAATGCTAATAATATTAATAATGCTACCAATAATGGTCTGAAAAGTGGTGGTGTAAATATTTGCTTTATAAGCGGTGACAGTGTATGTTAGGGATGAAGCTGAGCATTCGTGGCAGGCAAAGCAGGTGTTTGAACCGGGATTGTCAAAGCCTGAAAAGTGCTGTCCCCGCAGTGCCAGGGCATGGCAAACCACACACAGTTTGTAAATACCCAGTGAATTCGCTCAATGCTATTAGCTGTGAATGTCTACCTCCCTTTCCGATTTGAGCTCCACCACAAATTCCTTCTAGGGTTTGGCCCATCACCTTTTGGTGCCTCGGTTTCCCTGCCTGTAACACAGAAAAACCCACATTTGCATGATACAGTCAAAAAAAAAAAAAAAAAAATATTCCCTGCCAGGTGTTTTTTTCAAATGACTTCATGAATGGGTTCTGTTAAGTATAAAATTTTATTAACAGGAACAAAAAGAACTTTTAATTTACCACTGAAGTAGACCAATCTCTTTAAATCGCATTCAATTACTTCTTGATGAGTAAAGCTCCTTTTTCCATCCCTATCTCTGGATCCACATCCTTCCCATATCAAAATCCACTCTAATTCTTTTCCTGTGGAGGTTTAAAAATAATCTGGGGAGTCATAAAAACTATCACTCTCCACAGATTCAATAGGGAGTCTAATAGAAAACAATTATCTTGAACGATAAAAAGACCCAATAACATTTGGGACATTAATATTTTCATCAAAGAACTGCACCTCATCATTGCAAAGTCCTGTGCGAGCCAGCAGACCTGAGTGTTTGTGGCATCTATTTTGCACTTGTTTTATACCATCAAAGATCAGAAAGCGTCTTGAGACACAAACTTTTTTGTAAGGTAAGCCATCAACAGAAACAGGAGAGGTTTACTGAACTACCCTCTGTTGTTCCATTGCACCCTAGTTTCCATGATACACTCTTAATAAAACAAAAGGGAACCTTCCGATAAAAATATCTCCCCATTTTATAATGTAAAATACAAGCAATTTTATCAGCATTAACGCTGATTGGCTTCCATTAGCCTCTTGCCTTCTAATAAAATTTATGATACCTTTCAGAAGCACAATTTGATAGAAAGTGAAGTGATTACACCCTGCTTAGATATCTCTCCAGCATCTATTCCAACAATAATGCGGTAATTTTATGCATGAAATAGCACAATTGGCATAAATAGTTATAATACTGAGTGCTGTCTAAGGAACCTGGCTGCTGGAAAATTAGAAAGAGCTTCACACTTTTGAAACAGGTAATTAGGATTTCTCTCCATGCTCATAGGAGGCAGACTGGAGTTCCGTTTTATATTTCATGTTTCATTAAAATATATGTGTTAAAAATAAATGTTGAATTTAAAGCTGCACAGATTATGAAAATTAAAGGTACAGCATTACTGTAGAAGGTGGAGTAAAATGGGTCTTTTAAACTTCTAATTCTGTCTCTGCCAAGAGTTTTAACACTTTCTGACAGGTAAATCAGGCTTCCACTGTTTTCAAAGTGTTTAATTCAGCAATAGCTGCATATGGCTGTGGTCAGCAAGATGGAGTTTTACTGATGTAGAGTTATGTTCCTAAAACTAGTCACAACTTTAATTTTTTATGGTTAACCATATAGGAAGATTTTCCAAATTAGCAGTGTTAGGGCACTTCTCCTTGACCTATCTCCTATTTATCATTTAGTTGATTGAGGACTGTCTATAACATGCTTCACTTCACATCCCAACCAGCAGCATCCCCCACCTTTTGGGGACACCCAACAGTGATCCTATTTAGCCCTTGCTTCAAGCCAAGATTTTGGTCTTGCCATTCCAAAGCCTACCAACGGCTTGTGGCTAAGCAAGAAATTATCTGGATGAGGGGATTGAGTATACCCTCAGTAAGTTTGCAGATGACACTAAGTTAGACAGGAGTGTTGATCTGTTTGAGGGTAGGAAAGCTCTACAGAGGGACCTGGACAGGCTGCATCAATGGGCCAAGGCCAATGGTGTGAGGTTCAACGAGGCCAAGTGCCGGGTCCTGCACTTGGGTCACAACAATCCCATGCAGCACTACAGGCTTGGGGCAGAGTGGGTAGAAAGCTGCCCAGTGGAGAAGGACCTGGGGGTGTTGGTCGACAGCCGGTTGAATATGAGCCAGCAGTGTGCCCAGGTGGCCAAGAAGACCAATAGCATCCTGGCCTGTATTGGGAATAGTGTGGCCAGCAGGAGTAGGGAAGTGGTTGTCCCCTTGTACTTAGCACTGGTGAGGCCCTGCTTTGACTGCTGCATTCAGTTTTGGGCGCCTCTCTACAGGAAAGACATTAAGAATCTGGAGCGTGTCCAGAGGAGGGCAACAAAGCCGGTGAGCGGTCTGGAGACCAAGTTTTCTGAGTAGTGGATGAGGGAACTGGGGTTATTTAGCCTGGAGAGGAGGAGGCTGAGGAAAGACCTCATCGCTCTCTATAACTACCTGAAAGCAGGTTGTAGAGAGGTGGGGGTCGGTCTTTTCTCCCAAGTAACAAGTGATAGAGCAAAAGGAAATGGCCTCAAACTGTGCAAGGAAAGGTTTAGGATGGATATTAGGAAAAGTTTTTTTCACAGAATATGTTGTCAAGCATTGGAACAGGCTGCCTAGGGAAGTGGTGGAGTCACCATCCCTGGAGGTATTTAAAAGACGCGTAGATGTAACACTGAGGGGCATGGTTTCATAGTAACTTGGCAGTGCCAGGTTAATGCTTGGACTTGATGATCTTAAAGATCTCTTCCAACCATAACGATTCTATGATTCTAAGAAAAATACAAAAAATCATAGTAAGTTAATTTTAGAGGGTAAGAGGAAAATAACAGCTTCTTTTTCCTAAGACTGGGCTTCCTCTTCTCTCATCAGATCAAACCTCTCATTGTAGCTTTGAGGAAGTCAGTAAGTTCCATTTCCATTGATTTTAAAATTTTCCTCATAAATCACAATCAACCCTTTCTCTCTTTTTCTAAGCAACTCTAAAAAGTTGCAGAGGCTTTGTGTCATGAAGTGGCTCAGAGAAAGATGTAGACTTTTTTAAAAAAAATACTGTTAATAGCATACTCTGAAATTGCATTTTGCAAAGATTTCTTCAACTCTTCAGTGACTTTTACTTAAGGAAATAACATAATAAAAATAATATCACAGATGTTTATTCAAAACAAGAAAAAAACAACCCCACAGATCACTAACACTAATTGATTTGACTTAGAAAACTGCTTCTTACAGAAAGTTTCCTTTGAACTCCACGATTTCCTTATTTTCTTTGAATGTAATGAGGGTCAACACCTTAAACTAGATGGATTTGCAATAAAACTCAGATTTAAAAATATCAGGACAACACTTTCAGGCAAAAAAATCAATCTGGGAATTTTGCAAACATCAACTAGTTGCTTCAAGCTCTCCTGGAAAAGACAGAAGAGTTCCTCCAAACCACAGAATCGACATATTTTATCTTAAAATGTTGAAATGCATTTTTGTGTTTCCAAGTAACATTTCCTGGTGAAATATGGGCACATTACCACTTTCCAAAGAAAACAATCTGGCAAACAAGAAAAAAACAAACAAACAAAAAACAAAGAACCCCACAACAAAACAACAACAACAACAAAAAAATCTCAAAAAACCAATCCCCCAAACAATCCCCAAACTCATTCAGAAAAAAATCAAAAGTGAATGCTTTGGTTTACCTATATGCAATGTATACTTTAACTCAAAATCCCTGTTTATTTTCTCATCTTGTCTCTAAAATTTGAATATTCTGGTGGCTCTATTTGTGAAAGATTTTTCTGTCTGCCCTGTACCTCTTTTATGGGAACCTGGCTAGGTCCAACTCCACTGAAAAACAAGCAAGTTGGGAATGACTGTGGCTCAATTATCACTGAAACCTGCAAAATCAAGGCCTATTCATCATGGTTCAGAGCTCCCCTTTTGCAAGGGTGCAAGGTGCATTTCAATAGACTGATTGGGAGGAAATGTTTCTTAGCTGTAATTTTTTTTTTTTTTTTTTTTAATGTAGCCAAAGCTGGATTTTTATTCAGGAAAACTTCTGTGAGGAAGGAAAATAACTACCTTTATTGTAATAGATAGTGAGAAAATACTCCCTAAAGAAACCATTAGCAATAGGGAAACTTTATTATCATTTTCTTGTCCTCACTCAAAATCTGAAAAATCCGTCTGAAATTAAGTACCTGCTGTACAAAGAAAAAATCAATGCATTTAAATCAATGATAAAACTGCTTCAGTTGCACTGAAGAGGGAATAGCTCTTCTGCTAGCAGTTGCAATCAAGAAGACACTTACCCAAAATGTTCTTGGTCAGTAGAATTTGAAATAAATTTATTACAATAGTATTAATCTACGAAGAAAAGGAGAATTTCTGTATATGTTTCTACATACATACTTGACTGTGGTCTGGTAAATAAATTGTAATATAAGAACCTCCTAACTTTGAAAATGAGAGCAACATTTCATAATGTTGGACTAAAATCCAACAAAGTAATCCTGTTTCCAGTGCCTTAGATTTCAAATTTTGATTGCTATTGTTCTCTTGCCATCTGTGGGGTCCTCACGGAAAACGGGGAAGATAAGACCTTAAATGCTAATAAAGACAGAAACAAATATACTAACAAACCCCAGAAAATAGCCAACTTTAAAACAATACAAGGGAAAATTAAAAAACAAAGTGTTCAGCTATTTTTCACACATTAAGCAATAAAGAGAAGGAGTAGTTTTTCTATTTGCAGTCCAGCTATAAAGGTCAAGCATCACTCTCATTTGCTAATTAATGAAAAATAATTTATTGTTTTTCAAGATGTGTTTTCTCCAAACACCTTTACTTCTTTGGCTATTTTGTTGTTGTTGTGGTTTTGTTTTTCAGAATTTTTTGGTGGTGTTTGGGGTTTTTTTTATTATTATTTTTTTTTAATTCTCTTTCTGTCACATATGCTTCAGCACTGATTTCATCAGTTCTTGGTTGTAGGGAACAGCTTGAAGTGCTGGAGCCTGGCACAGAGCACATCTGTGTCTTGGTCTCTGCAGCTTGGCTTGGAGGGAGACAAGAGTTTCTCTAGACAGCAGGTTGTACTCGAAACACTCACACTCTGTCCTGCTTGGGTCACAGCCAACTTCCACTTAATGCACAGTACTTTTTGGTAATGCGCCACTGAGAGAGACTCCAGAGAATACATGAGTGCGATCTGAATTATTCCTGGGGAATAAATTATTCAGGAGATTTAGCCTTTGTTCCCAAAACGTTCCTGATTACTATGAATGTGATAGTTTCTGCGTAAGTATTTACCAAATAGTTTATACAAACAAATTGCAGCCTATGGATAGTTCGTGAATTATTCACTTCAGCTGTTCATTCTCTGTTATTCCGTAAACTGTGTTGTGTCCCTGAAATCATATGTTCCTTGATTGGATGACTAAAACATTGCATCTCCCTGCTCTCCCAGCGGGTAACTGAACTCTTCGGAAGAGGGGAATAGCACATAATGAGCAGAAAACAGCACGTCTGCGGTGCAAAAGCTGACTAGGTGGCAAAGCTGACTTATAGGGTTCCTTCTCTCCTCCCCTCCTGACTCCCGTCTTTATCCACTGAAATTTATCGTATTTGCTACCAATTTGGCAGCTACACAATTCTGAACGTGAGCAAGTTAAGCACACTTGCTTCTGAAAGGCTTCAACAGCAGCATTTTGGGGCTAATATTGCAATTCTGACTTTGAGCATAGGAACCTGAGGCAGCTGTAACCCTGTTGACCTGTGATATGGTGTTTTCATTGCTATACTGTTATTATTGTTGCTGTTGTTAGTGACAGATTTCATGCATGATAGTATTCTTTGTCCCTGTGCAATCAGATCTGGAGTAATAATGATACTTGGATTAGACTGTTACTATCTCAATTTTACTAACAATAAATTATTGACTTTAAATATATATATATATATACACATGTTTATTGTTTGCCCATAAACAAGCTAGTCTCATAACAAAGAGTCATTTTCAGCAGTATTGGGCATCATGGGTCCACATGAAAGTGAGGAAAAGCACAACTGAAGATGAGGAAATATTCAGCCAGGAGTACCGAGTGAAAGGGAATGGGACCATCCTTTTTATTGTCTTTCATCAGCTTAAACTGGCTATTCCAAGACAGTGATAAATTATAACAAATGGTGGATGGGAAACTGTGTTACTTTCAGAATCTTGTTTATGGGCAAAGAGTAAACATATCTTAAATATACAGCCAAAAGTTTATCGTTAGTATAATAAAATCCTAGTTGTCTAATCATTATCAGTCCCAATCTAATTAGTGGCGAAAAAGAAAGAATACTTCTATGCAAAAAAGTTGCAGCAGTAATAATAACATTGTTGAGACTGTCATGCACACACACCTTTTCCTGGTGTTATGTTTACCCACCTCCTGCTCCGCAGGGCCCCAAGGTCAGTGGCTTCACCCTGGTGGTGCCGGTAGCAGGAGACATGTCAGCATCTAGAATCCTTTGGCAGGAGGAACATGATGTTGATGTTGATGGTTTCTTCTTCTTGGCTTTAAGATCCACTTGGGGTCATTCCTACAAGCTCACTAACACATTTTTACACCTTCCTCTTTCTTCATTAGTCTGAAGCTCTACAACAAAATATACTAGATACGGTACCTTTTATCTACACTAGATATTATTTCTTTGTTTCTTCTGTTACTCCTAAAATTAGTTCATCCAACTCCATGTCTATATTTCTTCAACTGACCATGAGTGATTTGTTCATCGCCTTGCTGGCACCCGTGGCAGCCTGTGACCCACCTTTTATCACTCCACACTGGCACACCACCGCATTGCATCACATGTCCCACTTCCCAAGGCCTCTGTTGTCGTACCAGGACTGTATTTTTTTACACTCCATCATGCTGGAGTTGTAAAACCATGGTGGTAGCATACAAGGCTAAACAGAAATAAAGCAAATTAGCCATAGACATCTGGTCACTAGAAAAAATGCAGTTACAGCCAAACCAAGCAAAATAAAGCTGCAGGTGGATCAGGAAAAGTTCAGACAAAGCAAACCTAACAAACCAGACCTGAGGCTCTACAAACTCAACACAAAGCTTGAGGCCTCCTACCAGCAATGGCGATATGGTTTTACAGGGTCATGGGGTTACAAGTAGATGCCACCAGCTGGGAAAGGAAAAGGTAGGAACAATCTTGCACTGCTGGGACTTTTTTGTTTTGTTTTTGGTTTTGTGGGTTGGTTTGTGTTTTTTTTTTTTTTTGTTTATTTGTTTGTTTTGATTTGGTTTTATTTTTCTGTTGGGGAAAGGTCTCTACGTGACCCTTGCCCCAGAAATGCTCAAAATTCACTAAGTGCCTGACAATTTTTTGGGTACATGCATTTCTGGTTCTCCAGCCAATACAGAGTCTTAAAAGCTCTTACGTGGGCAAATTACATACTTACCTTACACACCTGTGCATTGAAAGTCTGGAAAATATAGGTAAGTCTGTTAGACTGGTCCACTACGAGGTCTATAAGGAAGTTTCTGACCCAACAGAGTGTTTTCAGGCCTAGGGAACTTAAATAATAATTTTCTTCTTAAAAGATACGTGTCGGCAGAGAAGAATGTAGTATAAAAAAAATTACATTGTCCTTTACCTGAAAAAGCAAAAAACCCCATGAAGCCAAGAAAGCTGGAAAGAAAGAAAAATGTGATGCCTTGTCCCAAAGGGGAGGGCAGTCAGCAGGATGACCACAAGACTGTCTCATCTGTGTTATTTCATATTGTCTAAGAGGAAAGAAAACTCATCCTGGACACCATCATAGCATCACTTGTTAAATAAGATGTCTATAAACCATCCTGAGCAGAAGAACAGTGATTGTCATAACTACATGAATGAAAGAACAGTGGCTCCTAAACATATACAAAGAGCACCAGTGATGTTCCCCTGACTGCTTCTTTTGGGAGACTATTAACAAAGAACATTCTCAGAGCACAACCATATGGATGAAATCTTCAGAGGAACCAAGAGTAGAGCAGTCAGAAGATTGTTCCTTCCTTAGACTTCCCTGTTTAATTTTAATCACTGGATCTAAGCAAGTGGAAAACTGTAAAACATGACCAGGTGAATTTAGTTCCTGAAAAAGAACAGTGTATCTGGCTGGGACTTGAGGTGTAGCTCATTCCTGTAGAGAAGAATTTTGCATATGGACACGACTGTGTGCCCTTTGGTTTTCAGAGCACTGCACATTTCCAGGCATTCTCCTCAGGGATAAGGGGTTGAATTTGAATGCTGTGGATCACTCCTGTCCTCCCACCCAGCTTGGCTCTGGCCCCCAGTGCTGTGCAAAGAAAGGGTGCAATCTCATATCCAGATTCATCTTGCATTCACCATGCCTCCTTTTGCTGTTGGAGTGGCACATGCCTCTTCCTCCAGCAGCTGGTGGGCTCATCTGGCGCAATGTGCATGCTGACTCTCTCTTTTGTTTTCCTCTTGCTACCCCTAATAACTTTGCCAGCCTTTTCTACACGCTGGCGACGGATGTCATAGAAATGCCTATCAGCACATAAATTAAGCAAACACTTGGGGTGTCCTAAAGAGCTTTGCAAAGTAATGTCTGAGATGCCAGCGGGGTTGCGTCTCAGTTAGGCACAGATTATTATACGCTCAACAATAGAACTTATACACAGTTCTGGATGAGGAACAGGAACCCGAGCAGGTTGCTGGCCATCTGAATTTTACTTGCTGAGTTATTTCCCCAGATAGAGTCTTCAGTCACAGCCTGGCAGCTGCCTCAAGCACTGCCAGAAAAGTCGCACCACTTTATTAGCATAACTAATGCCACCGAAGAGGATCTGCAGATATGGAAATCATTCAGCTTCATATGAAATTTCAACATGCCGTCATTTAGGCTGTCCAGCCAGCATCACTTATGAGAACAGCTACCTGCAGAGGCTGTCCTCTCATCTCTAGGAAGGGCAGGAAAAGTGAATTCTCACATCACTTCTTCCCCCCTTCTGTGTGCGGTTCACCACATCTAAAGGTGATAAAGGGATACAGGAAAATAATATTTCTGGCACTGTTTTTAAGGCTAAAAGCAAACAAAAAAATGCAGGGCTTGGCTAAACAGGAAAGAAAGATGTCTGATAAACTGCTTCAGAGAGTCAAGAGAAAGGCTTTTAAAGAGAGGTCTCCCTGGTTAAAATAGCCTGCTAGATCAGAGACAGAGAGGAATTTCCTACTTAAAAATAAAAGGAAGAAGAAGTAATCATTCTCTTCAAGTGGAATTTCTAACTGCATTCATATTTCTGTATAAATTATATTGTAACAGAACATCGGCACTTCCCGTCCCTCATCCAGCCAGTGGACCACCCAATCTACTGTGTCTGTCAGCAACAGCAGCCAAAACCAGCTGCTTCCAGAGAAAGTTTAAAACTCTGTGAATGTTCCTAATTGTGACAGATTGGGGTGTACCTGACCCTAGGTACTGATCAGTTTATGCCCTGAAGCATGAGAATACACAGCTCTTGTCATTTTTATCCTGGCTAGCAAAACTGCAGATGTTCTTTTTCATTTAAAAATGTGCTGAGCTTCCCTCGTTCAGCCTGTATGTCCTTTATGCTGATGCCTTGGACAGGCCATAGCTGCATTTCTGAGGGGACATTGAATACAGGGAGACAAGAGAGTGAGAAAGAGGAAAAAATGGATGAACCAATGGATGGATTCTGGGTTTGCAAAAAGCCACAGATCCAAAGCTGTCCTTGTAATAAGCGCATTCAATTTTTTTTCTGATAGCAAGACAGTGGTGAAAAGGCAAGTATACAAACAGAAAACCCTAAGCACATAATGATGAGATCAAGGAGAGGTTAGGTTTAAATGATTACACTTATTTTAAGACAAACTATGTGATGCTAGAAGTGCCTGGGCTTCACATTTCTCTAAAAACAACATATATGTCCATATGGCTAGTTACATGTCCTTGGGCTGCCCATTGGCGTTGCTCTGTCATTCTTGGTATAGACTCTTTATATATACTTATATAAGTACATGTACATGCACTCCAAGAGAGCTGAGGAAGCACTCCTCTGCATACGTTAATGCATTACTTTCACCTTTTTTTTTTACTTTAATCTTTGGGACTAACTGCCAAATGATACAGGATCAGGAGGACGTGGTGGGGGGTGTTATTAAGAGGGAAAGGAAAGTTTGTGAGAGTTATAAACATGCTGCTTGGAAGTTTGGTCTAAAGAGATCTTAGGAATAAAGTAATATTTGTGTTTCCTAGGCTGAATCTCCTGGTACTAGCTGTTATAAGAGACAGGATTAAATGGATCAAAATTTAGATCTGCTCCAGCAATTTCTGTTCTCCGTACTGCCGAGTCCTTTCAGCTGCTAATCTGACACTTTTTCCCATTTCCTTTCTGCAGCTACTATTTATAATAATGTGTTTGCATACTCCATATGACCATCAGTGAGCGCTAGCACAACCCATTCCCATTCATTCCCATTAATGTCATTGCCACTATTAAAAAAGCAACCCTTTTACAAACTGCTGCTTTGAGTCCCTGCTTGTGGCATCCAAGACTGGGTTGAGGACATTTTGTGAGGCAGAAACCACTGATTTTCCTGATGGAAGAGTTTTAAGTAAGACTTAGAAACATATAAATTAAAAGCTATGAAGTCATGACACCAGTTTCTTTTCCCATTTGGGACTATTTATTATGCAGGCCAATTTATTTTTTCCCTGCAGTCTCATAAGTATTTTACAGTGATGGTCATACTGCATCCTCTGGGATGCTTCTCTTCATTCTTCCTCTTAGTCTTACCCTTTCCTTTTTGGAGGTTTCAGGTCAAGATTTTAAAAACTCTCTGTTTCTGACTTTCAGAACTCCCAGATACTAAACTACTTTAAATAAAGTTAGTGAAAGATGTCCCATAACTTCAAAGGTCTGATCCTAAACTTGATTAGTAAAATCAAAAGCCAGTTTAGAAATCTTAACCTTTTCCTGAAATGTTATTTTTATTTACATATTGCAACCAAAAGATCTCAGATAAGCTAGATAAATCCAAGCTTATGAAATACTGAAGCCACAAAGGCAAAAATATTTTAATAGCAATCAATTTCAAGAAATAATTAATACCACCAGAAGAGTCTGCCTGGACAGGAGGAACAAGTGGATTAAAATAAAAAACATTGGAAATACAGAAGGTAGGAAAAACTACAGCAAGAGAGGAGTAGGGAAATGGCATTATCTGGAACATTGCCATTCTTTATCACCTTAGAATAGATCTCTAACTGAATAGAAGACAAAAACCTGCATACACCTTGTCTGGTTTCCTTCCCCTCAATTGTGGACAAGGGCTGGGAGCTGCCAGAGGGTGCCCGAGGTGCTGGGGCAGAGCTGGAGGAGGATCTTGCACCACATACAGAGCACTCAGACCTCTCCCCATCTGGAACAACAGTGTGTGGGGAAATCAGGGAGATGACAAAGACTTAGCCATGTTCTTCTCTTGTCTTTGCTTCTAGAACAATCCTACCCTCATCTGGGAGGCTAATTTAACTGAAGTCCTCGACTAACTTAACTGAAAGCTCTGGTGGGATCCTATTCCTTCTCTGCAGACTGTCAGTAATGAAGTGCTTTGGACACTTACTGGTAGCTAAATCAAGAACTTGCTTCACCCATATCTCTGCTTAGCTAGACGAATGCAGAGACTGCATTCACTTTCAAAAAGTAAATGCAAATGGGATGCAGTCCCATTACAGGTTTGGTGCACAACTTGAAACTGTGGAGAGTTGAAAGCCACTTGGTAGGGGTGAGGTGGTACGGATTCGGCGTCACAGGAGAAGCCTCATGGCTTGATCGTCGCATTGTTTCACAGAAAAAATCCAAAGGCAAGTGCAGAACATTAGGCGACTGATTATATTTCTGGTTCTGCTGTTCATGCAGTATTGTGACTTTGGGCAAGACAGTTAAATCTCTGTGTCTTACACTGCCTATCTGGAAATTAGGAAAAAAACCCAAGAGTTGCAAATCTATGCCAAAGAAATATCCTTCATAAGAACAGAGATCATTTATTGTTATTATTATTACAATACTAAATTGAAACATTCCATGGAAGATAGGAGCATAATTGATAGCAATGACCTTCACAGCAAACTACAGACACGTTTCAAGCTAAGCAAGTGGTCTATAGTTATTGATGACATGTTATTGAATTATTTATCACAATCTGAATGAAGGAAATTATATTTGCCTTTCAAAACTACAGTAACACAGCAACAATGGAAATTCTTAGATGAGAAGTGTTAGGTTTTATACACAGAGAGGATGTCGAAGCAATATGCATTGTACAGAATTTGAGATGTGGGGGGAGGCTACCAATTAGGCAAATTATTAAGCCTAGTAATTTAAAAAGAGAAAGAGAGGGATAGAGGAGAAAATAGGTGCATTAGCAAACCCTTACAACAGATGGCAAAGTGTCCTCAGATCCTCTAGTGGTAAAAAAACCTAAATATAAACTTTCAAAGAATATTTTATATGATGATATCACCTAGAATACACTCACTCTGAGGATTCAGAAAGCTATCTAGAAGACATTCAACTAAATTATTTAACACAGGATGACAGGAAAGAATTAAAGAAAGAAATTTTCCTATCTAAAAGTTAAAGCAACAATTCACTCTGTATCCACTGTTAAAGCTCAGGGTCCAGATGGTTGCCCAATAGAATTTTTAGCAAACATTTGGAGAGATAATAAGGCCTGTAACAGTAGATAATTACTCACTTCTATATGGCTCAGTGCCCCCCTCATCTACATTTGTTTCTATAGCAGGTTTTTTGCCAAAAAAAAAAAAAAAAGGAAAAAAGGAAACAGACCCTTAGGTTTTTTTTTTTTTCTGTTGTCATTTTCCCTCCTCCTTCCCCCTAATTTGTAATATGATCTCTGCTTTCTCAATGCAGATGTCAAAATCCAAGTGCCTGCCATCTTACTATCCAAGGGCCAATCTTGACAACTTTCAAAAAGGTGAACCTGCATTGAATACAGTGACATTTCTCGCTTTTGTTATTTAAAAATAAACTGAAATTAAATATAGAGCATGACTTTAGATTTTTTAATTTTTTTTTTTTTTCCCACTCATTCAGTCCATGGGAATAAAGAGAATGTGTACCACAAGGGCAAGAGAAGTTGTGGTCTAATTACCTACAGTAAAAAGTAGGAATACTGCTGTGGTTTAGACACTATATTTTGTGTTACAGTCTCACTTCAACAGAAATTGTAAGGGAAGGTCTAGACCAAAGGGTTCAGTATCAGAAATTATCTCTGCTCCTTCCAGCCGTTAATGGGGAAAAAAAATCTGAAGTCTGTTGTTCTAAACCCTTAGCTGTAAAACCTCCAGCAGGGTTACCAAAGCCACTAAATGTTTGCAGCAACAATCTATTTCTTAGTCTGCAAAAGCACTAATGCGAAATATATGTGCTGTGAACCAAAACCAGTGTTACCATCAGCAAAATGAAGTGTAAAAGAGACATTGTTATACTAAGTTAATGGAGCTGTGACAGTGTCCTAGATCCTACTGTTTATTTTGATTTTTTTTTTTTTCTTCAAAACCAAATGTGCATATATAAAGTGTGAAGATGCTGATGTCTTTGAGAAGGTCATCGACAAGAAAACAAATCTTCGGATGCTGATGCTTTTCCAATTGCATACTGCTCATCTGCAGAGCCAATAGGTAACCAACGTCAGTTTTAACATAATTTAGGTAACAAACTTTAGGTGGGTGGACAGATTGGAGATCCGCTTTCCTTGTGCTTAGATTGAACTGAGCCCCAGGCTCAGATTCTCGGCTGGTGTAAACTGGCACTGTTTCAATTAAACCAATGGTGCGGCACCAATTTGCAGCAGCTGATGGCCTGACCCCTTCATTCTCTCACCCTCTCAGCTGCTAAGGAGCGAGAGGGCCATTAGTCCAGTTGTTAGTGAATCGTCTGGACAAGACAGTTGGAAGATGATATCGCATAAAGAGATAAAATGAGAACTAGTAAAACTGGGGAGGGGAAGACAGCAGATTAAAAAAAAAAAGGGTAGAAGACATCATTACAAGGAAAACTGAAGAACATAAAGAATTCTCGTTCACCAATATATTTATACTCTTAATAAACAAACAAAAAAACAAAACTGTGAAGGAAGAGTTAAACCGGCAATGTTATGAAGACTGAAATATTGGCAAGTAGATAACTGATATAGAAGACTTTAATTTGCTGTTTCAACTGTAGTGAAGATAAATTCAGCAGTCAAAACTGTTTCTGGATTTTTTAATTCAAAACACAAATCGAACCTCCACAGCCTTTTTTCTGGGTCTTCCTGCCCTGGGCTGGATCTGAAATGAGGGCTTGTGCTGAGCCTTCCTCTCACCTCCTGCTCTAGGAGGCCAGGTTCTGGGCAGCCACCATCCTGCTTGTTTACATCTACACCAGCAAACTTACGTGACATCTGTGATACAGAGATTTTCCCAGGCCCTCAGCACCCATGTTGTAAAGTCTAATTGACTCTTTCTTCAGATCATCTCTAAAATACAGATTTTCACATCCATCCATGCAGGAAAACTCTCACCTCTCCTCTCACCATCTTGTGTCTCAATTTCTGCAACATCACTTTTATCTGGATAAGAAAGCTGCAGACAACATTTTTCTTGACAGACATCCTGGGCTTGTCTCTCTTTTTCCTTCATCTCTTCACCTATTGTCTCTCACACTAAGCACAAAGGACAGTCATAGTTCAGGATCCCTTCTGTACATAATTTTTCACTTGCTGTCAAGAGGTTAATCCTGACCTCCATCATCAGCTCGTGAAATTTTCAATTGCTTTGTGCTTTCCACTGTACTTATCATCATGAGGTTTCATTGGCCTTTCCTATAAACAAGGGACATAATATCTCTGCAGTCTCCTTCAATTCCTCCTTAGAGTTCTTTCTTACCATAACACCTTTACAGAAAGCCTGTCAATACATTAACAGCAGTAATAACTAGTAGTGTTTTGTTGTTCTCGGTATTCCTAAAGGACTTGTTAAGTTTTGGCTTTCTCTTGCACAGTATTGTGGGAGCAGGGGCCAGTTTTTTGTTCTACGCATGTCAAGTACCTGCTACAATAATGTGTTTCTGTAATTAAGGTGTCCAAGTCTGTCAGTAAAAGAAATCATAATGAACATCTGAAGACTGCTGAGGTTGTTCAATTCAGGTCTTTTTTTTCCATCAGTACTGGGATAAACTCAATATAACTTGATGTAATGTTCAGACATGAACACAGTATCTAATCACTGAAATCATGAGGCTCTCCTAAAGGAATGAAGGAAAAACCAAACAGACATAAATCGCTGACTAAGTTAGTTACCCAAGTTATTGCTTGGATACCTTTGATTAGTGGGTAAACTGGGGCAAAGAGTAATCCTCCTTAGAGTTTCAGTCTTGCCACTAGATAATCAGGGACTATGCACCTGAGGGGATATAGCTATAAATATTCAATTTGTTCACCGTTTTCTTGTATCTGTTGAGTATCAGAACATCAGAAATCACAACATAGAAAGTAATTTTTCTGCACTGGCTATAGCACTGGAATTTTTTGTCATATTAAGGAATGTGAAGAATTACATTGTTAACTAAGTTTTGCATCTAGATCAAGCCAATTTCAGCCTATGCATAAAGAAGGATAGGATTTATCACCCTCTCTAGGAGTTTCACTAACTTAGACCTGCACTAAAACCATGAGCAATGCAGAAAAGTGATGAGGTTATTCTTATCTGACTGACTGCTGAATCAAACCCCAGCACAGTGCTAGACAGCACTCTGCCATGGGAATTAAAATCTTTGGTATTAGACAAAGCCTTGAGCACTTGGTTTCAGACAGTTAATAACACTTTTCTTGCAAGAATTTGAGACATCAGCCCTTGTGATTTGACCATTTCAGGAAATATTCTGAGATGTCATATAGGTGACACAGCTGTAGACTCTGTTTTAGTTGCATATAGGCTTTATACTGCTGTTCATACTGCACCATAATTGCTGGGGAAAGGAGCCATTTAGCACCATCATCTTTCAGGACTGGTGGTGTTCCATCCACACTGGAGGGATTATCCCATTTCCCAGTGCATCCTTTCAACAGAACATACAGCTCACCGGGGCAAGCAATCCCGTCTGCTTTTCCAAAGAAAGTCTGAACTCTGGATCCAACTTTTCGCTATGAGCATTTCTGAAATCCCAGAACTGGGAACTTCTTTATTTTTATGGTGGTAGAGGGAGAATAACAGAAAGGAATCCCAATGAGGGCATAGGTGTCCTCTGACCCACACCAAGAACATGCTTCTGGCCCCATCTACTATGTCACACATGATCCCAAAAAGATGGGATACTTCTTTGTGTTCTTTTAAAACAAACATTTGGTGACTCAAAGATGAACCGCAAAAGGTGCCAGCCCAGTGGCAATACTGTGAAATGATGGAATGTTTGTGTTACCTCCAAGGCATTACCTTGTTATTCTCCTAGCTACATTAGAGTTACTTGAGTGAGCTCAGTTGGTGTCGTCTATAATATTATGCAGAGGTTATATATAAATACATCCATCTATATATGTTAAAGTAACTGTTATTTCTACATTACCATACTGAACAGTTACTCTTTGGGGGTTTTCCTCCCTTCTTCCTTAACTGCAGAGATTTTTTAGCATATATGACACACAATTTGGCAAAAGTCAAAGCAGGACAGCATTGTTGAGGCAAAGTGATAACAGTATGTGCTGAGCCTAAGGCTACAGCCAGAAAGCAGCCGTCAGTAGACGAGTAATAGATACCACTGGAAGACAGAAAACCCACACAGTTACAAGAAGTGGCACATTTCTCGCATATAGTAACAAATAAAAATGGCCAGAAACTGTGAAGCTTAGTTCGCTAACCCCCCGGCTTTTAATTCACAGATTTCATCCAGTTCTTTTCCAAACCTTAATTGCTTCTTATTAGTAAAATTGAATTTATAACTGTCTAAGCAACATTTCTTCAGGCTACTAACTATACCTTTAGGTTTCTACATGAAAATGAGAAGCAGGTTTGGATGGTGTCTTCATATTCAAGGTCAAGTTTTGTGCCAACACTGAACTTTTTGAAGTGAGAAAGAGTTCTCACTCCTAACTTTGTCATTAATTTTCTTAATGTCTCTCATTCATGGCTTTTAGCTGAGAGCTGAAGCAAAATAACCGACATAGCAAAATAACAATGAATTCTCATTGTATTTCTGTGCCAAACTGATAGAAAGAGTGAAGGCATGGCACTCTACCCCTATGAGTTTCACGTCCTGTAAATGCTACAGTGCTGCATGTTGATCTAGCAGGTGCAAAGGTAGAAGGACTGGGAGAACACACTTGTGTTTAATGAGTAATCTTTGCTGTGTAAGAGGGGCATTAAGATTTCTAATCCTGAACCATGTCACACGCTGACCAAAGCTGGGTGTTCACAGAAAGGCACACAGTCAATTTAAGCAAGCCATTTATTTAGTTCAATAAATATCTTCCTGAGCTCAACTGAAGATAAGCTTATGCCCTGAAGTATGTCTCTTGTTTTGTCAAAGCAGGAAAGATAGGAACAGATGGTTTTAAAACTATTAAGTATGTGTTCTGGAGGTAGAGGTGGTAGGGCAGAGGAGACCAGTGGTTACACCCCCATGTTGTGTGGACAACACAACTCCTGGGCCTGCCTCATTTCTATGTACCTGAAAACACCATGGCAGAAAGTAGAGCAGTGGGTAGGCGGGAAGAAACATTATTCTTATTCTGTAAAATTCCTATTAGTAAAATTGAATTTATAACTGTCTAAGCAATATTTCTTCAGGCTACTAACTTCACCTTTAGGTTTCTACATGAAAATGAGGAGTGGGTTTGGATGGTGTCTTCAGATTAGCTGAGCAGTGTAAATATGTTTTCAGACTCTTTGAACATCCACCCATAGTCCACCTGCCAGAGACTAAATCACATAGAATCACATTTACCTGAAAATATACAACAGGCCAAGGTGATACAGCCTTCCAATAAGTCAGTCCTACGCCTTCTTTAATTGTTTCTATTTACTGGCTAGTCTATATTGAGAAGTCTTTCACACAGTTTAGAAGGAATGGAATGTGTCTTGAGATGTCTGCTTAATCCGAAGCACAGTAATCAATGAAGCTTGTTTTCTTTATACTACTGCACAATGTTCATCATATTTCCAAACAATTTCTGTCTTCTGCAGTTGCTTTCAAGTGGAATGTGAGTTTTCTCAATTATGAGATAATTTTATTGAGATCCAGTGTTTTCTTTACTATGAGGTTCCTTTCCCATCAGTAACTATTTATATGTACTTGTTTTTTTCTCAGTGATGAAGAAGTTGTTGTTTAATTGCTTGAGTTTCAACATTATGAGGTCAATGCCTTTGCTCCCCACTTATGAAAGCAGGTAGGAGAACACTTCCCTGTGTATTATATCTAATGAGGTGAGCATGAAAAATAAGCCTAGGGCTGCACAAGGGCTCTCTATTAAAGCAGTTGTCATGAAATTCCTAGTAAAGAGAAAAATGAGAAGAGTTGCCTTGATCAGCAGATGCAAAATGATAACTTTCTTGTGACAATGGAAAGGCATCTCATTTTTCCAGACCTTATGAACTAGTGGGAAACCTCATATAAAGTCAACAGAAAAGTTGCATGGATATTGCAGAGGGAAAAATGGGCGTGTATTGCCTCATTGAACAAAGGTGATCACCTAGATGATATCAGCAAGGAAGGACAGTTTCCCTTTCATCTGCCGCTCAGAAGAAGGCACGTTCCCTGAAATATTTAATATTTGCAATCACTGTGGATGGAAATAAACGATACCGCTCATCTTTCTCTCTCTCCCGCCCCTAGTCATCTAGCAACTCTCATAACTGGCATATGTTATGGCTGAATGACCTGGCTTCATTCACAACTAAATCAGTACTAAAACAGTCAGGATGATAGATAGCGGCTTATCAATAATTGAAAAGAAAGGCTTAGAGATGTCCCATTATCTGAATAATTAATGCTGCACATGGGCTTTGTAATTCCTTAATAAAACTGACTGATTGATTTGCTTAATTAATTCCTTCTTTGACAGGCTTATTGCTTTCTTTGGAGACAGGGCTGGGAAAAAAAAAAAAAAAAAAAAAAGGAAAAAAGCAGTAAAAGGAAGACTCAAAATTTGGAAGGAAAAGAAAGATTTAAAATCTTTCATAAACTTTAACCCTCCACTGGAGAATAAAAGAGATGTCCAACAGTTAATTCTGCCTTACATCCCAGACTGTCCCCAACCTCCTCCATCTCTTGCCAACCGCAAAAATGGCTCAAATTTCAAATATTCCACAAATGGGAATATTGACAACAGAAAAAAAACACCCAACAGATTTTTCCCACCTGTTTTGCATTTCACCTCTGTTCATGTCCCACTGCAACTGATCAAACATTATGATAAACCGTAAAGTGTCCCACAACCACACCAGTAGTAAACTTGGCTGAACCTTAAACACTTTTGAATAAATCGATCTGAATGAAATGTTTAAAGCCCACTTCAGTTTAACAGCAATAATTACTCTGAAAGTTGGCTGCTGCCGCCACTGCACTGATCTGTCATAAACGAAATGCTTTCTTAGGTTGGAGGGTTTACCTTAGGGAAAAAAATTAAGTGCTGGCTCGAAGTCAACAGACACTGTCAGCTTGTTGTCTCTACTTTTTTTACTTCGTTGTTTATTGTGTTAAACTTACTTAAACTGCTGCGGGACTTAATGTTGTTATCTGGTGTGAACGTCTCCAAGCACCAGTGTGTTCACCCTTACAGAAGCTCCTTATCTGGTGCCAGACACTGGGTTAAAAAAAAGTGTATTTATGAGGGTCAAAATAAAGTGCTAAGAAGGGTAGGCACTAAAACCTGACCATAAAGGTCATATAAACAATTCTTATGTGGTAAACACCCCAAGAACTTGATTTATGCTTATGTGCCTGAGCAATGGTTTTGATCCAGATACACATTCTTTATTACTTACTTAGCAGCACAGCAATGCTTGTGCTGTATTTGGCTCCATGCAAAAATGGATTTATGCCTAAAATCTGGATGCACATCATCCTAAAATTTGGCTGCATGAGCGTGAACTAGGGATTAAACCAATTTCTACTCATAGCTGTTCCACTTTAACCTAGTTTAGAGTTGCCTTAGAGAGATTATCCCTTTATGTTCCCGTTTTCTAGATAAGAAAAACGACAAAAAACCAAAGAGAATCTGCTGAAAAGTGTGCGAAGTCAACAGGTTGTCTGAGCTGTGCAGACTTGGAAGGCCAGCATGCCGGACTGCACGAAGCTGCCTTGCAGAAAAAATGTAGATTACTGTGTAGACACGGTTTCTGGTCTAATTTCTGTTATATGCTACTTCAGAGATCCTTACAGTGTATTGAAATCTGCAGTGCAGACATTCTTGTAATTTTTAACCATAGAGAAGGGATCATTATCATGCTTTTGACAAGTATGGGAAAAGGAATGTGTGGACAAGATGACTGAGATCAATATTCATCACAGTAACTGTGCTGAAAAAAAGGACAATCATTTGTTGAAGGCTCCAGGGAGTCCTTATAGCGGCTGGAGAGAAGGCTCCAGGGACACCTTATAGCAACCTTCCAGTACCTAAAGGGGACCTACGAGAAACATGGGAAGGACTTTTTACAAGGGCATGTAGTGATAAGATAAGGGTAGATTTAGATTACATATTAGGAAGAAATTTTTCACTCTTAGGGTGATGAGCCACTGGCCCAGGTTACCCAGAGAAGTTGTGGAACCTCCAGCCTGTCCAGGTCACGCTGGATGGCAACGCGGCCCTCTGGAGAGTCAGCCACCCCTCCCAATTTGGTATCATCAGCAAACTTGCTGAGAATTCACTCTGTCCCCTCATCCAGGTCATTAATGAATATATTAAACAAAAATGGAACGAGTATTGACCCCTGGGGGACACCACTGGTTACAGGCCTCCAACTAGACTTCATGCCACTGCTCACAACAATTGCACAAAATAAATCCAAGATTTCTGATTTTTTGAAGTGGGTGGGTTTGGGTTTGGGGTTTGGGGTTGTTATTTTTTTTTTTTTTTTTGATTAGACAGAATTTTTTAGGACAACTTTAGCATTTGCCTTAGAGCTTGGTCTCTTTAAGATGAAAGAAAACAGAAGGGTGAAAAACAAGAAAGTGGAGAATGTTGACCAGATTTGTTGTTAAAAGTTAACAAACAGCTTTCATTTTTATTGTTTTAAGCTTTAGTAATTCACGTAGTAATGGGCAGAATATTGCATTTCCTTCTGAAGCAAGGCACCCATCTAGAGTGAAGAGAAAAATCACGCAGGCTGTCAGATGGACCTTAGCCCTGAAATGTAGTTCTGGCCCAGGCTTTCAGGTATTTGGAGTACTTTTAGTTGTGGTGTTGGTACTGCACCATTTTCTTTCTGATGATTTCATAAAACAGTCAGAAAGGATTTTTTTCTGAGGAGAAAGTCTGTACGACCCGGTGTGTACATTCAATCAGTTATTCAAATCTTGTGCATGTGCAGAGTATCTGAATCTCAAATGACACATTAAATTGGATGCACAGTTGAGGGAAATAATTAGCATAAGAAATGGCTTTCTTGAGACTCATGATGAGGTTTCCAGGCTCATCACAGAGGAGATTTTGACACAACCAAGACAACTCGTTTTCAGCAGTTCTTCAGCTACATAATCCACTATCCCTCTACTCAGCATTTCAAACCAGAAAACCACCGAGACTTACGATTTCAGCATCTTTCGGGGCCGGTGTCTGACATCAGCATTACTCACTGCCTGACATGATCAAGCCAGTTATTTCCTTCTGCCTCATTCGTTCAGGATGGCAGCACCCCTAGAAAAAAGGATGGACTTTTTAAGCTTGACAGTTCTCATGCAGAAGGCGGAGTCTGAAAATTTAACACTCCGTTTAAATAAGATTGCTTCTCTATCCTGTTAAAAATGGTGTGACGGGAGAATTGAAGCATTATCTAAGTTGCATGGTTTGAAAACAGCTACAGTGTTTTTTATTTATAGTAAATTATTTGCAAGTGTTTATCTTTTTTTCCCCATGGAAACAGGGATGTGATTGTAACAGGTCCAGGCAATACTGAGATATTCTGCTTACACTTCTCTTCCTCCTGCCCCTGTGTTAATCCTGTGTGGAAGCATAGGAAAGGGCTTCGTCTTTCTGGACGGGATTTCGGAGCCTAGCTCTAACATAATGCAAAATCCTAGATAAGTAGTTGCAAATAGTTTCCACTTAGTTTTCAAAGTAAGCTTCCTAATTGAAAAGTAACATTTAATACTCAGAAAAAGTTTGTAAATAGTACAGGACAATAAACCACATTTGAAATACCAAACTACATTGCAAAGAGAAGTTTCTCATACACCATGCCCACCATGGGGCTCTACCATAACACCTTCTATACCTGTGCTAAGTACTTCCCTTGTGGTCTTTGCTCTGAGAAAGCATCCCAGAGCATGAAGCTCTTCCAGATCTCTCTCCAACAGCCTGGAGCTATTTGCTGTAGCCCCCAGATCAGCTGTTGACAATGGATTGCACAAGCTTCCTGACTTTGCCTTTGTTGGTTTTGGGGTTTTTTTTGGCTCATGTAACCTGTTTACACAGACATATAGAAAATTTGTCTCATTACCACTGTCACGGGAGGCTTTTTTTGTAAGTTAAGCTAGAACAACAGCAGCTGTTACCCAAAATAAAGTTAATGCTAGAATGCCATCCGCAGAGCAGATAGAGATTTCTGAAGCCATTTTCCATGTCCATACTAGAAGACTACCAAGCGGCTGGCTGTGCTGGGTCAGGTAGATGGTCCAAGACAAATGGCAGAGAAAAAACCATGCCATGCTCCTCAGGGCTTGCTGTTCTCCCCACTTCAGCTGAGCTGCCTACTCCTGCTCTCTGCCTTCTTCTCATTGCCTCTAATTTTGGGTCAAATGAAAATTTCTGTAGCACAACTCCTGTGCACTTTACATTGTTGCTGGAATGGACTGTGATGCCTCACAGTGCTGTGTGTTATGCCTAAAAGGTATTACCTCTGTACAGGCTCAGCAGAGACTTGGGGGTGCCTGTCAAGGAAGCTCCTGTCTCAAAAGCATGGTCCTCAGCACAGTATTTTGGGAGAAACTAGTCATCTGTCTAGTCCTCCGTTACAATTTTGCTTTCACTGAGCTGAGTATGAATATGAAACTAAATACGTGCCAGTGGAATTGCATTCATTAAGGGGGGAAAAATGAACTCTAATTTTCAATTTACTGATTAGGATGTTTGTTTATGTTCTGCCTTTAAGTCATCTTGTAACAGCAGACTATCGTATTTTGGTTCTCACAAACCTCTGCAGCACAGAACAAAGATGAAGTGTTTACAACTTTTTCTTAATGAAAAAGAAACTCATTACATTAAGTTGCACTTCGATTGTATTGAAATGAAATCTCCCTTTCAAATAAAAAATTAACCTGACATTTTAGTTTAGGCATAAGTATGCATTTATATGTATATTTGTGAATTAAAAGACTTTCAGCATAATGTGTATACATACTTCTATACATACATACTTATCTATATTTGCATGAGATGTATGCATACTTGTGATTATGTATTTTCATACTCATTCTTTCTCATCTTTTTCTCCCCAAAGTTTTTTTTTTTTAAAAAAAAAAAATTATTCAAAAAAAAAATAATTGAATTCATAGAATGAGGGCTAGTGTTTCAAAAAAGTTTATCATGCTAAGAGGTGAAGTTTCACAATGTAGCCTTTATATTTGCCAAAAATTATTAAAATTAAATCTTTTTCTAGAGGTGTAAAGATATATAGAAAATGAAAGAAGCATCATGTTTACTCTACCATTACACAACTTACAGTTGTGCATGGCTCGAAAGTGTTGTTTCTCTTTTTTCAAGAAATTGGATTAAAAGAAAGAAAAAGTTTGCCAGATTTCCCATGTAGTAATATCTCCATTCTTTTTAGTACAGGGAAATAATCCTTGAGAACTTATAAATAATGTAAATATATAGATTGCGGTTTTCATTTGTATTTTTTTCAAGAGCTGTTTCCTGGGGGAAATAATAATGCAGTTCAGTGATGATAGAGATTTTATGGGTACTATGTATGAAACGAATGCTTGCTTAATTGTTTCTGGCATATAAACGTGAGATGAAAAATGCAATATCATAGCAGCTGCAGAGAAGCTGATCCTATTGATAAGGAACGAGGATTCTTGATCTTTAGCTACGGGATTAACCTTTGATTTCAAAGAAACAACTGGTCATGTTGGTGCACAGGGTAAAATGACCTCCATGCAACAGAAACAAGTAGTGCACACGGTTACTGGAGAAATGGTTTGAAGGACTGAGAAATAAGAAGTCTGTTTAAGTCTATTATGCAACTGAAGCAAATTGGAACTTAAGGAACAAGATGATGCACAACAGAAATAAAGGACAAAATGCCTGCAGTCTACGAAAAAGACATTCCTTTTCATACCTGGAGACAATACCTATGGGTTGATCCATGCATTCATGATTTTACTTAATTATTAAGGGCATCATATAATCAACACATGTCATCTGGAAAATGGCGAAGTATAGCAATTGTAGAAATTTGATTTAATTGCCTAATAATGATTACTGCCTAATAATGATGACAGTCTGAATATGTGTCTGGTGCATAGCTAACATTCTCTTGCATCAATAGTCTTTAATAGACACATATCAGAAGAAAACCAACATGAAAGCGGTTCACAATGCTCAGATATCTGTAGAGAAAGAATACTGAGATAATAATGACTATAGCTAAGTTTATAAAAAACAGAGACATTAGAATCTGGCTGTCAGGTAGGCTTTGGACACATATGAAAGCTTCTATACTTATCTGAACCCAACCTTTTTAGTTTTGACCATTGCCAAGAACAGCACTGATCCATATCCCATTTCCAAGTGGAACCACACTAAACATTCAACTGAAAGCTAATAAAGTTTGCTAAGCCATCAATTGCTCTCCAGCAACACTTAAGAATTTCTGAATCAGTGTTTATTGAAATGCAAATCACTGATCCTAAGTCCCACAGCCTTCATGACCATCATTTAAAAATTAATTGCACAGACCAAATCATCTCACTGCTTGAGTATCTGCCAGTTGGGAGCTCTTTAACTTCTGGTATTGATAATTTGCTCCAGTCCCTTCCTATACCTCGTTCCTTATGGACTGCAAACAGTAAAGGGGAATTAATTGGTTTCAGGGGAATAGGTTTCCTAGTCTTACTACATATGTTCACTCATAATATAAGGAATAGAGCAACAGAAGACCAACAGGTTGCGATGTCCATGGCTTTCTCACTTCTTCAGTCCTGTAGTGTTAACACAGCCTGAGGTGGTTACTGGTTTGTGTAGTGCTCTGCTACGAAACAAAGCAGGTTCAGGACAGCTCAAATGCCGCTTCATTCCCGATGTCACTGCAGAGAGCAGAAAACAACCAAACGATGTGTTGTGGTGAGGCCTCCTCTCCTCTTCCTGTGCAGTCCTCTCCTCTTGTAGGAGCCACTTACCTCAAACTGAGACTGAAAGTGAGATTAAGTTCTTAGTCTGAGTTTTTACTGATTGGAAAGGCTTCCAAAAGAATGGAGACAAACCTTAGGCCTGTTTTGTCCTCCCAAAGAAGAACAAAGGCAGTTTTATGTAAATTAGATTTGAACCTGGTTTATATATATATTTTCCTACCTCAATCTTGCTGCAGGCTGATCATCCTCCTAAATCTCAGTTTGCTGCATTCTTGGAAACCTCTCCTTATGCCTTTGGGAAACGCTTTTCATCTTAACTCCTCTAGTTTTATTCCATTTAATGTTTCTTCTCTTGACTGGCAAACATCCTTGCAGCAGATAAGCAAAGGAAGTGTCATGTTAAGTTAAACGATGCCATTGCAACACTAAAAACAACACAGGCCATTACAGAAGAAGCCAAAAGCCCCGTAGGGAACCCTGAGACTAGGAGTCTGTAGTGTCCGTATATCGATTGCTTTCTCCTAAGTTATTGAACAAAGAATATTTTATATTATGTCTCCAGCAAATCATAAAATGTCCATTAATGTTCAGAGACCCTTCATGGATTATACTTTAGGTTTCTTTAAACACTGGAGATCTCTGAAAACACAGCACAGTTCTTGTTGATTTTAAGACAGTAATTTTTTGTTCTGGTTTGTTACATTTTTGGGTTATTTTTAGTTTTCCACAAGAAATAAAAACTCTCATAATGCAGTGACTATTTTGAGCAAACATATCATCATAGTCTAATTATAAACCAAGTTGGCCAGGATTCCATCTTATATTTTGGTTAACTTCATATATCAGTTGCAATTAAAAAAAAAAAAATATGATCACCCTGATCATTAAGAGCATTAGGAGTTTTGCTTATTATTTACATCTAAGGGTTCTATTCACACAGCAAATTTCCACTACAGCAAAGGTATAATAGGGAACAAAAGCCAGTCCCACCTCAAACAGTTTAGAGAATTAATTTCATGAGTAGCAGGCTGATAGACAAATACAAGAAAATTACAAGACAACATTCATGAACCAGGAATGTTGTTATAGCCTTCAAGTGAAGATTCAATTCAGTTTTCAGTAAAAGCTGGAATGAAATGTATCCATTTCTTTTGTTAAAAGCATAATCGACCTTAGACCCAAATTTTGAAAATTGGCTACTGATTTTGGCTGGTTTTATTTCCAGGTAGATAGTCAAATCTACTTCAATGAGCAAGAGACTCAGCACACAGGAATAAAGGCAACTGATAAAATGAGATATCTCAAATTACTACTCATTTTTAAAATTCAGGCCATATTTGTTAATGAAAGTCAGATCACTTTATCTTAAGGTGAAGATTTAACTATCTGGAAAGTTACAAGTGGGTCCATTCAGGAGTTTGAAGGAGTTCAAAATTACTCATTTGGGATATTTTATGGATGACTCAATCTTTTTCATGCTTTTTTCACAAATGGCTTTACTTTAACATTGGTAATTTTGGGTGCACGTCAACTTAAATGATGCTTGTGTGATTTGTTGTATCTCATAGCTTAATAAAACAACAGCAAGAACAACAAAACTTTAAACAAGCTACTTTATTATCATTTTCTCTATTGGTGTTCTCATCTATGCTAGAAAAGTAAATGAAAGGATGCTTGCCTTCTGCAGCATGTAGACAGCTCCGTTTGAACTTTGGTCCCCTAAATGGAGAATTGTCTTTCCTGGTTTAAATGGGAAGCAAAGGTGTTCCTGCCTCTCCAGGTAACACAACACCGGAAATGCAGGATTTATGTCAGATCTCCTCTACAGTTCACTGCTTATTTTGAGACCCTGATAGCTTTCACCCATATGTGGAGCTCTTTTGCCCCGACCTACTCTGTGTTAGCCTCGATCTCCACCTTGTCCTCTGAATCTTCCCCTGTCCTGAACAGAACTGCTGTGCTGTTCCTTCAGTCTCTCTGTTGAGTGCAGCTAATCCTTAAAATTTAATTTCCAGTGATGCAAGATGAACATTTACGCAGTCGGCTTATAACAAGAAGGTCTTTGCCCTTATGTGATTTGTTTTCTCAGGAAAACAAAACAAAACAAAGCTGCATGGACTTATTTTCCTGAATGGGCCTTTTTTAACACTAAAGCCTCATGTATCTTGGAGAGCTGTACGAATCCTCTGCAAAAGTAGGTCAAAATTTCTTTATTGGCAGTCATCACCTGACTTGGTGCCTTGTTTCTTTCAACTTCTCCTCGTGGGGACTCCCATAAGGCCCCTACGTGTAGCAAAAGAGCATTGTGCTTGGTTTCAGTTCCTCAAGGTGTTTCTGCCAGTGCTTTTCCTTGCTTTCAGGACAGATACTGTGCTGGGCCTCAGCCAAGGTGCAGAAAAGGATGTGACAAGATTGCAGTAGCCTTTTGATTTATCTTTCCTGGCCTATGTGTTAGTAGAGCACTAATGGACACTGGTGTAAGGAAAGGGATGACAAATCTTAGGACCTGTTGGCCGGGCAGAATTGTGTCACACGTACACTCAACTTGTGGCTTGATATAAGACATTTAATCTCTCTGTACTTAAGCCCCATCTGTAAAATGGATGTCAGGACATTGCTGCAGCAGGAGCTGTTGTGAAAGGGAAAGGGTGTATAATTAATAGCTGACTAGAGGCTGGATGGCAAAATTCATCGGATGGTGGGTAGGTTCATAATGAATTTCTGACCTGGGGGACAAACATCAGTGGTACTTCATTACTTTAGTCCTGGGATGAAGAAAAGGCCCTGTATCATTAAGCAGCTGGGAAGGAAGTCTGTAAATTGGGAAAAAGGAGGGAGGTGGAGAATCATCTGAGGGGAACTGGCCACACTCTGCAGGTAACGGAGCCCAGCATTTAAAGGCAAGTTAAAACCACAGTTTAATCCATTTTCTTTGCCTTTCTTTTAGGATTCTGTTTTACCTGTCTGCTCCTTTTTGTCCTCCTTTCTGCTCCACATTAGCATTCAAAGTTTTATATGAGCTCTCGTCAGAAAGTTCAACGAGGTGTCCCCAAGGTCTCAATTCAGAGTCTCATCTGCCTGGTCCTAACAAAAATATTCTTCCTTCCTAATTGTCTCTAGTCTAGAGGGACCCCAATAACCAGATTATTTGCTTCCGTTCATAAAGTTCCTTCTCAGCGTTGCCATTCGTGATACAATTGAATCTTTCTTTGGTCCTGCGACTTAAATATTGAGGAGGTTTTCTCCACTCTCTGATTCAGAAATAAAGGAATGTTGTATCTAAGCATCCCTAATGTTTTCTGTCACCTCATAGATGATAAAATTTAAAAAATAAAATGAGAACATGTGTTGGAATCATTTAATAGCTACCACCTGATTGTTATAAAAGTATGTTAAGGGAATCCTTCTGTACTTAAAAAAAAAAAAAAAAATATCACTCACTGCTGGTTAATATACAAAGCTAAATCAGTTGCTGCAAGCAGCACTAGGCAAATCAAAGCATTTATTTGAAGTAGGCAGTATGTTAACAGGTTATACTTACACCTCGCATGGCTGCTCTCTGTCATTTGTCTCTCTGTTTGCCCTCCAGAACCTAAGTAGGGCGCTGTCCTAAATCCTAAAATGCTCAGCCGAGGAAAATTCTGCAGTGGGTGGCTGCAGATGAATACACACATTGTCAGCAAAAGTTCTGGTATCTCCAAATACAGAGATCTACTAGGTGCCAGAACACCCTATGAGAAAAAAGAAAAACGAGCATTTCGGGTTAGCAGAGCACAACCTTTACCTCAGAGAAAACAAAGTGTTTCAGTCCCCAGTCTTGCATAAATTCAGGTGCCTTTCTAAATTCTGGATCCTCCTTCATAAAGCAGGTATTTTTCAGAATGGTACAGTCCCAAGGGCTTAAGGACAATGTATACCCAGTCAGAAACACAGGCACAGTACTGGAGCTACTTTGAAATATTGACAAATGTTATCCCCTGCCACTTTTTTAAAAAAAATGCATTTCTTGATGCTTTTGTAGATATTCTGTCAGTGTTGGGAACTGGACTGTGTGTAGTAGCATATAGATTTTCTGCTGTCTCCATATTCAAACTACAGTAATGACCGATAACTTTCTGTCCAGGGGGATGTGGACATGATTCCTGTCTGGACTCAGCATTGCTGTTGGTCAGATTGAACCAACATTGGCCTTTTACTCCAGAAAAGCCTAGTGCTGTTATTGGGAAAGCAGCCCAACTGTACTGTTTCAGGCAGCTCATAATTACTGCCCCTTTCAGATCCACATATGTAACTCAGCTTTATACCTTTGCTTTTTCTTGGTCTGGAGATGTAATCACCAACATACCTTTGCATTCCTGTAAATGCGGAGAAAAAGAAAGGCAACCAGCCAGCAAGCTCTGCTGAACAAGTGGTGTATAAAATTTTTTTATACCAGTGGCTGGTGCTGGGGATGTGGGAAATTCTGCCTTTTGAGTTTCTACTGTATTGTAAGATAACTTTCCAATTCTACATTAAAATATAAAAATTGCTCTTGGCTTTTCAGCTCTTGGAGCCATGGAAGAGAGAGACTGGTGCATTTTCATTCCCAAGTCTCAGGTAAATGAAGTTCTGGTTCACCCCCTGGCAGAACATAAACATTATACTGGGTTTATATTAAATAAAATCAGCTGTTCTAATTAAACCAGCATCAGCTCAACAGAATGTAATAGTACTCCAGCAATGGTCTTTTTTTGGCTATTCTTCATGTTAGGGTCTGTAACAAGTAATTACCCACATCATTACTGAAACCAGTTTTAAGGCATCACTTCAGGAGGATAAAGCCACTTTTTCAAGTTATTCCATTACTGAAATGAGAAAATTGAATATTTCCAGGCAGGAACATGGGTTATCAGATGAATGAGGAAGGATATCAGTAAGAGAATTTGGTAGAAGGTATTATGGTAGTAAGATTATTTCTTTTCATTTTCCTTTTTGGAATGTTGTTTTGGAATAGAAAGATTGGATTGTAACTCCTGTCACTAATTCCAGACTTCTGCTATCCTATTTACCATTTGATATACTTTCATAGCCAGCATTTTCAAGCATCCTTTACCATGTTTTATATGTTTATTCTTGTTATTTTGGTACTATGATAGAACCTCAACAGATTCTCATACTGTTCCTTTATCCTATTGGAAATACTTCCTTTCTCCTGGCTTCTTTATCTCACTCCAAATGTGTGAATGGGAAAGAAGAGAACAACTGCAAATGGTTATAGCATAAGTTAAATCTGCTAAATAAATTATATAGAAAAATTAAAAGCTGCTAGTATGCAGTATAATGCATATTTTATCATTTCCCCCTTACAATGTTGTTAAAAAATACATAACCTCTTGATGTATGTATATTTCCTTGAGGAAGGTGCTTTGTAGCTCTGAGGCAGGATAAGTAACATGTGATGTGGCAGCTGTAAGGTAACAACATGTTTTCCCATAAAAAGCAGAGTAAATGGGCACATAAATTCCATATAAACTGTCAGCATGTCAGCTATGCTAACACTGGGTAAGCTACTGCCCAGCAGTCTCACTGACTTATGCACCACCGTTTTTCAAACAATACACTTCAGGAACATGTACGGATCCTGTGGAAGCAAAGCTCAGACCACCCTCCTTCTACCACCTTCCACTTCAACCACCTTTGTTCCTGTGCAAGGCCTGAAGAGGGATGAAATCCAACCGTTATTTTCTGTAGGCGACGTTTTCCCTGGCGTCTGAAAGCGAGAGGTCTGCAGCAGAGCTCTGAGTTTAACCATGTTTTCTGATAGATTATCCTCGTCCAGGATTCGTCTCATCTAGCTTCAGATATCTACCTGGCAGACCTCTACGTCTGAGCAAGTCACCCCAGGCTCTGCAGTCACTCGTTGCAGTTAACCGGGGTGCTGAGTACTTTTAGGGAGCAATTCATCTGATCTACTTTAGCTGTGTACTTTAGCTGACATGCATCACACCTCAAAAGACCCTAGGGAGTTTAGCAGACATCAACACCTACATTATGAATGTCTAACTTAGAAGACATAAATCAACTCCTGAATATCTTTAGCCCTCTAA
The DNA here is from genome assembly GCF_000708025.1 of Charadrius vociferus. Lineage (NCBI taxonomy): Eukaryota > Metazoa > Chordata > Aves > Charadriiformes > Charadriidae > Charadrius > Charadrius vociferus. Next base: position 119,155 of record NW_009649715.1, read on the forward strand.
AATAACCGTTCTGCTAAGGTACTTTTTTTTTTTTTTTTTCTTTTCCTTTTTTTAAGATCTGACTGACTACTCTACATCTTTTGATGGATATGTGTAAGCTGAGGAACCTCATATACTTAGGCCACCTCAGCAGCCCATACAAAACTACCAACCTCATCTTTCTTGTTTGTGAAATAGGAATTCTATAGGCAGCTTATGTATCCCCATATAGAGAGAACCGTGACCTAAAAAGGCTGGAGATAGAAATAAGGAATTATGAGACTGATTTCTATGAACTTCATGCAACATTCAAACACAATTATATTCCAAATACCACACTTAGTGGACAGGTCAGGAATAAGGTGCAACCTTGCTAGGCCAATAGTTTGTGATTGTGTTTTATTGGGTCCATTTTCTGTATTAGCTGTTTCACAAAGCACTTCTTGAGGTAGGAGGAACACTGACATATTGACAATTTTACAATGAAAAAATTTGTATATTAAAAAATCTTTCTTGAATGAAACATAGCAATATAAGGCTAAAGAAAGAAGATGGGAAGAACCCCTTTGTCAGTTGAAAAAAAGTTTTTTTTTTTTTCATATCTTTCAAATATGTTATAGGACAGGAAAACTATTACCACCAAAAATTACCCAATAACACTAAGAAATATTTACTGACCACATTACGTTGCTTCTTATATTCTAGGCTGTGACAGAACGGTCATGAAAGACAAGCAATGCCAGTGTGAGGCAGTTAAAATTTTTATATCAACAAAGGCACTGAAACTCTTTCACACTCACCCTTCATATTCAAGGTCAAGTGTTCTCCCTCGACCTCTTGAAACATGCACACCACTAAATTATACAGGCATATCATTGTTATCATAAATACATTATGTACTCCTATTTTCATAGTTAATGTAAAAGGGTCAAAGAAAATTTTTACTTGAATAAGGTGGGTCAGTAACCTGAAAAGGTTGAAGAACACTGTTTTAGATAGATGGACAAGGAAAGGTTTTATGACCTGATTTTCATGAACTTCAGCTGAGTTTCAGGTGCTGAGGAGGTATTTTAGTCTATGGTAGAAAACAAGCTAATCTGAAGATATTTCCTTAGTTGCTATTGACAAGCTATTCAGCATTTCTGTATGTCATGTTTTCCATGTGAGATAGGTGTCCAAAAATAATTTACTTTTAATGTGGATTCTTCAAGAAGACATAATGAATTCTTATTAATAACTGATGAAGCAACCATAGTCTGAAGCTTTAATAAAATCAAGGGAACTCATTTGATGTCATGAGTGAGAAGGATCTTTTTGAATTCATTTAGCCCAAGTGGAGAGCAAAGTTGCTGATTTGTGTCTGAGTCAGGTACATTCTTCTTGTTCAGTTTGTACAGTCCTTTGTGCAACAGCTCTCGTCTTTGATGGAGACTTTTAGGCAATCTTGTGGTGAACGTAGTACAGTGAAGGAGAGGAAGACAACATCACCACAGCGAATACCTACAATCCTAATATACCCAAGTGCAGTCACTAGTCATTAATTGTAAAACTGCCTAAATTACAATTATACATAATTTTTTGTTATAATTTTACTAGATGCATAAACAGTTGTCTTGTTTTTGTTTTGTTATGTTTTGTTTTGTTTTATTTAGAACCTCTTAGATTCATACCTGCATATTAACATTAAAATACTCAAATCCCTTATTACCTTTTTTCCTAATATCAGGAACCATAAAAGTGGGAAAGGGGTTGTGTTTATGAACTCCAAATCATAAACGTAGAGTCATGCAATACTCACATTCAAAAACTCACCTTGCAGATCCTCATGATAGCTATATGAGAAGCAAACTAAAGTTACATCCACAAAGCTAACTTATAGAAAGCATCAAAACAAAGCACGCTGGTTGTATTTCACTATGTCATGTAACTTCCTTGATATCAGATAAAGCAATATACAAATACAATAATATTAATAAAAAAAAAAAAGAGAGAATCACTGTTGGAGGCAAAAAAGTTGTAGTCGCTTGTGATCCTGTTACCAGAATTGAGGTGAGATTTATCTGCTTTTTTGGTAATGGGGATGTTGATCTCACACCCACAAGTGTCTTGTAAAAAATAACTAAATTATGAAAGCTGGATAAATTTACAGTAATCTTCATGCTTCTTCATGCCCTTAGGTTTGCTAGATTGGTAAGCAATGCTCATGAGAATCTTATAATCCACTGACAGGTTTATTTTTTCGTCTGAGGAAGTACATGCAGACATTAAAAAAAAAAAAAAAAGAGAGAAAGCAACAGGAAGAATGAAACATCATAAAAGTTTGTGCTTGTTTGTTTTTTTCTTGAAGCTGAGGGCAAGGTTTCATTTTAGGATGCAATTCAAGTTTTATGCAGATCTTTGGATCAATGTTTACATGCTGTGTCTATAGCTAAGCCTCCTCAAGCTGTGATCCCCTCAGATCTCCTGGGGCACTTCCAGCTGTGATCCTGTCAGATCTCATAAGATAAATAGGTTGGGCCAACTCAAGCTGTGATGCTGTCAGATTTCATCAGTTAATCAGGCTTGGGATGGGTCAGTGCTTGAACAGGAGACTTACAATGAACAGGTTGGTGTCGAAGGACATAATGGTTGTGGTAACACCATGTGCGTGCATGGTGTTCCCTTTTCCTTTGTGAAGGTGTATTGATCTTGGGCAGAAACTCTGAATTCCCAGTACTTCACACTGCTGAAAGACAGTGCTTATGAAAAGGAAGGGATGAAACTAAGGCACTTCTGCGCATTTCAGCGTAAATAGAGATTGGAAAAGATCTTTGTTTTTTCTGCACCTGTGCTACCAGTTTCCCAGAAAGAAACCAGAGGAGAAACATTTCAGACAGGAATGGGTAAGTGTGGTCCAAATCTTGTTTGGACAACAATGTGTATGTTGTTTTCACTTTGGAAACTGTGTCATGTCCTGTGTCTCTGCCAACAAGACTCTGTGAAGCTGCATAAAGAAGAAACAGTTGCTTTCACCTATGGTTCTCAGGTGTTTTCCATTACAATTGTTTTAGGAGAAGACTTTTTAAGGCTCAGCCTTCCTTCCTCCTTAACAAGGGAAGCTATATATTGTACTGGTCATATTATTCCATGGCCTTCAGAAGCTTCTTTAAGATTCATGTTTGTATTGAACCAATGAGGTGAAGAAAACAAAATAGGTGAGGTTTGTGAGGTTTCATACATGAAGAGCATGTCTTAATTTATTTTGTAATTCATTGTCCCTCACTTCATTCTGAAATTCAAGCAAAAAGACAAAGAAGATGGTGAAAAAAATAGAGGAATAATCTCTGGAAGAAAAGGAAAATAAGTTTTGAAGTTGTATCCATTTTGCAGGGTTTAAATTGGTATTTTTTTGTGTGTCGATATTTGTGTCCTTTTTAATAGATATTTGTAACAAAATAATTTCTTTTTAAATCATTTTTATCTCCAGAAGTCACATTTTCTTATTATATGGTGAACTTCATTAAATAGATAAGTAAAAAGCAAGGTCTTAAAAATGAACTTGATAAAAAGAAGTGTACAATTTCAATGAAAACATTAATTAAAATAAAATAGAAAGATTACAAGAATAATGATGTCAATTTTTCTCCTACACATTTCTTTTATGAAAGAAAATAAAAAGTATTTCTAATGAGGGAAACTGCTGTTGTTGAGAATATTCCAACCTTTTCCTCTGCTGAAATAACCCATCTTGGTGACTAGAAGTTCCCTAAAAGATAGACTGGCCCCAAACTACAAAATGAATCTTGGCAGATGCTGCTGTCTTAATATGGTAGAAGGCAAGGAACTCTGAAGAAATAATAAGTGTACCTTCGCTCCACTCCCTTCTTCTGCCTTTGGTTCTGATGAATTGTGGGCCAGAGTATTGTCTTTTCAGCGCTTTTCAGGAAGCCTTACCCTGCTTTAAACCTCAGAACTGTTGAGTGTGATGATCTATCCTGGAGTAATTTAAAAGATAATACATAACAGCTACCCTTCAGGAGGACCAGGGTGAGACTCCCCTCACCAAACAACACTGACAAGGTCTAGCAATGCCAAGGTCTGCAGTCAGCCAGGGCTGCCCTCATAGTCAGAGCAGACTAAAAGGAAAACAGGGAATCACTTTTCTGGGCTCCTTTAGGTTGAGGCACACTAAAAGTTTTGCTTTCTCTCTGTTGACTTGAATGGGAGGCTAAGAGATTCGTAGAGATATACATTCAGACATCTTTATTAGTCACATAAATACACCCCATATCTTCCTCCCAACATGTGGATCACAGTAGTGGACTACCTTCTCTTTCTCATTTGACTAAGACCAAGAGACTGTATCTCGTCAACACAAGCAGTTGGTTTGATCCCTTTGCCATTGATTAGTCAATGGAGGGAGAGGACTCCTTAGTCTTAGCAAAAAGGGTGAGATGTGGTTTTAAAGTGTTAGGTCGTGACCGCTTTGCCTCTCCCCCTGAGACCCTGCACATTGAAACCATCCAGGTTAGACTAAAAGGATATTGAATGTGTCCCAGATGTGCCTCAGGCTGCCCGTAGACTCAGGCTACCACCACGGGTAGACATGCTTCATCTTTTCAATGTCATCTTGGCAGTCACACAGAACAGAAACTGCTGGGCCTCTTGTCAGTGTTCGGGTTTTGTTTTACTTTTACATGACTGCTGGGCTGCTGTTTCGTCATCCAGGAACGCGTCAGCTCGGCATGGTGGTCTGTGCTCCACCCCATCTTGCACAGGGAACTGATGCCTGGGAGAAATCAAATTCTCTGCTCAGGGACTCGGGAGTGATAGAAATGCTGCCTGTGTGCAGAAGGTTTTCTGTGTTCTGCTTAGCTCTGCTTATAGACCAAAGGATATTTCCCCTCCCCTCTTCCCACCCCCCCGCTGCCCTTTCCCTTTTTTTTTTTCTTTTTTTTTTTTTTTAAACTGGATGCTTAGAAATTCCCATTTGAAATGTTAAACTGAAGATGAAGGTTGTGATGTTTGTGTCAAGATTAGCATGGTAGGTGGAACGGAGTGGGAGATGTTTTCCTGAGGAGAAAAGCCCTCAGCACAAGAGAGTGTGTCAATAGAGATGAGGGAAATTTAAAGCATAAAGGTTAGCTTTTTAAATGGCTGAAGTTAGAAAGACTGTTCTTTGTGAAACTGGTCACAAAGGGAGTAAAGTGTCTGCACCAGAAAGACTGAGTGACCTTTTCAAAGTGTTAGGTATTGTTTATTTTCATTGAATTATGTGTGTATATACGTATGTGTGCTGCATGGTGAGCAACCAGCAGATGCTGCTCTGCGCAGTTTTTCCTAAACTTGCTGAGTTTCTACTAATTAGAACTGGGATGGAGCTGCATTTTGTAATTCACTGTTAAGTTCTTAATTTTGAAATATTTCCTGAGCCAAAATGGATGCAAGTAGCCAGTATTTCCCCCCTAAACCTGTTACCAAAGAGATTATGGGGGAAGTGTTCTTGGTTTAATTGAACTTTTCATTCCCATTTTAATTTACTTTTTATATCATATTCATGTTGTGCTTTGTGATATTATGTAATACACAATGTGGAAACAAAAGCCACATCTATACTTGTAAATTATACATGCTCAGAACTGTTTTGTGAAGCAGAGGCCAGCTGGCATGAATCGGTCCACCTCCGTACTGGGAAATTCTTCTAACCTCCAAAACTGGGTGGCCACATCCAAAGTGCCTATTGAGAGTCATCCTTGGCCCATGTTGTCTCCTGAACAGTTCCCAGAAATTGACTGGGGAAATGTTGGTTACCTGGCACCAAAACTGTGCTCGGGACAACACTAACAATTTAACTTTATAGGCAATTGTATTCCACAGCCCAGGAATATTTTCTGGCACTGGTTTGCTTAGAAGTATGAGCACAGTCATTAAATCCTTTGGACTGTGCTACACTTAATTTGGTCAAATACCAAAAGAAGAAACAGGTCTTATTGTGTTTCACTCTGAGGAATATCTCCCTGGCTTTATACTCAGATTAGCCTAAAGACTGTATTCACTGTGCTGGCTGACAGCTCCGGGTAACAGGAAAATGATCCCACGCGTGTTTCCTACATCTTTCTCTGTAAACAAAGCTCACACTTGAAAAAGAAATACACATATATGTAGTCAAGAAATACAAGTCAAAGGCAGTATGGTTTTCTGAACTCCCCAAACGACTCTTTGTAACTGAGATATGCATCAAGACGCTTTTAACTTGATTTTATGCACAGGTAAAGCCACTTTACCTTTGCTTTTTTTTTTTTTTTTTAAAAAAAAAAAGGTTAGGTTCAGTAGATAATTCTTTATATTAGAGTTTATTTTTAGTTTGGATCTTGTTGTAGGACCAAAGAAAATGACCTATTACTGTAGTCCAACCCAGATGTGGATAGATAAATAGATGAATGGGGAGAAAGAGATTACAATTTATGGATTTTGTTCTGTTGAACAATTTTCTTTTAGGGGCTGAGCTATCATTTTTTTTCATGGAGTCACAGATATCTTCAATTAATTTTTTTAAATCTTCCTTCTGCTGCTCTAGACGCCTTCTTACTTCAGCTAGCAAAAACTGTTATTTCAACTAAAGATATTTCAAAGAAATATTTAAAAAAAAAATAGTGTTCACGTTGTCTTACTTTATTGTAGGTAATACAGGACCATTGGTGTGATAGAAACTCCACGAACCAACAAGATGCTTAGACCAACCCCAGGAAAACCGAAGAAGCTTTCAATAAGTGACCTAAGTGGCAGGAGGATTTCACTCATGATTCTTACACATTGTCCAAAACCCACACCCAGCAACGTGCTTTAAACGTAGACACTCATGCATCAGTACACATGAATTAGTGTGAACTTGTTCAAAGGTCTCAACAACTATTTAAGAATCTATACAACAGCCAAATTTCTAAATACATATAGCATGTGGAATATCTTTAAAAAGGAACCATATTTTTTTCTCTGTATGTAGAAGCTGAGTTGCTTTGAAATCTGGCCATAGATTTACTGGAAAACAGTTAGCATCACATTGAGAATGATATTTGGATCTACACGTTCAAAACAAGTGATTAATTTCTATTGATCACCCTGGAAAACAAAATCCATAGATGTCACACGTTTCCACATCTTGGGAATCTGGGCAGCTGTCTTTTACGGTAAGGCACAAATTTTTAGTGCTGTTTTTGGTGGAATGCCAAATTTGGAAGAAAGTTTGTACTCTTCTTACCCCATCCCCCTCCCCTCAAAGATACAGAAAAGCCACAGTGAGTCCATTTTAACTCATAATTGAAATCTTTCTCTCTCTAAATCGAAGCACCCTTTAAAATAAAATAAAATACCACATAAAATGCACTTCCTACTACAATATAAAATGTGCTTTCACTCAGGCTCTCTGTAGCATTATCTCTAACTGCAATGTAAGTAAAAACTAATAACCTCATTTTTAATTAGCTAGGTTTGTGGCATTTTGCACCCATCTCGCAGTTGTTCTTTCTATAGTGTATATCACTATTAACTCTGGATGTCTTCAAGGAGGTCTTAAACATACTTTGCTTTATTTCTCTTTTTCTTTCTGTGAAAATAGTTCTCAAAACCTTCGTATTCATTAAAAAAAAAAAGAAAGAAAATTCTAAAAGTGATCTTAAACACAGCATGAGTGATTCTGTTTTTATTTAGCTATTCCTTTTGTTATGCCATTATCTGAATTCTTTCCTCTTTTTTAGCCAGTAGAATAGGAATATATTTTTGAAATATCATGGTGTTTCAGTCTGACTGCCCTAAAAAGTCATTAAGGTGTGAGTTTAAAAAAGGAGACCACAAATATTGCCCATTGGTTCACTTGATGTCAAAATAGTACTGAGTAATTACAAAGGGAACACAATATATCTTGGCTTTCGATTCTTTTAGAGCCGTAACATATACTAAGGGCTGATATAAAAGGACACCCGAGGAGTAAGTGTTCACTGCACCACAGTGGTGTAACTAGGAAACTGTCTCAGATTACAACCCTTCATCACAGATGCCAGAGAAGAAGAGACACACTATACCCATTTAGAGAAACTTTTAAACCATTGAACATCTGACCTGAAGCCTGCCCAAAAAACTAATAGTTCACATCACTAACCAATACTGTGTCTTATCAGTCGCACCCTGCGGCCATGTCAGCTCCAGCTGTGATTCCATCATCTCTCAAGACCTCCATGGAGATGAGTGGGGCTGGGTGGGACAGCCTGGGTGAACAGCTAAACCATGGGTGGCACTGCCCTTTGGGTCTGTGACGAAGCCAGTCATACAGTGAAAGATCTCCCTGCCCACAGCAGGTGGTGTGGAACTAGATGATCTCTAAAGGCCCAGTTCAACTCAAACCAGTCTAGGATTCTAAAATGAAAAAAAAGGATCATAAGCTGCACATACTGAATTATGCCACAGGAATGACATATATATATTTTTGCCCCTTTAAGACAATTTGAAATATTTCCAGCTGAAAATATTCTTTCTTTTTGAACAAAGATAAAACATTTAACAATTCCCCATTCTCAAATCCGTGTCTTTGTCTGTAGAGGGAGGACTGTTTGTACCACTGCTTCTTTGGAAGGACTTTGTCAGTGATCAGTAAAATTTATTGGTATCTCCAGCACATAGTTTTCTTGATACCCTGTGCTCTACTCTGAAGGTACATTACTAGGAAATATGCACCCAGTTTGGCAAAGGTCATGATTCAGAAAACACAGGGACAAGAATTGTCCTAGTCCTCTTTGAGACACTTAAGATTCAGCTGGATAGGATGTGAGCGATTTTGTCTAGACTGTGCTTTTGCCAAGAAAGGTTGGACCAGATGATCCTTGAGATCCCTCTCAACCTGGGATTCTCTGATCCTATCAGGCATTTCTCTACCTTGTACTGTGGAAGGTAGATGCCCAGTATTGAAGTTGTCACTGGCTTAGTATGTGGAAATTTTTCACTCCACAAGTTTCTGTAGAAAATAGGTAAAAGAAAACAGAAACTCAAGAAGACACTGGGAGTTGCCCATGTGAATGTTTTTAAGCATTTAGGTCTGATGCTCCAGTTAGGACATTGGTTCCTAGAAGACACTTAAAATACTTCACCCATAGGGTGACTCAGTATACAATGTTTAGGTTCCTCTCTCGAACTGCTCTTCGAGGGATTTGATCTTGTACCATACTGGGAGTTTAATTTGAATATCTAACATTTTTTGTCATCTGTACCCTCTGCATAACCTGCAAAAGTAAATCTGATAAAAGAGACATAGGTTCCTGAATTCAGGAACACATAATTTTCCTCCTATATGTTTATCCTTGGAAGAGCCTATGCTTCCAATCATTTCTATGATCTATGCAACGACATCTAGATCCATTTGGTCAACAAGGTTTTACAGAAATGTAAGATCACTGTCACAGAGATAATGCAATACTGAAGAACAATGGGAACGTATCTGGGGAATGTTTTGCCTTGTACAAATCTCATGTAAATATATTGTTTTGTATTCTGTTTCTTTTTAATTTCTTAGCTCTCGCTGGCTCTGTCCCTTTTCTATCTCTATGTTTTTCTATTTTTTTTTTTTTTAAGATGGATTTAGAATCCTGTTTTTAAAGTGTCCTTGAATAGATTTCTGTAATTAGCAATTATAAGTAGAGATATAGTCTTAGGTTATGAAGTTTACTTTTATTGACTGCAACAGAAGGTTTAAGTTCAACTTCCCCTTATCTGATTATATTTACCAGAACTGTGGGAATTCACTGTGCTATAAAAATGGACATTGCTGCTAGCTGGCATACCCCAGAACATTTAAATAAAAATAGCAATGAAAACCCAACCAAATATTATTTATGTCAGTTAGATGCCAATGAAAACTAAGGCTTTCAGAGGTAGACAGGATCGATTTTTAAATTTTTTTCTCTCTCTTTTTTTTTTTATATGACAGAATGACACACTCTTCACTCAGCCACTCAAGCTGAAGAATGACTGAAGAACCCTGTGAAGGTCAAACACATTTTCACCCAACTGATGTTCTTTTAAAACTGACTTAACCCTCCTTGTGCATTTCTGCACAGCATGGAAGTTAGCTTTGCAGCTACAAATTAGGGGAAAGTGCAGCGAGACCTTCCTTTTGTAAAGATCTTTTGTATTAAGCAGAACAAATTCCCTATAAGCAGAACTGTAATTTGCACACTGGAATGCGTTCTGCCTATAATGATCTTCCCGGCAGAAAGCACTGTCATTTCACAAATGGGCCCACAGTGCTCCCCAAAGCTAACCAAAAGTATATAGATACAAACTGAGAGGGAAACTAATACAGGCCCTGATCCTGCAATGGACATCCAGGGTACAATGAGGACAGCATTATCCAATTGGAGAGATAACACTGTGTTCACAGTATGCAACAGTAGACATTGCAATTTAAGATAGAAGGAAAAGGAGACTTAGATCTTTTATAGGTCAGCAGAAAAACGTGTCACTTATGTGAGTACCTGAATATATTTCAATAAGTGAACTTAAATGACAGAACCTCCTTTCTGCAGGGGAAAAAAAAAAAAAAAAAAAGCAAGACCACCTAGACACTGAATATTCAGACCTGAGAAGTCTCCAAATCCCCTGAGATGCTTCCTCATCTTACATTTCTTGACTTCCCTATGCCTTTAGAGGAAAACAGAGATGGAACTTCTGCTGCTCACAGACCAGAGACGTTAACCATAACCAGCTGACAGGTCTTTGCACTGCTGACCTTCCACATCCTGAGCTGAAGAACTGAGATGCCAAGGAGACCAGAAGCCTTAATGGGCTTCATGTTGAAAGAAATCTCACTGGAAGAGGGATACTGGTTTTTCAGGCTCTCCTGCACAACTCATCATGCTTCACAACTTGCACATTTGTCCCCATAATATCAGTCAGCACCTTGAAGAAATTGTTATGTTATATAGCTATATTCTCAAACATCTTGTGACAGTGAGCATAAGAGGACTGTTGGACTACGAGGACTAGTGACAGACCCTGTAAATCCCTTTTCTATGCAATACAAGATCTTCTTGTCTATTAAGATGGTATTCAGTTCTGAGCGTTCATTTTCTCTCATAGGAAAAAAAAAAAAAAAAAGGTCCTGCAAGTTAGGACAGTGAAAAAGGAGAATAAAAGAGACTTATGCTGAATTTTCTGATTGGTTCTGGACATTTATGTTAGGGTTTGGGGGATTCCCTTTTCAATAGTGAAAGATTTCTGTGGAGAGTATGTGGAAGGGAAAGGAGAGGGGGAATAAAATGCAAACATAAAGAAACTCAAAACAAAACAAAAAAAAAAAAAACAAACCACAAAACTGCGTTCTAAGAAAAAGAAGCAGGAGAGCAAGGTAGGAGAAAGGTCAGTGCTAAAAAAAATAGAGTTTATGAGATGTCCATTCTGATGAGGGTTGTTCTGTGCTTCTATTGAACTTGAAAATACATGAGGAATGGTAAAGAAAATGATATTATTTTCCATGTTAGAGTTTTAAATCATCCTTGCTAATGTGTGGGTATATATACCAAATAAAAAAATGTTAAAAAGAAAAGAAATCAGTGGAATTGTGAGATTTGGTTATAGGACCCTGTGCTAGGATCCACCACACCAGACCTGGGGATCTGCAAAGAGCATGGAAGTATTGTTTAGCACATTCTGTCCTAACATTTGAGAGATTTCAGCTCACATCTCCTGGTCTAGCAGGGTAGATCATGAGCTTCTTGGGTACAAGACATTTGCTTCCACCTTGCCCCAGTTTCTCAGTTTTAAAATGACTGGGATTATCCAAAATAAGTTTGGACATTTAGCTGCAGTGCCAGGTTTAGAAGTTTAGTGACTATTGTTATAGTGAATGGAGAGAGAAAGAGACATCTTCCATGGATAATTCAACACCTGACATACAGAAAGTTCTTCAAAAACTTGTTGAAATTTTGTGGACTGTGTCTATTTCCACTGGGTTTAGTTAAGCTCAGCAAATTCAGACACAGTGGCCCCAACTGCTATAAAGTTAAAGATCCTCTTCTCTCCTATATCTCTTCTTTAGAAAAATGAACACTTGTACCTTCCCATACTTCCCAGCAGCCAAAACATGTCATGCTCACTGCCTCATTTCCCTCAGCACACTCATATTTCTCATGGTTGTGTCTCTCCACCATATTTGTTGGCATGAGAAGACATCAGGGAACCTAGAAGATAAAATGTTGTGTGATGCCTTATCCACTCTAAGCCTTGCAATGCTAAGGACCTTCCACCTGTAACTCTCCTTTCACTTGCAGCTCAAGGCTTCTGCAGCAGTGCCTTTACCATAGCATCCTAACTACCCTTATCCACCTTGCACTGTGGGATTCTGAACTTTGTACGTCCCATTTCTTCTCCAAAGTCTTTGCCCTTCATGTTTAAATGATCTTGTTCTCCCTCTGCCTCTTCACCAATTTGCCTTGTAACTACTAGTCTATACCAACACGTGTGGACCCATTCACCCTTCACCCTGTTTGCAGTTTAATATAAAACAAAGACAGCTTAGCAGATAACGAATAATACTAATTTTAAAATCCAGTAAATATTATCAATAATATACATGCCAGAACTTAATGACCAATTAGTGTGCAACACCTGCACCTAATCAGACATGCTCCAACCAGCACCAGTAGTGTCATAAACAGTAACTACCAATGGGGAGATTGAGCAAATCTTGATGAAAAGTATAGTTGTACTGGGAAGAAAGCAAGAAAAGAAGAATTTTTTTGTCATTTTCAACTTGATCATTGTCCCCACCTGCTGCTCTGGAGAAGAAGCCCAGAGGAGGAGACTTGTTGGGGTTCCTCATCACTTTTCTTCCCACCTAGATGCAGGGAAGACAATTTCCTTTTTCTCTTTCTTTTCTCCCCCTCGTTTCATTCACCATTCTATGGAAACTTTGAAGTATGATTTCCATCAGCTATGGTCCCTATTAATATGCTGTGTACATGTAAACCTACTTGAGCTTTCCCTGTGCAGCAAAGGACGGTATATTACAAGCTGGGGATAGGAAGAGAACAGGTAGGAGATAAGGAAGGAGTAGAGCTGGATCTCTCTGCAGACCATTTCATGTCCTTGGCTTGACTTGGATCACTAAACTTGTGCCAGAGTCAGGTATTTACTAGGAAAATAGGAGTAATAAAATAAACAGTTCATCCAAAAATTAGAAACTTCCCTTCTTACCCACAATCTGAATCAGTAATGTGAACACCAGGGGGCTATCACACCTCCAGTCAGACTGTTTTGCTGACGATACTTTCTTAGCTTTTTAAGTTCTTAAACTCTTAGTCACCTCTTGGAAGAAGCATTTTAGAGGCATTGAGTTGGAAGTCCAGGTGTAATTGTATCTCTGGAAAGTATAAAAGGTGCTGCTGCCAAGTATTTCAAAATTACACCAAGGACGTACAAAGGCAGAGCACCTTTGATGTGGGGCTTGTTTAGAGGTAACACTGTTGAAGACCTGCTCCTCTAAGATTCATTACAAATTTTACAAAAGGACATGTTTATCTGCTAGAAATGCTGATATCTGGAAGTCAGTTCCACGTGAATATGTCAATTATGATAAAAATTCACTTTGATTAAAAAAAAAAACTCAGCAAGTAAGTGAAATCAAATGGAAACAGTTTATACCTTGGAGGGGTTTTTGGTTGGGTTTTTCATTTTTTTTCTTTAAGAAATTTTTAGTTTTCAAATAGATTTGCTATATTTAATCATAATGTTAAAATCTAGATATGATAAAAATTAAAATAATTCATGGGCTGGAAAAAATATTACTCTACCCTTCCAAATAATTTAATTATAAATTTCAGACTATATTTCAGAACAAAACCTGATTTCAGAGTATTTCTTTTTCCAGTGTCTGTTCCTCTGCAGAGTTATTCTAGTTATTATAGGCTATATATATACAGGCTGGGGGGGGAATGGCTGGAGAGCAGCCCTGAAGAGAAGGACCTGGGCGTGTTGATTGACCAGAAGTTCAGCATGAGCCAGCAATGTGGGTTCGCAGCCCAGAAGACCAAGCGCATCCTGGGCTGCATCAGGAGAAGTGTGGCCAGCAGGACAAAGGAGGTAGATTCTGACCCTCTAGTCCACTCTCGTGAGACCCCACCTGGAGTACTGCATCCAGCTCTGGAGTCCTCAACATAAGAAAGACATGGACCTGCTGGAGCGTGTCCAGAGGAGAGCCACGAGGATGATCTGAGGGCTGGAGCACGTCTCCTATGAGGAGAGGCTGAGAGAGCTGGGGCTGTTCAGCCTGGAGAAGAGAAGGCTCCGGGGAGATCTTATTGTGGCCTTCCAGTACCTAAAGGGAGCCTACAGGAGAGCTGGAGAAGGACTTTTACTAGGGCATGTAGTGACAGGACGAGGGGGAATGGCTATAAACTGGAAGAGGGCAGGTTTAGATTCAACATTAGGAAGAAGTTTTTCACTTTAAGGGTGGTGAGGCACTGGAACAGGTTGCCCAGAGAGGTTGTTGAGGCCCCATCGCTGGAGGTGTTCAAGGCCAGGCTGGACGTGGCCTTGGGCAACCTGGTGTAGTGGGAG
>NW_009649715.1:133735-197038 GCF_000708025.1 Charadrius vociferus
AAGAGGAATGCCCAGTGCCTCAAAGAACTAAGGACCAAAGCAGGCAGAAATGCAAAGGAAAACATTCAGTTTTGACAGCCAGAGCAGTTCATCCAAAGTCCACGCCACATCTAAGACCAGCAAATAGTCAAATGCAGTCCCCAAATGGTACTGTATGCTCTTGTGTTTTTCAAGCGCTGGTCACTGTTCAAGGAGATAACTGGGTTGATGAAAATTGGTATAGGGAGAAAGCAGTGTGATTTGCACAAGGGTAGCCCACCTTCCTTTCACACTGAAGCACCATTCATAGATGTAAACTGAAGCCTTCCTCACTGCTTGATCCTGTGGATGTAAACGGCAGCCATTTCGGGGGTTTAAAAACTTACAGCACCTCAGCCAAAGGTTGCTTCCCCTTCAGGTGCAATATGATAACTACTAACAGGGTCTCTTCGAAGCTGATACAGTGAAAAGTTAACAGCTAACTTAGAACACCATCACTTCTGGTAATCTTAAGCCGCCCAGCAAAGTAACACTTTGATAGCACTTCTTCAACTATATCTCATATTGACACTGGAAAACAGTGGCTGAAATAAGGACAGCCTCTATCATGACAAGACCACAGTTTATATTTTCCACTTTTCTCTCAGGGACTTTGTGGAGAATGAGGAAATGATGGATGCAAACAATATTCAGGTAAAGGTATTTTATATTTACAGTCCCAGAAAGCTTTTTGAAAGGGAAAGAAAAGTGTGGTTTGCAAAAAACTCAATGTTATTCGATACAGTTTACTCAGAGGAATATGTTCAGCTGAAAAACAAAAATTCTAAAGCTGTAGAGCAAGGCTCCTATCTGTGTTTTAAAACCCTTTACAAATATGTATGAGACTGATTTTACTTACTAATGTGCAGAGGAGACTGAAGCCTGATATTATTTTAGGATCAAAAATTATTTCAGGATAAATTTTACCTCCATGGTTAGGAAGGTGGGAGACTCATACTGGAGAAAGATCCCTGGGTTTCTTATGGATCAGAGGATTGCTCAAATTGAGAGGTTACCAGGAAAAATAAGACTCTCAGGGAAAAACTTTTCATCTGCTCTGGGTGCTTTTCTGTGAGAAAAGGACAAACCTAGCTCAGGTCCTCAGTTCCTGAAGAAGATCCATAAGTGTGCCTCCTCAGTAGATAGACATACTCAAAATACCCCATTTCTCTTGGGGAACAAGCAGCATCTATGCTCCACTATTTCCCTATCATTTCTATTATCTTAAACAGCATGCATAGCTAACCGTCCCTCTTACAATATGAGGCGGCTTTGCTCATGGATTGTCGGCTCAAATCTATGTCTAGCTTACGTTCTATCTGATGTGCCGAGGACTGTATGTGCTTTTCTGCTTCTACACAGATATTGGGAAGTCGAAATACTTGAGGGGAGGAGGAGACTGGGCAAGCAGTGGGATAGCCAGCCCTGGTGGCTGCTCAGCTCACCATTAACTGAAGTGTGAGGTATACTGTTAACTGAAGAATATAGACTTTCCTGAACCCTTACTTGTGGGACATTCTGTTGACCCAGAACAGAGTCTGAGGTATTTGTCAAATCCATGGACTCACCCTGAAGCTTTGTAATGAAAGGTGCAATTAACAATGAATATATATATGAATATATGTATGTGATATTTAAGAGTTTAGATGTAGCTGTTGAGGCATTCAAATGTTGTTTGCCTGGCAGAGCTATATAATGTGAGAATTTGCAGGGAGATGGTGGTAGGATTTGTTAGTCAGCCTGACCCCATAGCTAAAAGTGAGCCTAAATTGTCCAGTTTCAGATGCTGGAACCTTACTGCATTCCCAGCAGTTAATGGGGAAGAAACCTTGGGCTGGGGAAGTAAAAACTATTACTTCATGGGATACTACGAGTGAAGATAAACCTTCTGTGAATTAGTTTTAGCAATGAATTCTCTTAAGAACAGGCTGTCTCAGGAGATTTCTAGTAAGTTTTGTTTCTAGCTGTGACTAAAATACTGCAAGAAAAAAATACCATCTTTCCACACAGCTGTTTTTACACTTTCTCTTCAAACCCCAGCCAATGCCAGGGATTGCAGATGAGAGTGAAAGTGGGAATGTGGATCAGAAGTACATTACCAAACTGTAATGAGGTTTTATCAGCATGAATTTGGAGGAGATGGAGTGCTTAGGATGCAGCAGAGCTGTGGGGATAGGACAACATGTGTTTCTGTTCTAGTGACATTAAAGCCAGGATCTCTGAACAAAAACCCATGTGGTGAATTGAACTCTGTATACAAATGATTTTCATTACACCAAAGAATGCTGAAGTCACTAGTTTGGCCTTTAGGAGATCTGGGTTTAAAGACTTCCTTGCGACTTCAGGCTAGATCACAGTGGCTACATCCATATTACTAGGTTTAAGAAGACCAGAAATATTTTCTGGACAGTGAAACTTAATCAACTACAGCATTAAATTATTAGGAGGATCTCTGGCCTATTTTAGACATTAGAGGTTAATCTCACCCCATGTACATCCAGCAGCCAACAGCCAGCAAAGGAGTGCCAGTGCCAGATTTCTGAGGCTGTATTAAATTATTCAGTGTCTGGTTTTTTTGTTTCTTTGTTTGTTAGCTTTTCATGTAATTTATGATCTTACCTCTGAAAGCTCTGGTTTTATTTTTTCTCGAGTCGCATCTGCCTGATCCCTTTCTAGTCTTGCTCCTAGGTTATTATGGACCCTGTCTGCTTCCATAACTTCTTTGGCTTTTTGACTTTTTCATTGAGCTCCATCTTGGTCTGAAGAGGTTGCACTGGGGCACTTTGGGATCTCTATCTATGCCTTTGCATAGTTGCTTGGAATTAAATTTCCCTTTCTTTCAAGATTCTTTTTCATTTCTCCTCCCTACCTTCAGAAAAAAAAAAAAAAAAAAGACCCTGATCTTGACAATTCAAGATTTACCTGTAATTTTACCCCACTCCTAATTAAATTTCAACAATAACTGAACATATCAAACTGTATTGGATTTGCGTGTCAAGGCTTTGGTAGCAGGGGGACTACAGGGGTGGATTTGGTGAAAAGCTGCTAGAAGCTTCCTCCATGTCTGATAGAGCCAATGCCAGCCAGCTCCAAGAGGGAATCACCGCTGGCCAAGGCCAAGCCCATCAGCAACAGTGATAGCCGCTCTGGGATAACATATTTAAGAAGCTGGAAAAAAACCTCTGTGCAACTGCAGCTGGAGAGAGGAGTGAGAATATGTGAGAGAAAGAACTCTGCAGACACTAAGCTCAGTGAAGGAGGGGGAGGAGGTGTTCCAGGAACCAGAGCAGAGATTCCCCTGCAGCCCCTGGTAAAGAACATGGTGAGGCAGGCTGTCCCCCTGCAGCCCATGGAGGTTAATGGTGGAGCAGATATCCACCTGCAGCCCATGGATGACCCCATGCCAGAGCGAGTGGATGCCCAAAGGAGGCTGTGACTCTGTGGAGAACCCACCGTGGAGCAGGATCCTGGCAGGACTTGTGGACCCATGAAAAGAGGAGCACACACAGGAGCAGGTTTGTTGGCAGGGCTTGTGACCCCCTGGGGGACCCACACTGGAGCAGTCTGTTCCTGAAGGACTGCATCCCGTGGAATGGACCCACGCTGGAGCAGTTCATGAAGAACTGCAGCCCATGGGAAGGACTGACATTGGAGAAGGTTGTGGAGGACTGTCTCCCATGGAAGGCACCCCATGCTGGAGTAGGGGAAGAGTGCGAGGAGTCCTTCCACTGAGGAGAGAGAAGTGGCAGAGACAACGTGTGATGAACTGACTATTACGCAACTCCCTGCATCACTTGGGGGGAGCAGGTAGAGAATTTGGGAGTAAAATTAAGCCTAGGAAGAAGGGAGGGGTGGGGGAAAGCTGTTTTTAAAGATTTGGGGTTATTTCTAATTACTATACTCTGATGTGATTGGTAATAATTTATTTTTTTTCCCACATTGTTTCTGTTTTGCCAGTGATACAATTGGTGAATGATCTCTCCCTGTCCTTATCTTGACCCACGAGCTTTTCATTGTATTTTTCTCTCCCCTGTCCAGCTGAGGAGGGGAGCGATAGAGTGGCTTTGATGGGCACCTGGTATCCAGCCAAGGTCAAACCACCACAAAAACCTTACCACTTTTTCACATGCAAGTGTAGTTTCTGCAGTACCCTTCTGTCTTTCTTATGGAACTAAATGCCCTTGACATTTAAAGTCTATCAATGCCTAATCAGGACCTGAGACACAGCTCTATGTCACTTGAAGAACCTCATTTGGTTGGTTACCACATGCTGATCAGATCAGATCCGTCGCAAAAACTGTGGTATCATGACTCTCCCTTTTATAATCACTGCTGCCAGGACAGAGACAGATGTTCATGACTGGCTGTCCCTTGAAAACTGATCTAGTGATGAAACACTTCATCTAGGACGTCGGAAACATGTTCTGGGTCTATGTCAAGCAAAGGCTTTCCACCCTCCAGCTGCTGTTGTCCTGGATCATGTCATACCCCTCAGGTTTATGAGGGGTGAGGGGGAGATGCAATCTCTTCTGCTGGAGATGGGCCACTGCAAGGAAAGGCATGAAAGACTCAGGAGACGAGAAAGGAAGAGTGCCAAATGCAGCTCAGTGATTAAAAGCAGCCTGTGGATGAAACAAGTTCTTTGTTCTGGGTCTCAAGCTCCTCTTCCTCAGCTCACTTCACTTTAAAAGGGAAAAACGAACCCTACTAAATACACAGAAGTGACTCTCCTCCTGGGAGGGTTCTGGGATGAGAATCTTGAGGAGACAGAGTGACACTTCCTACAGGGTCTTGAAGTCCCTGTGTCCTGGGCCCAGTTCAATAGACAATAAATGACTGAAATGTCAATGCCGCCTGGAGACCTCACATACAACATAAGCGTGCAGTACAAGGGAGCAAGATGAGATTGCAAACTGACAGGGGGGAGGGATGCACACTGCAATAGCAAGACAATTATGATTAGTGTAGACAATTATGATTATGATTTAGCCGTAGGATCCCCAATAGCCATTAACATGATACCACATTTTCCTGACAAAAAAAATTAAAAGGGAAAATTCAGTGGTTAAGCAGCAGTGCTGAAACCCAGGGGTAAATGTTTGCCTTGAACAGAGCTGTAAGCCACACGAGAGAGACTAATTAAATGAGTCTCTGGCCCTTAGTTATGTCAGAAATGAGAGAAAGGGGGTATTGTTTTTGTTTTTTTAATTCCCCAACTAATATGAGCAGTGGGGGGAGGCACAGCGAGAAGGGGGGGAGAAGTATATCCCAGGGTGAAATAAGACTTCCAAGGTTTCTTTTGTCTGCAAAGCCAGCTAAAGGAAAGAACAGGTTTCCCCTTCTCTCTCCCAAAGATGGAGCTGTTGCAAAAGGAGAAGAGAGGCCCTTTGAGCGCACAGGCACACACACGCCCACACACACACAAAGTTCTGCATTCTGCGGCAGGACTTCAAAGCTTCTCCGAAAACACAACTGCTTCCTTTCTGTAAGGAGAAATAAAAATCCGTATTATTATAGCAGCTGCGTTATTGCAAAATTCTACCAAAACACAACGACTGATATTAAGTATCTAACCCCTCTTAATTGTCTATTTCATGGGCTTTAGATTTCTGGATTGCTAAAATAACCATCTGAAGACAAGACTTCGATTCATTTTGTTTTATTAGTATTATTATTTCCTTACAATAATAATAACACTTTACACTTATACAGCACTGTTCATGCGCAGATACAGACAATAAGGACTGGATTGCTGCTATTATCGTATCACACCCCACAAATAAGAGGGGATAGAAAATTCTCCAAGAAGCTGAGGCTGGGGGAGAAATTTCCTGAAACCTTGATGTCATGGGGTGATTCAGAGGGAAGGGTAACCAAGTCCATGACACCAAGGTCAGCTCCTTTGGTGAATTTCGTTGTTGATAAAACTTTTCAAAACCTATTTGCCTTATAATTTTCATTGGAATGTTAATTGATAATAGAGACTCTTCAACAATGTCATCTGTACAGTCTTGAAGCCAAGAATTTGGGCATCTGGTTTGATTGATTCTGAAATTTCTCTTCTAGTTGAAGGACAGCTGGACAAATGTGAAATTGGTGTTATTTAGGACACCGGGCTTCACAGTAAAAATACCCCCTCTTCTCTTAAAAGCTGTGGATAAATGAATGATATGGTGCTCCTTAAGCAACTTACTCATGGATTTGGTGGGGGTTTTCTAGAAGTTAATGACTTTTGAAACAACAGTTGATTTCAATTGCATTTCAGTTCATAAATACACACGTGTTGTTAGTAGCAATGCCAGGGGGTGCAGCTAGTTCAGCCCCATCTGCTCCTTCCCTTGCAGCCAAGACAGAAACAAGAAAGGCAGTGATTTCAGTAAAGAAAAGGGAAAGGGACAGAAAAAAACATGGGTATAACATTTCACTTTTGCTATGTGTTCACAGGGGTTCTTCTGCCCAAGCAGGCTACAACCCATTCCCATAAAGAAGAGGGTGACAACAAGCTGATTAAATATGATTTTATTCCTTATTGTCCCATTTAGATTAAACATTAGGGAGAAGTTTTTCACTGAGGCACTGGAACAGGTTGCCCAGAGAGGTTGTTGAGGCCCCATCCCTGGAGGTGTTCAAGGCCAGGCTGAACGTGGCCTTGGGCAACCTGGTCTAGTGGGAGGTGTCCCTGCCCATGGCAGGGGGGTTGGAACTCGATGATCTTCAAGGTCCTTTCCAACCTAAACCATTCTGTGATTCTATGATTATCACATTCCCCATTATATATGGGGAAACTGAGGTATAGTTTAATGCTGTCTAACTCCAGGTTACTATAATGTAGACAACTGAACTCATCATCTCTGGATTCTTTTAATAAAATGAGGAAAAATCAGGCATTTTTAAGTCATGGTTTATTTGCAGTCTTAGCTGAGAAGTCTCTATTCTTCTCCACTGACAGATGGAGAAAACTAGATGACTCAGATGAGCCCCACTTGTGGTGCAATTGGGTTGTGAGAGGCAGAGGGACCATGCTTGTAAACTCCGTTACATCAGGCACAGCCAGCCTCAGGTGCTACCACTTCCAGATTGTCCTTCAGAAAACAACAAGGTGAAAGCCAAAGTCGGTTTGTGCAGGCAAGGACAGCGACCAAGAAATTACCCTCTGGAGGACGTGATCACCATTGTGCAAGGTGCAAGACCGGCGTCTTCTCAGCTCCAAGTAAGCTGAGCAGGGTCACACAGCAGATCCATGGTGACGTTAGGAAGGGAAGCCACGGCTTGACTCCCAGACTCCGCATCTAACCCTCAGTCACACTGTCTTTCTTCAGTGGCTTGACTCGGTAGTCCCACATGTCTCTGCCCCTGACACAAAGGGAGAAAATCTTACCGCAAGGATGGAAACAAATAATGCAAACCACTCTGCTTATTTTTAAAAACAAAAACAAAAGAAGCAGCATGCTTATTTGACCTGGCACATGGCTCTTCCCTTTGGTGCTGCTATTATTCGCGTCCTAGACTCTTTCCACTTTCTCTCTTGCCAGCAGGAAAAAGTAACACAGAGATGCTTTATGCCACTGAGACAAAGAGGTATTGATCCTTTTTGCCTCTGGAAAAGGTTTCTAATAATTTCCAGATATATCGTAGATTGTGATGCTGCTACCTTTAATTAAAACATGACACAGAATAGAAAGCAATTATTTGGGGTTCTTTTTTGTTTGTTTGTTTGTTTTTTAAGTGTAGGTTCCTTTTGTTTGTTTTAATGGGCTGTGGTACCATATCAAATGACTTGCAAGTTGAGTACACAGACAGTGGAAAGAGAGAGAGGAAGAATATTTGCTCTTGTGTTTGTTATTCATGATATTTAAATATGATGTTTTGCGCTTCATATTTGAAAGATTTCATCATCTATCTCTTGTTAACCCCCTTGGCCAGGGAAGCTGCAAAAAAAAAAAAAAAAATCCTTTGTCCGAAGGAAGTCTATGCTCAGATCCACAAAACACATTACTCTGTCAGCATCGCCCCTTTGCAATGACTGCAGTAACACCCCCACACACAGGCCTTGGCCCTTTGGATTTGGGAGATAGCTGTTGGCACAATAAAAAGGGTAATATGAACTCAGAGTGACCCTCTTTCTGTACAAACGTCTTCAGGCAGAAACAGAAGTGAAGAATTGACTTCCGTATTAGTGCAGTCAGATCAGAGCTTCATTCTCGTGTGTGAGATCCCCAGCTTAGCCACTCTTCTGGTAATAGCTTGATACTCATGAAATTTGGCAACAGATACTAACTTCTTCATTATTATACTTCCTTACGAAGGTGGCAAGTACTATTGCTTCTGGTTTACCTATGAATTGCTAAGGCTTCCCCAAGCTCACCGTGAAGGAATAGTTAGAGCAAGGATCTGTTACGCCTTTAATTAAAATAACTTTTCTAGAAACTCACCCAGCTGTTATTTTGGGGTTCCATATGCTGAATTCAGGTGGTTTTAGGATTTTAACCTGGGGAAAAAAAAAAAAAAAAAAAGACTATGGTTTCAAGGTACTTAGGGTACATCTAGAGTTTAATATTCTCCCCTCTTTATAGAATAAACATCCCCTGTATTATCCTCTCTTTATAGAATAAACATCCCCTGTTAAATGCATCAGGCCTGAGCTTTTGCTTTGTCCAGAGCATTAATTACACTCCTTTCCAGAAATCCAGCCTCACAGGCATTTAAATTTATGATTAATCTTTTCGGGAACATGTAGAAATTGAATCAAAGAAGCACTTTGCAAAACAAGTCTGTACAAAACAAGTGGTTCTCTCATTAGCAGTACAAAAGAATTGCATTGAGTGTTTAGGAAGGAGCAGCTATATATCTCGATGTTGTCCTGCCCACTTCTTTGGGAGTAGTTATAACCTACCACAGATTTAAGGAGACCTATAGGGACTCCTTCCTCTTCACACTCACACAAGTTCAGTGGTGACCTAGTGGGAGAGGCAAAGACCCTTCTGGCTTTTTGTGTGAAGCACCTACCACTGTCCAGGTTCTCACACCCAGGGCATCTTCACTCCTTGCCACTCGATCTTTTCCATGGCTATGAGCCTAGATAGCGGACCCATTTTTTGGTTGAAGGTCCCCTGTTTGCCTAGAAGATGCACGAATTTGTTGTCACAGCCTCTCCCATGGCAGCTGGCCACAGAAATGCTGTGCAGAAATCAAAATGGAGGTAAACAATTTCCACTACGTTTTTGTCCTAAACTATCCCAAAGCATAAACGCAAAGCAGTTAAGTAATTTTTCTGATCTCAGTGGGCAGCTGCTGACTTTATAAACTGAGGTTAGAGTGTAGGAGTTGTTATTTAGTAGCCCAAGATTACTTCATTATAGCATGTTGGTTGTCATGCTATCAAGCCAGCCATTCTTATAGGATCTGAATAAGATTTTCATTTTACTATAGTGGCGATAGGAAAAAGTGCAATGACTGGTGCCTCTACTTACTTATACATATAACATTAACTTGGATATTCTCCTGGAAATCTCTCTGTGTATATTTCTCTCTCACAAAAACATACATCCTTTCCTTCACACCATCTTGACTTGTATATTTTATTCAATAGTAAAACTAAATATAGCAAGGGTCTCAAGTCATGTCTTTCTCCAGTCTTTGAAAAGGATGCTGATTTCATATGCTACAATGATTAGTCAAGTGATGAGTGAACTTTCATATACTTCTGGTTCAGATTGATGTTGATAAACACCCAAAGGATGTTTATTCAGAGTTTACCTGAGCTAATAGAATCCCTCGAGTCAGAAAATTTGGTCTGAAAATGTCTCAGGAGCAGAGCTGTCCCTTGAGAATCCCACTACTACCTCCTGCTTCTTAAATCAACAGGAATTCAAAACGGAGATAGTAAATAGTGTAATTTTTGTGAACCTCTATGAATGATCAGTTCGGGTCAAGGTCATGTCTTGGGTACATGTTAGAATGGAATAGGCTCTTATTTAACCTGAATTCATTCAGCCACTCCTTGTCTCAAACAAAACAGTAAGAGACACACAAAGAAATCCTACCAGTATCCCAAAGAATCAGAAACAATACACAAGCAAATAAATAAAACATTTGCTTAACACAAATGGGAGATTCCAGGCAAAAGGAAACACACAAACTACCCTTGTTGTTTTGAGATTTACAGATCCGTATTTCACAGATGCCCTATTGCTTTATTCATACTGTTAAGGGAGAGAGAAGCAGCCTCTAACCATCAACACCCATCATTAAATCATTACAAAACCTCTCTTGTTAAAGAGACAGAGCATATACATATATAAAAATATATACACAGCTACGTATATGTTTATATTTATAAAATTCTGTGTATAGCTGTGTGGAAATATGAAAATCTTCTTGCAACTGCTTAGCTTTACAGTGTATCCAGTGCTACCACTTGAAAGAAATAAACGTTTTCCAGTTGCCACATGAAAAGCAACCTTAGTGTAGTTGAAATGACCAAAGAAAAAAGAAAACAAAGCTGGAGGATTTTCCTGAGCAGAGGTGAAACAGAAGTGAAAGCAAAGTTGAGTGACAAACATTGGGTGCTAAACTAAAATGCCAGGGAATGAGCTACAGAAAGCAGAGAAAACTACACTGTGGGATGCCTGTGAAAGAGAAACAAATTTTAGACAGCATCAAGCAGTAATGACTTATTTCTGCGTGCTAGGAGAGATCTCAAGAATGAACCGTTATACCCTGAGTGTCACAGCGGGGCAGATCTGGTCATGTGGTCTGAAGGGAGAAAAAAAATCAGCAATAACAAAAAGGGTAAAAAAGGTGGAAATAAGGACCCTGACGAACCTGGCTAGTATAGATTTAAAATCTTACCTAAGGATCTCAGTCCTGAAATCACCAGTGTGACAAGCCCCACCAGCTTGAGTGGGCCTACAGATTTGGCCCAGCTGATCTCCTGAGGACATTTAACTGTCTCCTCTGCTAGTAACAGAAAACCCTGTCCAAGGATGTCCAGTGTGACTCTCAGCATGTTAATAGATTACAGGTAAGTTGAAAGATTCAGGGATGAAACAGCAACCTTCATGAAAGAAAAGTGAAAAGGAGGGAAAAAAAAATAATTTGGTCATTATACACTCTGAAACTTCTGATTTTAAAGGGATTCTCAAGAAACTTCTCAAGTGGGTAGCCAAACTTCTAATGACTGCTTAAAAAAATCATACAAAGGCATTGAAAAGAAAGGAATGAATTACCCATAAAAGAATTCGTAACATATCTTACCAATGCTGCTTCAGATGGGAATGTAATTTATGCGTAGAAGATAAAATGGAAGGGTTTGGTAAGATTAAGGATCCTCTTTCAGGTTTTATAGAGAAACATTCTTAAGAACATTAGGAAATTTTAGTGAATCACTGACTTGAATCTACATTTCTCTAAAAGCAACCCAAATACTGATAATTCATATCACAGAGTAATGTGGGGAAGAAAGTTAAATTTTTTACTTGTTATAAAGGATATTTTTTTTTTAATTGTCTTAGTGGCCACCTGAGATTTATGTTTCTCTGATCCTGAGGTTATATGTGCATAACATCTAATAGTGCATATGTTTACACACACAGAGACATAAAATTGCAGAGGATAGCTTGTATCATGTGTATGCCATCCTATGTTGTTGGTAATTGGGGTATTCACCACACTAAGAGCTGTTAAAAGAGTCATGTCAAGGAGATATTCCCTGTTCCTAACACTTTTGCAGGTAAGTACCCTCTATATCCTCTAAGATGCAGATGTATCTCTCAGCAAATGACCCAGGTCCACAACTCAGTGCAGGGATTTAAGAGGTCATGTCATCTGCTTTAATCTCTCTTTTTAAGTATTTTGGTTGTCTGATATTCTGCATTGGGAAGAAGCAGCTATGAGGTTGAGAAAACATTTGCTTAATGAAAATAAGATATTCTTCACTGACTCTGACAATCTATTTAGCACCAAATAAGGAGATTCCCAAAACTTCTGCTCCCAGACCAACTGACTTCTGTGAATCTTACCTGAATCTTCCTTATAAATTTTTTCAAGAGTACTTGTTTATATTTATGATAAAATGTTTGTAACTGTCCATGGTAAGTTTAGGATATTAGTCAGTACCATTGCCGTAAGATTGTTCATGGCATAAAATCAATAGAGAGTGCTGAAGGGTGGGGAGGAGGAGGAGGGAAAAAAAGGACAAATAACAAATCTGTGTCAGATAAGAGAAGGGCTTTCTCAGTTAAAAATACTGTATTGAAGAAAGCACAGTATGACTCCAAATACTGAAGCAGGGCGTACCATGCATTGTGAGGTGCCTTGGTTGTGTTTAAGGAGCTGCTGCATTTTGTTGATGGGGAAGATGATATGTAAATGTGAGCTTTTGACTTCTCCATATGTGTGTCTTGCTGGAGGTGAAATAGTTAAGGCAGTGGAGCCAAAAAGAATAGATGAAGTCAAAGTGCTTGAGAGAGGAAACAAAGCATTCCCTATTGTTGATGATAAACTGTACAGAAAATTCTTTCATCAACTATTCATCTTGCACCTAAAACCTTGAAAAAATACTTTTAGCTATAAAGAGTTTTAAGTCGATGGACAAGGCTTATCTTGGTGCTTGAGTCCAGTGGGCAATTCACCACCTCCCCATTGATCAGGAAGCACGAATGTCACCACCTGCCTTAATAGTGACCTGTATTCTTTTTTCCACCAAAATCTGCTGAGCACAGACAGTAGAATCAAGGTTGTTCCTCCCACAATAGATGAAATCAGGAGCTGACATCATTATTCTTACATATGAGTTCCGTTTTCTATGGCTGGTAGTACAGTTGTCCTCTAGCACTCACCCAAATTGATCAACAAGGATCAGAAGACTATTATTTTCGGTAGGAATTATTTGACTTTGGAGATCTGTCTGAAACGTATCTCATTGTAATTAATCTCTGAGGGCTCAAAATTACTGATAGTCTGTAAATGAAACAGCAGTCCATTGACTAAAAGACATAATTATGGGAAAGTTTCCACTACGCTAACTGAACTGCACACCTTATTGACAACACTGAGACTTTTCTTGTTTTGGACACTATGGACTTTGGCCCTTGGGAACACAACAGAACCCTGTTGTATGCTCCGCACCTGTGCACTGTGCAGAGGGGTGGTTTGACTACACAGGAGCAAGTGGAGCAGATGTGACAGGTCAAGAAGTCACACCAAGTAGGAAAATGTCATATGTACTCCTTGGACCAACCACACTGAAAAGGGAAAAGATTTTCATCTATTTTAATATCTCTGGAACAAAGCAAGTGAAACACCTACAGTGTATAACAGATGCACAAATTTACCTTGGGTGATTAATGTATTTTGAACACAGAACTGTCATCTCAGGTCCTATATGTTTTTATCTGCTTTAGTGCTGCACACCTGTGGTTTGTTGATAAAGCATTTGCTCTGCAATGAAGGCAACTGCCAGGTTTAGTGCTTTTGCCCCTTAATTACCGTCTCACTTCATACACATGTGCCCATATGTACACACTATGAATATGCTCAGAGAGAATTGCAAAAATTAGCAAACAATGATGAGGAAAGGGAATAATAAAATACTGGTCCTGTGTTTGGTATGAGTAGCACTGCAGGGCTAGACTAATGCACCACTCTTGCACAGTGTGTGCTAAGAAACCTTGTGGATCTGTGAGAAACCTGGAGGACTGTAACCTTGACCCATAGCTGTACTACATTGTCATATGCCTTTCCGTAGTCACACCTCTGACTGGGATATATTTTAAGCTTCAGAACAAACTGAATAATAAACCACCATCAAAGTACAGGAGCACAAGCGCTCATGTTTAGGTAGGCACAGGAAGACTTGTAATGACTCAACCAAAACCCAGGTGCTGGACCAAACAATAAGTTGCAATACAAAAAAAATCAAGTGTTGATCTTTCTTTTTATCACCTGAAGGGTGATATGATTTTAAACCCCAGAAATTGTCCCATTGAACTTAAGAAATCAATTTTCACTTTAAGTATGAAACTTTCATTCCTTTCACTTCAGAAGAGTACGTATTTCTGGTATAACTATTGTCATTGCATAACAATTAAAAAGATAAAATAGCACCTTTTTGTGAAGATATTAAAATTGAAGAGCTGGACATTTAAGTTTGGTATGTAGTTTGCACTGGCCTAGAAAACAACATTGCTCACTGACAAATGACTATGCAGTTCTTGTGAGTTTATCTCTGTAAAACAATAATTCTCCTATAGATCATAGTCATAAGGTCCAAAATATTGGTCACTGCATTTATGCAACATGATGTTTCATGACCTATCAAATCAAATCACTGTCATAAACATAAGTATACATGCATGTCTGCAATTTCTGGAAATTATTTCAGTAGAAGATTTACCTATCTTAAGACTTACTGTTAAAATGATCATGTTGTAGTTGACATTTATTAAAAATACATACAACTGTATATTTCATGTCTATTTACCTACCTGCATGTCGTCATCACAGCAGGGGAGACATACGAGTTCAATTTGATCATTATTTGATTATAATATCTTTCTCTTCTTCAGCGTGGCTAGAGTTAACTCTCATTGCAATCTTAAATCACTATCTGAGGTCTAAGTTGCTGCAGCTGTACATGAAGCTACACAGCAACAGAAAGAAGAAAATTGAGAAAAAATTCCTCCTAAAACATGGCAAAATGTACCAGGGAAAATTCACTCACCTCTCTTGGAAAACTTAGCTCTTTTATGTGTGTGTGAATGTGAGTGCATGTTCATTCTCCAGTTTTCATTAAACTACAGTTTCCTGCCCAGGCTGTTGAAGAGGCAAGAGATGGCAGTATTGACACATCTATGAAAGGCAGTAGTTCATTGACTAAACTGGAATATTAGGATTCTTCTTCTTCACATTTAATTTTTATAGTTTCTTTTTGTGTTTTTTTTTTTTTTTTCCACAGTCTCCACACATACTTTCTAAAAAAAACCAAACCCAAAACCACAAAACAAAAACACCCCAAAGCTCTCCCAACCATCCTCCTTGAAAAAAATCTCTTCCGCCCCTGTGAAATCAAGGGAAATAAATAGATAGGACAATCCGGAAAGATTTTCTGGTATGTTGAAATAAAGAATGAAAAACAAACAAAAGCACAGAGAGAAGGAAAGGGGGGGTGGGAAGAAGCAAGCATGATAAATTACTGATTACTGAATGGAATTGTTTCAATCAGGAGCTTTAAAAAAAAAAAAGGGGGGGGGGGGGGAGAATGAACTTGCTTCTTTCCTTGATTTTAGCTTTTTGCAAGAAGATCAAAGAGATTTATGACCTGTGTCTCTTCGAGTCTGATGCCAGAAAAGAACATGTTCTCATTAATAGTCATTTTCTCATCAAAATAGGGCTTTTATGCAGACAATGTGCAAAGCTTTTATAAAGCTGATTGTTGACAAAATTTTCAATAAGTTTCAGTGCAGTGAATGGCACACAGAGAACCAAACTAAAAGGGTGGATGATAACTTCTATACGTTCTGCAGGAAAAATTAAACCTGTCTTCAAACCCAGCCCCACCAGTGAAATCTTGTGAGAATCACAACTGTGTGAGCTTGCGAGGAGAGAACCTCAAAACCTCAATGTTTTTGGATTTTCTTTGGAGTAAAGAAAAAAAAAAACCCTCTTAATTTTTTTTTTTTTCTGTTTCTCTGAACTTCAGTAAAACTTCTTAAAATTGGAAATCTTGAGAGAATGAAGATTTCTCTTGAGATTTCCTGTACATTCAGGTTTCAGATGAGTTAGTAATACAGGCAGCTGGGGAGAATGTCCCATGGTATATTACTGCATAATTAGTTACAATATGGGGATTTTATGCCTCCCACTACAGACTCCAGAGACCAGATACTGGTAGAACGGGCCACTTGTTTGTTCTGGTATACTGGTCCTTGTTACCAAGTAGCCATTCTCACTTTATTTAGATAACATTTTCTAATCCTAAATAATAAAGGGATCTGCAACTATAAAATCAACACGCATAAAAATACTTTCAGTCACACAGGAATATAAAAGAGGGAGGCAATATATTTGGGTTTGAGGTTGGGGTGAGGACCTGGTCTGAGTCTTACCGTCAGTGTGGTCCATGTTACAGCAGCAAATCCAGCTGAGAAGATTCCTGCTCCTGCCTTCCCCCAGAAACTTGTTCCCTGGTTCTGTGTATTGACCTGGCTTTTTTTCTACACTCTAATCTGGTGCTGTGACGAGGTCTGGTTTAAAAAATGTATAAATGTCTCTTCCAAAGTAAGTTTTTGCTCTTCTTGTTTTCTAAATCAGTGTTTTTTACAGAAGTATTTTAAAGAACTGTAAAGAAGAAGTGGTAACCTCCTTTGAAAATGTGGAAACAGGCAGAAACAGACACACGAGCAGAAACTTAATGAATCAGCTTTCCCATTCCCTGATTTGTACTATGGGACTGCATTTTTTTGGGTTTGGTTTTTTTTTTGGGGTGTGTGTTTCTTTTTCCGTGTTTTTTTGTTTGTTTGTTTGGTGGGTTGGTTTGGTTTTGTTTGGTTGTTTTTTTATTTAAGTTCTTTAATACAGAGAAGCTACTGGAAACTATGGGTATGCCAAAGTCTCACTAAAATTCTGTAATGCTTGAGGATTGGAGGAACTGCTAAAGACAAGGTCCAAAATGGACAGAGCATGGCACGGTATAAGGTCTACAATAGAGATCTACAGCATTACAAAAGTAACCCATTTGGTGAAAAAATTGTTTTAAGGTACCTCTGCATGATGCAGTTGCTCTTGCACGAGTTGGAACCCAGTCCTGTTCTATGGCTAAAGAAGCAATATAAGCCTCTTGAATTTCCAAGCATTATGCCTGGCAGAAAAGAGGTTTTAAAGTATTCACTCTCTCTGCAGTGCACACACACGTGGTTGCTGTATAAAAATATATACTCAGATTTCTGAGGCCATATACATATACATGTGTGTGTGTGGTTTTAAGGCTTTACTGTACACCATACCAGTGGAAAGGAAAATCATTTTTGAAGGCCATACTTTTTAAATTTCATCTCTTGTTTGCCTCACAGTTCTTTATATTGTCACATCTTGACCTTTCATATGAAGGCAGGAGCAAACAAGTAATCATGGAAAAGAACAGGAAAGCTGTCTATTAACTTGCTTTGCCATTGGAAGAGATGTAACATCAAATTACATCCTCAGGAATCACCAGTGGCTCAATAATGCTGCAGCGCTCAGCAATACCCACTTATGCCTTTCTCCTATTGCACTTATTCCACTATGTCATAGTTTGCCATATTTTTGTTCCAAGGCAACACAGATCTCCTTGCATCAGATCTCTACTTCTGCTTGTCTAGGGGAATTCTCTTCCCCCCATTTGAGGAACTCCTGTCTCCCACCACAGCAGTCAACAGGGACCCATTTGCCATACTGGTTTAGAGTCAAGGGAACAGTGCAGGACACTTGCCTATATCACCGGCTGCTGTAGGTTAGGGTAAGAAAACGATGAAATAGGAAAGTTCTACTGTAGTCAGTAGATAACCACAAGAGATTTCACCTGGGTAGCTAGGCTTCTTGGAGTTATTTTAGGTGTGCCTATGTCAACCTGCAGTAGAGACTGGGCTGCCAGGGAAGTTTGGATGGAGGCAAACTGGAGGAGACTATGGCAATGTCTAGTTCCAAAGTTTTTCTTTTACTGGAAGAATGTAAGTAGTAAAACACAGCAGACCATCCAGTAATGAACTGGGTAAAAACACTTTTATCATTCCCAGCCCCCAGGGAACTTTCTAGGACAAGGAGCCAAGGAAATACTTGTCTGCAGATTTGAATAAAGAGAATGTGACAAGGATTTAAGCTAAGTGCCTTTTTATTCAGCATGTTGTTCAATGTATCTTCAGCATACTCATTTCGATACCACAGAAAGCATTTGGCTGACAAGAACTTGAAGGACAGTAAAAGATTTGGCCTACACCAGTGTCCTGATTTAGAAATCATTGCTAGTATAATAGGTTCGTCATAATAATTCCTAGTGTTCAACATTTTTATACACCATCAAAAACTCCTGACTTCATCACATTCTAATTTCATCAACTGGCACAAGTGACATCAGTACCCTGTGCAGTTATGGAAAGAGCAAGTAGCTATGGAAGGAGCAAGTGGAAAGTTTTGTGAGTGCTGACAAACACTTTGTGCCTATGAGCTCTTTTTTTTTTTTTTTTTTTTTTTTTTCCATTGCCCTGCAGCAAAATTCTTTCTACACAAACTTAATGCACCAGGATCCACCAGGAGATGAGTTTTCTGTAAGAATGATGCATCTTAGTTGGCTGAGTGGTGACTGAGTATAAGGATGTTAGGATTTAAGAAATGCTGTAAGTACTTTTAAGCACAGAGCCTGGATATAGTTTGATGAAATTAAACTTACACATCGGTGTGAGTACCACCAGGAAAATGCTCTTGTACCTTTCCTATGTTATTACAACATAGCCATGAACATATTGTCACTAGATGACAGTCCAGCCATTTTAGCTTCATAAAGCAAAATCATTGTCCTGAACAAAGTGAAAGAAATAGTAATATTAACTTCTTTTGCTTTTCAGAAATTGGTGCTGAGTTTCATTTTCAAGTCACTGTGATTGTTGTGACACTACAGTGCTTCTTTTGAAAAAAATCACTGTGCTTTAGAACGTCCACTATCCTTTTCAAAGACAGACTACATTTTTACACCCTTAAAAGTTATTTTAGAAGGTAGAGATGTATTATATAGATAATTAAATGCCATTAAAAGTCACTAGATTCTGTAGTTAAAAACTGTGACTGAAGTCTAATGATAGATGAAGTCTTATTAAATTATATGTTAATGTATTCATATAAATATATGACTTCAAAACAGGGTGCATATCTTACAATACCTCCAACTGCAGTCATGGACATACAGCTGACTATTTTTCAAATAGAAGCAGGGTTAGAAGAATTAATGCTATGCTCCTTCATTTCAGAGCCCACATAATAGAAGCAGGTAGTTGACTTATATCTGTTGTGATTTAGGAACAGAAGACACTGAAGAGATTGCACATATATTAATTTGTAAGGTGAAATAGTGAGATGCAGAATCCTCTCTAACATTTCTGATATAGAAGTGAGATCAGTCCAACAGTTCAGACATATATTTTATAAGAGGAATGAATAGATGAGTGTTCTTATAATATTCAAAAGCCTTCATATAGCACTTTTTATGCATAGAGTTAAAGTGTTTTAAAGTAAAAATATAGGCCATCATCTCAATATTATAGCTGGGTGAACCAAAGCTCAGGGAATGAGGATGTGTGCATGAGAAATGATTTAGCCAGTATCATGCAGTAGAGCTCTGTTTGAGTCAAAGCTGGAACTCAGCTATCCTATCTAATTTCTATCAGATTTATATTCACTCACCAACATGCAGGGCAGGAACAGTAAGTCCTTTTCTTGTTTGTTTTTGTTTTTGTTTGTGTCATGGTTTCTGGAATTTATTCCATAATAGATCAATTTATTTTGTAATACATTCTTTTATTTTTATTTTTATTTTAAACCAGTGACTTCTTTTTGCAAAGGTAGCATAAAACTACACAGATATTGTTTTGTCCATTCATCTGTCTAAGCCTCAGGGCCTGATTGTCATTTTCACTGAGACTACTTTATACTGCTCTAACCATGTCAATGAACCTTACCGTCATGGCCGTAAATGTAATTTACACCTACTTGAGAGCTCCTATGCCTTGCCAGAAAGATGTATCTTGGGAAAGAAAAAGCTCTAATACACTTTGAAATCTAAATGTTGATCTCTTTTGTAGGAGCATGTATATTCAAATGCACGATCCAGAAGACATAGGCAACCTGCTCTCTTTGTGATGTTCTTGAAGGGTATACTCTAAAGCATCTCCTATTCCTAATCCAAAAAATTATAATGGTTATTCATGTTAGTTTATAAGGCAGTGACAACAAGGGAAGAGCAGGGGAGAAAAAATAAAAATCAACATCTGGAATGCCTGGAAAACACTCCATCCTCATTAACGTTCATGACTGAGATAATGAAGTAGAAATACACCCAAACAATTAAAATCAGCTCCATGAAAAGATGCCATGACAAGTTCTAATCAGTAACTGGACCTGAACTGGAGATATAAGTCTACATCATCATAATTTCCAATACACTTAGTTCCAAAGAGAAGCCTACCATGGACTAGCCAAGGTATAGCTATACCCACCCATCACTCTGAGAAGGCTATTGGTTCAAGACATATCGCTGATCTAAAGAACAATGCTGGAGGCTACCTTCACTTATCTGCTGGAATCATTCAGCTACTTTATTAGGCTCTATGTGGGCAACTTCCCTCCATCCAAATTTGCTGACCAACTCCACTTTCAGAATCAATAACCATAGCATTTATCTACAACATATATGATATTTTCAAAATGAAAACCACAAACTATAAAAAACATTTTACAAAACAAAGGTAAAGAAGATTTTTCCAGACTTCTAGTGTTTACATGTACAAAGAAGAAATAAACCTAGAGAAGTATGATAGCTGCAATCCTGTGATAGATGTGTTTGTCTCATCCAGTAATCTCCAGCTCTCCTAGTTACTTACAAACAAAAAACCTAAACACAAACCCAAAAAAGCTACAAATCTATACCAACAGTCAGCTTATGAAAATAAATATTTCAAGATATTTTACTGAGATTTTCTCTTCATGTCCATAGATGTTTCTTAATCCTTCTTGATATTTATGGTATCTTTTTGGCTCAGTGATGTCCTGCGTTGAGGAGTTCTACAGTCCACTTATGAATAAAGTTTTTCTGTTAGTCAATAAGGTACTGGCTTTCAGATTCAATTAATATCTACTTCTTCTTCTAGGTGGTCTATTCTCTCTGCCATGCATGAGACATATTTTTACTTTGTCTTTTATGTATCTCACAATTCTTTCAAATCACAAGACAGATCAAATAGGCTTCTGAAATGGTGTTCTGTCCCTTTTTCTCAGCTTCGTGATATAGCTGGTAAGCCTGTATCTCAGAAAAGGTCAGTAGAAACCTTTCTCATTTTTTTTCTGAAGCTGATGAGACCTAAGACCAATGACTGCGAAGCTAGTCAGGTACTACACAGTATCTTTACACTGGGCACTCCTGTGGGAAACAGACAAATTAAAAAGTTGAAATGATCACCTTACAAAACTGACAAGTAAAGGATATTCCTCAGAAATACCAGAGTCCATGTGTGCATTAGCAAGACCAGTGCAAAATTCTTCCAGACCCTACACTTAAACAATTTTGCTCTGTTCTGAAGCTAGGATTCATCTGCTTCTATCAAACTTTTCCCTTTCATACACAAAGTGGTTTATCACTTCCTTAGATGTAGCAGCTGAAAGGCAAAGGTTTTGGCGAGGAACTCGTAGTAACTTTCCCACACCAATGAACATCCAAATTAGGTGCAGGTTTTAACTCCTCAGTTTAGTCTCCCAAAGTAGAAATAAACAGAAATCTGTCAGTCTACTTCGTGACCTCCAAAATATGCCTAAACCTTTATTGTATAAACCTAAACCTATATTAACTGTTCCAGATTAAAGAACTCCTTGGAAATGTTAGTCACGGTTGAGAGTTCCTTGTCTGCCACCCAAACTGGGATATCATTAGCTCTCTGCAGAAATCTTCCCAGTGAGTACAGTATTGCAATGGAAACAGCAGACTGGACTCTTGAAGTCAAGTCTGAATTCCCAGCTTTTTCATTATCAGTGTCACATATTGTGTGACCCTGGGCAAGGCACTTAATTTTTCTGTCTGAACCTGTAAAACATGGCAATAATGTTTCCTTCCTCACACCTTTCCTCTGGCTCATCTGTTTGAAACCTCAGTCATGTATGAGCTCAGTATTGGAAACGACCTACTGTAAGTTAATTGCAAGATCACAGCTATAGATTGTAAAATCCTACTGGGAAGGACTTGCGATCTTTTTTATAGCAGCTACCAGACTGGGGCCCTGATCTTGACTGAGGCCTCTAGACCCCAAGCTAGGTTTCAGCTAGTAAAAATAATAGTATTACACCAAGTATTCATGTCATGGGAGCAGATATACTATCTGGCTTTTCAATTCTCCTGAGTATCTTCCAGACCACAAAACAGTTTTCAGTCAAGGCTTTTTGTTTGTTTCTTTATTTGTTTTTAATTCTTTGTGTGTCTTCTCAAGCCTCGTCAGGCTAAGTTCTTAGCAGAGACTGGCAAATTATAATTTATATTGTCTATATATATATTGTTTTCTATACGTAGTTATTATTTATTTGTTCTTTCTATTATTAGTTAATATTAACTATTTAATTATTCCATTCAGAATAGAAGATCCAGCAAGCAATGAATTAAGATCAGAGCTGGTTTTGAATGTCATACTTTTCTGATTTCTCTCTCTCTTTGGTTTCTTTCTGTTACTTCCCTCCAAAGCCTGCTTTTGTGCCAATAAATCACTTTCCTGGCAGCAGGACTACCTAACAATTTACAGCAAATTTTCTATCCAACAATTTGTAGCAAATATGGCCATGAACAAGTGAAGGAAATCTTTGATCTTGCTGTATTCTGTCTCTATCTGATATAAAGAAGAGAGAGAAAGCAATGGTGAAAGAAGGGAAAAAAATAACCCCTTAAATCACATGTGTAAACCCAGTACTTAGTATACAGCATCGTCACCTTGACATTTATTCAGCTTGCTGGAGACTCGTGTGCCCTCAGTCAAAGCTAATTAACACTTAATTGACTTCATGAGAATTTTGTTCAGCAGTTCTGATTTGCCACTCATCGTGAAACATGTAGCTGTAACTTTTGAGAGCTCAGCAGTTGTGGGAGGTTTGGCAGGTGTCAGGGGAGTCAGAGAGTGAAGGGGGAAAGGGGAGTGTAGGAGTTTCTGTCTTGCTCTTTTTTCTTTCTCTGTCTCTCATTGAAACCGATACAAGGGCACAGGAGTAACAAAATAAGGCATTCAATAAATTGTCATTGTGGATACATTTTATTTAGCTAAAAGCACAATTTACAGTAGTTGAAGTTTGATTGATCTGTTGATAAACACTAATGTTTTGCAGTTGACAATTTTTCCATGTTAATTTCCTTAACTTTGGCAGTCCTGGCTGGCAGGACCCTATAAATAGTATCAGTGTCATCATCCTTTTTAAGTTATTAATGAGCCATCGTGTTTATAGAGGTTGGGATTTGGGGACAGGCTGTGCTTGACTGCAGTTTCTGACATTGATGCGTTAGCAGTTGGAACTGAGTCTAGATTAGAACAAGTAGGGGGAAAAATGGAAAAGGAAAAGGCAAAAAGCAGCTCGGCACTAGCCAAATGCTTTTGGAGTGGACAAGAACTCTTAATAATTAAAAGATAATTAAAAGTATATAGGAAATTACAGGATACCATGCACAATCTGCTCTGATGCTGCTGCCATTTGAAATACGCGTCTGACTAATTATCATTTCACCTGTGATGGAAGATCCTTTTTTTTCAGCCCTCCTTCCCACTGTGCTGTGCCTTAGCCTATGTCCAGACTTTCATGATTGCCAAGGACTGACAAGACACTAGAGAAGGCATGACTAATTAACTAGGCCAAGCTATCTTCTTGCTGGATTCGCAGCAGCTTTAGTCAAAGCTGCCAAACATGTAAGTACATGTTTGGATAAGGATGTCCTTCTCCAATTGTGATGTTCTAATGAGCTGTTAAATGTTTGCCTAGTATTAAGTAGAAGGTGTTTTGTGCTAGCAAGAAGCAGGGCATCACTATTTTGTATCCCGTGGAAAGTCAGTGCATCTGCCTCTTTTGCATAGCCTCAGATGAGCACATCACAATCTTCTTCCTCCACTGTGTGAATGACAAGCTCATGACATTGTGATGGCCTCCAAAATCTCTAAGAAATGCTGGGAGTGTCCTTAATGCAACACTAGGAGACACACGCCAGGAACGGAGCCTCTTGTCTTTTCACAGGACCAGCAACAACCCTGGGCACAAATCACTCTGCTAGACCAGTGTCAGCTCTGGTTTGTTCCTCAGCAGAATACACAAAACGTGGTCTGCCTGAACCATTTCACACTCTCTGGAGCTTCCGCTTTCTCCCCTTGCATATTCATTATACTTACAGGGAAATATATATAGTTTGTAATTTAGAGGATCTTTTCCTTAGGTACAAACATATATATGTGTGTCTGTCTACAGACACAGGAGTACGTGTACATATGTACCCCCACACCAACACAAACACACATGCATATAAATACACAAATCCAAAGTTATAAAAATAACCCAAAATTTATATGAAAAGTCAGATGTGACAGTATTTTGTATTTTAAAATGTTATTGAGATATTTCTACAGTGAAGTGTTGAATTTGTAAGCAAAGGTCTAGAAGAGACCACTAACATCATGACATACAGTGCCTTGCAATCCAAAATAACCATGAGTATGTGCATAAGATTTATCTTATTTGTAGCTTTAATTAAGGGTGTATTTACATTGGTAGTTGTGTTTTTGTTTGTTTGCCTGTTTGTTTTAATTTGGATCTGGAGTGCATTTCTCAAACAAACTCCCTGTTCTTCCTCACTTGCTATGTTTTGGTTCACATTGTGGAATACGTAAACTAGATTGTCCATAGCTGAAATGACTTTGTATAATGTGCTTCTGGAGCACATCCAGTGTAAACCAAGCACAAGTAGATATTCAGCCCACTGGACTGTAGCAGAGCTGGTCTGAGGTGAAAAAAATGCACATGCTATGGACGCCAGATCCCTAGCAGCTCTACAAATCCACTCGTTTTGATCTTCACTACTTGCCAAGCCAGACACATTCTAGCAGATAACTGATTAAATTGTTGTATAGGCTTCCTCTTTAGTCAATGAGCGGAGACAGACACCTGTAAGGGTGTTGTATCCCACTCACTGTACATACTTACCTGAAAAAGAAATAAACTTCCTGTAAAGAAACTGTGCTTCGGAGAAGATCTGATATTTGAGAACTACTCACTCGTGAATTTAAGACAGATTTCTGCTAAGCATGTAGGTTTTGCTGGATCACCTTTCTGAGATACGTAATTATCCCATGCACAGAACAAAACCCAAGTTAGCATGAATTTCCTTTTGGGGACCAAGATTGTAAACTTTAGGCATTCAAGCAATTTTGTAAGAACTGATGTTATTCGATTTACCTATAAATTCTCTGAGAAAGAGATTGTCTTTTTGGTATGTGTTTGCATAGCACCCAACACAATGACATCTTCAGTACAGAAGCAATTTAAAGACTGATGTTAATATGAATATACCTATTCCAGGGGTGAATAATCTTTTCAGAGCTAGGAGGAAGAAACCTATAACTTAAGGATAAGAATAGAAAAGCAGAACTTCCATATTTTCCACGATATGAAATGGTTATTTTTTGTGGCATCTGGTAGAAGGCTCAATGAAAATCCTTATGAAGAATGAGAAAATGTCAGTCTAGAATCCAATATGGATTGAACTCAAAGGTCTGAGGCTGTAAGAAACACGCCAAAGAACAGTTGTGAACTCTTATGCATTACTTTTATCAGTTTCATTTATTTATTTTGCATGTAACCAGGCACTAAAACATACATCCAGTACCTCAGGCAACTAACTTCACCTTACTGCATTAAAAGATTCATAGGGAGTTCAATTATAAAATGATTGGCTAATTTCAATAGCTTGTTTTAGCTATTAAGCGCTCTACAAAGACTTTATGAATGTTCTAATGAATACCTTGCAAGACTTTCGGTGTAATGAAATTTGTATTAAAACACTATAAGGAGTGTCCCGCAATGTAAGGTCACTTCCATTTGTTCTCATTACAGCCCTGGAAGGACAAAAGAAGAAAAGGAGAATATCTAGTTCTTTTTTTTTTTCTTTTTTTTTTTTTTGGCTGCAGAAGGGATGTTAACTTTGAGCACATAACTTGCAATGTTAACTTGCAAGTAACAACAACACCACTGGCTTATGGTACCTAAAAGACTGTTGAATAATACTGTTAAATTGAGCTAGACTGAACAAATCCACCCTTTACTTTCTTTTCAGGTAGTAGTACAAATGCAATTCCAGAATGCAAGATTGAGTTACAGTAGTTGGGGGAGGGGTGGAGGATTCTTAACAACTCGTACCAAACAAGGATAAATGAGGAAGGCCATGATTAGAATAAACGGATATGTGAATACCCATCTGTTAACCAATGCAAAGAGAGGCATGGGAATTTCAGGATCATTTATACCATTAGAGAAACAGAGTACAAAGGGATCCTGACTTACAAGAAATGTCAGGAGAGTCATCCACAAAGAGGCCCAGCAGCTTATCCTCAAAATGGGGTCCTAGGAGAAGAAGACACTGCTCAGATAGCAAAGAGGTGGAACATTAGGTACAAAAAAATGCACATTTTCAGTACTCTGATTCATATATTTTAAATAACTGACTTTGGTATTCATGCAACAAATATATCAATTAATAACTTATTTTTGTTGCCAAGGAAAAGCAAGACTCCAGTAGGGTAAGTCCTGCACATATATGTGATCAGACACAGTCAATGCTTGAGTTAATTTCTGCATGGTTTCATATAGACTGAAGCTGTGGCTTTACTTTATCTGAGCTGTAGTACTGCAGAAGTATTAGGGGTTTGTCTATACAGAGGTGAGACACTTGCAAAATTATCCTGAATTAATTTTTAAAGTGGATTATTTCAATCTCATTAAACTGTCATACGGATCTCTGACTGAGTATTAAAGTGGTTTTATTTTGATTTTGCTTGATTCACTTCCAAAGTTACACTGAATTAAGGCCACTTGAATTTTGAGTAAGTGTCCAAACAGAGACCTTAGGTCATTCCACAATAAATTCACTGTTAAATGCAGACTAAATTACTAAATGGATCTGTGTAGATAAAAGCAAGCATGGAACAATCTCAAATTCACAACATTTACACAAATATTAATCAATCATTAGGATTATTCATTAAATGCTGTCCTTGTTTGACCATGCAACAGGGACAACAGGATTACACGCATGTGGTCAGTTATACTAGTTCAGCTGATAAATATAGACTAGTACATTTTTATGATGAATGGTTTTGTCTCATAATCTAACAATTTTCAAAGTCACACAAAGTTGTATGAGAATGATATCAGTTTTCTGAAACCTTAGAATCAGAGACAGATTTATGAAATGCTTCCTCCCTTCCTCCTTCCCTCCCTTCCTCCTCTCCTCTCCTCTCCTCTCCTCTCCTCTCCTCTCCTCTCCTCTCTCCTCTCCTCTCTCTCATGGGATACTTGCATCTTTGTGGTGCTCAGGTTCTTTCTTCCCTCTGCCCATTTGCTTTGTTCTGCCATGCACACACTGCTGTACATGTGCCTCTTCCACATGAATTACCTGCAAAATATTAATGTCCAGGATATTGAAGCTGTGAAAGTGATTGGCACTGAAGATGATTTAAAGACTCATTTGATTTTGCTCTGAAATGGATGAGGAGTGCTCAAATGGCTCCATGTTATATCTTTACTGTGGAGCAACCATAAACACCTGAAGCAATAAGTGAAAGGTGAAGAGCAATGGCTTCATACACACCTCAGAGTAGACAGCAAGCACTTGCCAGACAGCTGCATTGAGCTTCATGTTAGTAAGTGTAACTATTACATCACTGACATCTGCTTCCAAGATAGTCACTGTAGGCTGCCTTTAGATTAAAAAAAAAGAAAGGGGCACTTCAGTGTAAATAGAGCTAGTGCAGATGAAATGAAACTTACCCTTTTACTTTGATTGT
Organism: Charadrius vociferus; assembly: GCF_000708025.1. Lineage (NCBI taxonomy): Eukaryota > Metazoa > Chordata > Aves > Charadriiformes > Charadriidae > Charadrius > Charadrius vociferus. The sequence goes on from NW_009649715.1 coordinate 161,563, forward strand.
CTTGCTGCTATGCTGCATTATTGGGTTATTTTGTTTCCCTTATGTTATGTTGTAAATTTGTTTGCCACAAGTGAGAGATGATCAATGCATGACAGTCTCCTGTAAAGTTGATTTTGAAGATGAAAATATTCTTGAAGTTCAGTTTCCTCGTAATATGGAGTGCCACTTGCTTGGCCATTGCTTCTTATGCGTTTACATATATAACAATATACCTTGTCAATAATACCTTTCCTGAAAGGTGAATAAGTCACAGAGTGGTAGAGGAAGTGATTTTAGACAGGTTATCATTACCTGAATAAAAATAGTATTTATTCTTACTGTTGATATTAGGATAAGGCGGTCATGAGACTTATGCTGACATTCAATTCATTCTGCTTAGGTTTTGTTCAGTAATTACTCAAAACCTAAATGTCTGACTAAAGCCTGCTCCATTCACATCTGAACTTTGGCTGCTTGGTAGGGGGAAAAGGAGCTACAGCCCCAGATCAGATGTTACAGCTCCTAGAAAGTAACAATACTCTGAAACATGTACTTTGTTCTGAAACTCTCTTTTTCTATCCAGTTCCAGAAAAGCATGATACTTCCATCTGGAATGTGTAGCCATAATCAGGTCCTATTCCTTTTTTATTGTTTTGTCAATTAATGAGGTTGAAAGCCAACAGCATTTACACTTAATAATATTAAATTTTTTTTGCAGAGTTTTCTGTCTTCAAAGGCTTTTGTAAACATTGGCTGTAGGGTGTGACAAAAGCTTCTACAAGGGTCAAAATAACAAGCCAATATTGTCTTAGAGAAAAGAAAGAGAGAGTTTAGTTCCTACACTTCTTTTTTTTTCTTTTTTTTTTTTTTTTTTCCTTTTTTCTGGCTGCAGCATCCATCATTACGGGGACCAGTCTGTTGTTAATTGATCTGACTAATAAGTTTCTACTTTTTATTCAAATTCTGGACAGTTGACCAAAAAGTCCCATTAGTTTTACAAAAGATTATCCAACATTGAAAGAGATCTTCTGACACATCTTCTGACATTAAAAGGAACTGCTTTATATCTCCTAAGTTACATCTCAACTGTCTTTAATATTTCTCAGGAGATGGAAGGGGAGAAAAGATACCTTTAAGACACTATTATGGATCTTCAGATTAAGCAGCCATCCAGGTGGATGTGCACACATGGACGTACTTTCAACCATCAGAGTCACTCAGAGTCACTGTGGCATGGATGTATCCTGATCATTCTGTCTTCTTTCCCCTACTTGATCCTATTATGTAAAACAAGAATTCACCACGTCTCTGTTAATATCAATGTTCCCACATGAGATCCCACTTTTCATTGACTAAATTAGTTTACAGTCTCTTAAACTGGTAGAAAAATGCATGGTAAACACCATTAAATCAGAATTATTTTCTTGCCGCTCTCAATGAGGGTATTTCCTCTGCACACTGGCACTTTCACAGACCACCATACCCACATGTATTTCATAGAACTTTAGAATGGTTAGATTGAGAAGAGACCTCAAAGATCATCTAGTTCCAACCCCCCTGCCATGGGCAGGGACACCTCCCACTAGACCAGGTTGTTCAAAGACCCATCCGGCCTTGCCTTGAACACCTCCAGGGATGGGGCAGCCACAACTTCCCTAAGCAATTTGTTACACTGCCTCACACCCTCACAGTAAAGAGTTTCTTCCTAATAGCTAATCTAAATCTGCCCTCTTTCAGTTTAAAACCATTGCCTCTCTTCCTATTGCTACATTCCCTGATAAAGAGTCCCTCCCCATCTTTCGTGTAGGCCCCCTTTAGGTACTGGAAGGCTGCTAGAAGGTTTCCCTCGAGTCTTCTCTTCTCCAGGCTGAACAACCCCAACTCTCTCAGCCTGTCCTCATAGGAGAGGTGCTCCAGCCCTCTGATCATCTTTGTGGCCCTCCTCTGGAAAGGCTCCAAGAGGCCCATCTATTCCTCATGGTATAGTCTAAGTTCAAAATCTGAAGCCAACATTGAAAGATCTTCATTAATTTCATTATTGTTCTCAAATTTGAGTCACCTTGAGAATGGTTATACTGGGGCACAGGCTTTGTATTCACTTGTTTTCTCCCAAAAGACTTTATGTCACCTGGGACCTTACAGAAAATAGTTGCCTGTTCAATGAACTGCATCCTCTTCATTTAAATCTTAGCACTGCAAACAAACAAGGGCAATTATCATTAACTTTGTGATACTAATTCTAGCCACAAAGCAAGCCAATCTGGCTAGAAAAAGGAGCATGACAAGAGGTATATTCCAGTGCAGGAACATCAATGATGTTCAGGGTAATGCATGACCCAGACATGCATCATGAAATTTAAGGATATTAAAAGACCAAAAAACTCAGGTCCTCATGAAACACTGCTAATAGACACTCCCAACTCACCGGCTTTCAGGCTTGCAAAGAAACACAAGTCTTAAATACACGCTGTAAATCACAGCCCTGTGATCTCAGAGGGCTTGAAAATATGAACATAGCTGTCCAGGATGGCATAACCACACTGAATGCACAAACATAGCACAACCAGTGAGATTGCCATGCAAAGACTGCCTCAAACTGAATAATGTCTTCTTCAATGTTCTTAGTGTGTGCTATTTGCATGTGTGAGGGAGAAATAGAAGAGGAGGGAGAGTTCAATGTGAAAATTTTGGTGTTGTGTGGTGCTTACATTTTAGTGAAAAAGTGCAACAGGGACATGACACTAAAGACTTTATTTCTTCAAGAAACACAACCGAAATCAAATTAGTTATGCACATTTCACTGGGAATAGCGCACAAATAATTCTCCATGGCCATATGCACTTCATTCAGTTCAGAGTTAATTTTGCATTTTGTTATCCTCAAAGGATAGCTTAACTTTAGTTCTCTTTTAAGGATGTAATGAATAGCTAAAAGGGTGGTAGTGTGTGTGTGTGGATGTGAAAGAGAAAATATTTGTTTCTTTTAAAAAAGAGAAAAAGAGAAAATGTGATTATTTTCTCCCAGTTTCTCATGAGGAAACTGTAGGTTAAGAATCCCTTGATTTAAGACAATTTACTGTAAAGTCTGGATTAAACATATTTGTAAGTTTAAACAACAATTCCATATGCTCAAAAAGCAAATTTTTCCACATGTACAAATCACCATTTCCCGTTAAAAACTCATTTCTTTCCACCGGCTAAACTGTTTCCACAGTTCAGTGCTACTAAAGATATCACAGTAAAACTTGAATTTGCCACAAATAGGAAAATGACAGAAAGTTTTGTAAACCGAGGCTGTATATTTGAGATGAAATGTGCTAGTTTAACTTATTATGGGAGGCACTATCATTGCAGAGAAAGATGAAAATATGATACAGGAATAACTGCATGATCTTGAGGACAGGAGGAATTGAAACCAAATTAATTTAACGGAGTGAATTGCCAGGCTATTTGCTCCCAGAAGGATAGTAAAAATTTTTGCTCTTAGAATCAGGCATGAAGATAATAATCTTGGGTGCATCAATCTTTTACCAATTATTTTAACGTATCAGTTTAATGTGGACAGTTCTGAGATCTGTGTGATAAAGGGAAGAACGGATGTCATTTGTACAACGTACTACTCTGACTCAATCTGAAATACCAGGAATGATTATGGGAATGAAATCAAATGGGAGAAAGCATAAAGGACTGCTACAAAGACCAGAGAATGGAGAATCCATTGAACTACCAGAAACGAAAGGACCTGGGTGTTTTTAGCCTGGCAAAATGAAAGGTGACAGAATACAAGTGCAGAGAATAAATATTTTGAGAGGGTAAACATAGGGAAATAAGAGTAAGTATAACCTAAAGAGCAATGCTGGTGGAAGAGAAGATAGGCATGTAATAGCTGGGAAGCAAATAAGCTAAAGATTAAACAAACATTTTATAAGAACAGAAGAATGAGACTCTGGAACTGACTTGGTAGTGTAGTCAAAGGAGCAAAACAAAGCTAAAATTACTGAGTTTTCGGTGTTATCCATATGTCACATTTGCCTGCAACAAAGTGGATCTGGATTCTATGTCTCAAGAGGTACCTTCTTGCCAATGTCCTGAAGCCTATGGTGGCTCCTGAAACTTTGAGGCTTTGATAATTCAATTTTAGAAGCAGAGATATGAGCGTTACATAATCCAGCCCTGGAGAACTGTACAGAAATAGATGGAACATGAAGGATACCACCCACCCAAGTGGATAAAACACCTCAGCAAGTGTGTGGTCCCAGAATAAACCAGCTGACTGGAACCAGCTGAAATAATGCACTGGAAGTGAGAGGATACTTGCAAAATCAGGAACTCCCACATAAATCTGGAAGCCGTGCAGAAGGAAGTGCTACATATTACACACATATCATTGAGAACTGAAAAGGACTTCGAACTTAATTTACAAAAAAGTAGCAAAATTATTTTTGCCTTCAGTACTTATTTTCTTTTTGCCTTTTCATACTGAAGGAAAGATTTATGAACATAAGCAGGACAAGTCACTCTATTTGATTTCATTCTAACCACTACTACAGTTATGGAAAATCCAGGGCCGCTTCCTAGATGTGAATACAACTTTTATGGATTAGATTTAAAATGCAACAAAATATTCCTTAACATGAATGGGAAAGGAATTTCATAAAAGCCTGTATAAAGTTTCACAAAACAAAAAGAAAAAAATAAAACAAGCCCCCCCAAAACCCACACTGAATAAGTATGTAAGCCTCACTTGAGTTTTGTCAGCTTTTGTGAAAACTGTTCTATGGTTTCTGTGTAATATTTGGTGTTGTACAGAAGTTCTATCTTTAGCACCTTGTTGCTTCTCTTCTTTTACCCTGCTGGAAAAAACTGTTTTTTTAAATATGGTAAATACTTATGGGACATTGGGCTAAAAAATAAGAATAAAACTGTTTAAAAGCTTTACATATGTACTAAGCAACACTTGATTGAGAAAAAGATGCAGTCAAAATTTGGCTTCCAAATTTTCAACTTTTTAAAATAACCATCAAACAACGCTGGTCCTAAAAGGTTTTTATTTTTCATGCATGCATATTCAGTTTATAAGCAAAATATTTTGTAGGGGTCCAGTCACAGCTCACTGGATATTGTTCTGAGGAGCATTTGTCTTCACCACTGGAAGTAACTGTCTGAAAATGCTGTATACTCTATCGACTTCAGAAACATATGAGCTTGAATGCCAAAAGAGTACCTTAGCTCACCACCTGTAATCTTTTCCTCTGGACAGGACACTGATTCCAAGCCTCTTCAGCATCTATAGAAAGTAACACTGAAAAAACTGTGTGAAAGCAACAGTTTCACACAGGGGACTGTGTGAAAGGCCAACAGGAAGGGTTTCTTTAAGTATATAGGAGACAAAAGGAAAACTAGGGAAAATGTGGGCCCGTTGTTGAATGAGACAGGTGCTGTGGTGACGGATGATGCAGAGAAGGCGGAGTTGCTAAATGCCTTCTTTGCTTCTGTCTTCACTGTTCGGGCCAGTCCTTGTGAGACCCAGACTTTGCAGGTAACAGAGAAAGTCTGGGCAAAGCAAGACTATCCCTTGGTTGACAAGGAGCACGTTAAAGATCAGTTAGATAAATTGGATATACATAAATCCATGGGGCCTGATGGGATGCACCCTCGTGTGCTGAGGGAGCTGGGGGAAGTCATTGCTGGGCCTCTCTCCATTATCTTTGAAAGGTCCTGGAGGACAGGTGAGGTGCCTGAGGACTGGAGGATAGCCAATGTCACTCCAGTCTTCAAAAAGGGCAGGAAGGATGACCCGGGAAACTACAGGCCGGTCAGCCTCACCTCCATCCCTGGGAAGATGATGGAGCAGCTTGTTCTGGGAGTCATCTCAAAGCACCTGGATGAAAAGAAGATTATCAGAAGTAGTCAACATGGATTCACCAAGGGGAAGTCATGTCTGACTAATCTGATAGCCTTCTATGACAAAGTAACTAGATGGGTGGATGAGGGGAGGGCAGTGGATGTTGTCTACCTTGACTTTGGCAAGGCTTTCGACACTGTCTCCCACATCATCCTCACAGGAAAGCTTAGGAAGTGTGGCTTAGATGAATGGACAGTGAGGTGGATTGAGAACTGGCTTACAGATAGAGCTCAGAGGGTTGTGGTTAGTGGCGCAGAGTCTAGTTGGAGGTTAGTAACAAGTGGTGTCCCTCAGGGGTCAGTACTGGGCCCAGTTTTGTTCAACATATTCATCAATGATCTGGATGAAGGGATAGAGTGTACCATCAGCAAGTTTGCTGATGACACAAAACTGGGAGGAGTGGCTGACACGCCAGAAGGCTGTGCTGCCTTACAGCGTGACCTCGCCAGGCTGGAGAGTTGGGCAGAAAGAAACCTTATGAAGTTCAACAAGGGTAAGTGTAGGGTACTGCACCTGGGGAGGAATAACCCCATGCACCAGTACAGGTTGGGGGCTGACCTCCTGGAGAGCAGCTCTGTGGAGAGGGACCTGGGAGTCCTGGTGGACAACAGGATGACCATGAGCCAGCAATGTGCCCTGGCGGCCAAGAAGGCGAATGGCATCCTGGGGTGCATCAAGAAGAGTGTGGCCAGCAGGTCGAGGGAGGTCATCCTCCCCCTCTACTCTGCCCTGGTGAGACCGCATCTGGAGTACTGTGTCCAGTTCTGGGCTCCCCAGTTCAAGAAAGACAGGGAACTGCTGGAGAGGGTCCAGCAAAGGGCAACAAAGATGATTAGGGGACTGGAGCACCTTTCTTATGAGGAAAGGCTGAGGGACTTGGGTCTCTTTAGTCTAGAGAAAAGAAGATTGAGGGGGGATCTTATTAATACATACAAATACTTAATGGGAGGATGCCAGGGGGATGGGAGTAGTCTTTTTTCAGTGGCACCCAGTGATAGGACGAGGGGTAATGGGCATAAACTTGAACATAGGAAGTTCCATCTTAACATGAGAAGGAACTTCTTTACTTTGAGGGTAGTGGAGCACTGGAACAGGCTGCCCAGAGAGGTGGTGGAGTCTCCCACTCTGGAGACATTCAAAACCTGCCTGGACGCTGTCCTGTGCAACCTGTTGTAGGTGACCCTGCTCTGGTGGGAAGGTTGGACTAGATGATCTCCAAGGGTCCCTTCCAACCCTAACCATTCTGTGAATTCTGTGTTTTTTCTTATGTGTTATAAACCCGACGATGTAAAAACCTCTTACCATTTCGTAGCCTCTGTAGGGGTTAATGTGCTGTGCTTGGAAGATGCCTCGTGTTTGGTATGGAAGATGACTTTTTTGTGTGTGTTTAGCATCGACTTTAACCCATTTCAGGAAGATCTAAGTGGAATAAATTCTATGCCTCAGACAAAATATTCACCCAGTTTCATTTCGGCTTAACTCTGATCTCTATCTGTCTATCATGGTAATTTTAAAGCTAGAGACGTACAAAAGAATAAAGCTAGCTCCCTGCTCAGTGCCTCCAATGTCACTTATGCATATTCTGTGATTTAAAGGGAATAAACAAGTCGGGGACATAATGCTCGTTTACAGGGCAACAACCTGCAAATAAGTAAGGCTTTTTGCTAGACTTTGTCTCCAAAAGACGTGGTAATTTGGACTAAGCTCCTTTGTATTCTGCAACATCTTTACACAGAGACTTTGAGGATATATCCACCTTAGGATTTGAATGTGGGGACCTCCTGTTAGCCTGGCGTGCTGAATCTGAATCTCCTTCCAGCCCTCTGGATGACAGACTCTCCTCTGGACTCACTCCAACAGGTCCATGTCCTTCTTAAGTTGGGGGCCCCGGAGCTGGACACAGCACTCCAGGTGGAGTAGCACAAGAGCAGAGTAGAGGGGCAGAATCACCTCCCCCTCCCAGCTGGCCATGCTTCTTTTGTTGCATCCAGGATGCAGTTGTCCTTCTGGGCTGCAAACACACATTTCTCGGTCATGCTGAGCTTCTCAGTGCCCAACATAACCAATTCCCTTTCCTCCGAGAAGCTCTCAATCCATTCTCGTCCTAGACTGTATTTGTGCTTGGGATTGCTGTGACCCACATGCAAGACCTTGCACTTCACCTTGTTGAACTTCATGAAGTTTGCACAGGCCCACTTCTGTCCTGGTTTGAGGTAAAACAGAACCAATTTTCTCTTCAGTAACTTTGCTTCTTAGCTGGGCCTCTTCTAACTACTGAAATTAACATCATATTATGCAGACACTGTTCACTCTCAGAGCGATAAGACCACTGTTTATAGCTGATGCCCAGGCATGGTACGCAGAGAGGTTCTTGCTTATACTCATTGCTATACCACCCAAGGCCAGCTGACATTGATATTTGCCCCGTTGGAGGGTCGGTAGTGGAAAAGCGTAGAGGGGTCGCACCTGCGGGGAGGAGCGGACAGCACAGGTGACCCAAAACTGACCAACGGGGTATTCCACCCCATCTGCCTCATACTCAGTATAAAGGCTGAGGGATCAAAGTGTCAGCACTCTTTCTTCAATGGCTGACATCTGAGGAGGACTCTGTTCTTCTGCCTGTGATCCCAATCCTGAATGCAGATCCGGAATCCAGTTCCCGTCCTTCCCTGTGTCCACTCTGGGACTTCCCCAGTGCCCACTGGTGATGTGATTGTCATTCTGGGAGCTTGATATGGTTTTGTATGTATTTCATTATTTCCCTTTTATTTGATTATTAATATTCCGTTTAAGTAGTTTAGTTCGTTCTAAATTCCTAAGTCCCTTTCTCTCTCCCCTGCCTCTCTTCAGAGACAGGTAAGGGAAAACAGCTGTTGTTTCACCCAGTGGCCAGTTCAGCCCAAACGACAGCCTGTCCAGCCTGTCCAGGTCCCTCTGGATGGCAGTCCTTCCCTCCAGCATGTCAACTGCACCAAACAGTTTGGTATCATCGGCAAACTTGCTGAGGGTGCACTCAACCCCACTGTCCATGTTGCCAACAAAGATGTTAAACAGCACTGGTCCCAGTACTCACCCCTGAGGAATGCCATTCGTCTCTGGTCTCTGCTTGGACATTGAGCTGTTGAGAGCAACTCTTTGAATGCAACCATCCAGCCAATCCTTATCTGAGTGATCCATCTGTCAAATCCATGTCTCTCCTATTTAGAGACAAGGATGTCATGCAGGACAGCGTCAAACGCTTTGCATACTTCCAAGTAGATGACATCTGTCACTCTTCCTTTATCCACCAACACTGTAACCCCATTGTAGAAGCCCACCAAATTTTTCAAGCACAATTTGCCTTTAGTGAAGCCATGTTGGCTGTCACCAATCACCTCCTTATTCTCCATGTGCCTTAATATGGTTTCCAGGAGGATCTGTTCATGATCTTGCCAGGCACAGGGGTGTAACTGACTGGCTTGTAGTTCCCTGGGTTTTTCTTTTCTCCCCTTTTTAAAAATAAGGGTCATGTTTCCCCCTTTCCAGTCAGTGGGAACTTCACCAGACTGCCACAACTGTGCAAAATGCACAGATACCAAGAAAGTATTTTTTTCTATCTGCTGGCAGGAGACATCAACGCTAAGAACCAGGCAGCTGAATGACTCACCACCATCTATTCTTCTGAAATGTTGTTCATTCAAAGTGTCACAAAATGTTCTGTATTTGGACAACAGATAGTGGTGAGAAGACTACTTTCCTGGGCTGGGCTCAGAGGTTGATGCAAACATGCAAAGAGAGAAAAGGGTATTGAAAAATAAGAATGGGGATGACTAAGCATTACTTCCTAATTGTGGTATGTTCAGGTAAGGAAAAATAAAGAAACGGTGATAAGAGCTGTTGGCACTCCTCTAAATGACTTCAACCAGTCTTCCTGAATAAAAAAGTTTAGAGAAAGCAAAAAGTCTGGCCTATATATTTGTCTTTATTTATCTTGCTCCTCCAAAGGGCAAGTATCCCGTGTCCAGAGCAGAGTATAAATATTGCCAAAAAATGTACACAGTGTGTAAGTTTTTTTACCAATTTGTACAGCGTCTTCCCAGGTTTGTTATCATGGGAAAATATTTTTGCTTAATTAGGAAAAGAAATGAATAAACATCCATCCCACTTTGCCTTTGTTTAGAAACACAGATCCTCCAAGAACATTTCCTTTTATCTCACCTTAAAGGGACATTCTTTTTTGCTGTTTGAACCAGATCTGAATATTAATAGCATAATATTGGTCTGACACTTTCCCAGCATCTTCTGTTTGATGTTCTGCTAAAAGACCATAGAACTGTAGTGACAGAGGACAAATCTCCCACATGTACCAGTTTCTGAAATCAAACTGTTGTCTGCTGTGTGGCTGTGCTCTTTGCACTGCTGCTTCTGTTTTCAACACATTTCCAAGGCAAAGAATCTTTTCTCTCCTTCCAGAAATTAATGCTGTTACAGATGTGCTGATACAGTTTCATACGGAGACAGAAAGTGACTTAATGAATAATACGAGTGCACCATGCAGAAAGAGTGACTTCCAGCTGTGACAAGTTCAGCAAGTCTCCTGCTGGCTCTGCTGGCAGGAGGCTCCGCTTCAGCAGAGGGTCTATTATGTCCATACCGGGTACAGCAGCCTCCTAAAGACTAAGCAGGTTCTGGTTTGAGAGCTTGCCTTGGCACCATTCTCTCACATGGGCTTCTTAGCCAATGGATAATGATGTAGATATGGGAGATTTCAGCCAGTAAAATGTCCTACGTTTATCTTAATTGTCCTTCAGTGATGAAGTAAATCAATTCATTTCAGTTCCCCGAATGATGGGTATGGACAATTCTGGACAAACACCTTTTTCTCTCTTTAAATCCACACAGGCTCATCAGCATTCTCTCCCTCCTTAACACTTTGGCAGCCAGTGAAACTTTCAAGTGGAACATGTAACAAGTCCAAAACAGGCCTAAAATTTAGCATTCTAAATAAATGGTCTGATGTTCAAAAAAGGCTGATCCCCCAGAAAAACATAACTCTGCCATCTTAACATGTGTTAAGGAACCATACATTAGGCTCCAGTTTCAGAAAATCTTAGCTAAGAGGATTAACTAGAATAGGAAAGGTTAAATCTGCTTTAATTTTTGGCAACAACTGTGATGAATTCATTAGCAAAGAAAATGCAGTAACTGAGCTCTGCTGAAAAGCTATTTTTCCAGAGTCCTTAGTAAGGGAAAAAAAAGTAGATCCTGTCAAAACTATTTTCCTTTTGGAAAAACTGATATGAAGTGTTTCATTTTCAGTTTAGTTTACCTATGGTAAATTGTGTGGTTTTTTTAAACCTATTTGCAAGCTTTTGGTTCAGACAAGTTCTTCAAATAACAATAATAAAAAAGTCATCATATTATTTGTCATTATTGTGGCTTTTCTTATGGAAGCTCTGGTTTTGAGATCCATAATATCAAGTGGCTTAGACTTTCTGGAGGAATGTGTTCAGAAAAAAATTCTTTGTGTGGTGCATATTTTCATATTTATAACCTCACTTCTACCTAAAACCAAAAAGATAGCTCTGTACAAATACTTGAAGATCTGAGATAAAAGGAGGAGTTAATCAGTCACTTGCTGTGGGAAGGGATTTTTCTTTTTTAATACACTAGTAAAATATATCTGTTTTATTTTATTTTTCCCCTTCATTATCATAATGTAAACTGTAAAGATCAATTAAAATAGTCTCTCATTGGACTGTTTTGCTATGTGAGTGAGCATGATGGAGAAGAACACTATCTCGAGTAATGAGATCTAAATGGTGAAGGGACACATTTTAATGAGTTTCAGAAATCAGAAATCTAAGAAATGTTTCTTCACAGTGAAGTTTATTGGGCTGTGCAATATCTCTCTAAAGTAGAAAATGCTTGTCTTTAGACAGTTTGTAGTACAACTGGCACAAACAGTGCTGTCCGTATCTGATTCTGGAATTACCATTGATCAGTGTGAACGTATAGATCTATCATTGCAGGGAGATATTATTTATGAACTGAAAAGGCAGACCAAAACTTTTCTTGCTTTTATGCTGGATAGCCCATGAAGTATATAATTCAAGCTGGTTGGAAAGTTCTGTAAATTTTTTCAGTAAAAATTAAAGTAAATATTTCCATTTGTGTTAGGTATTTTCAGAAATCTCAACTTTTTCATTGAAAATAGGCATACATATTAGTTTTCCTTCCTAGACTCCTTATTTTGTTCTTTAAAGGTGACACAAGGAAAAGAAAAAGAAGTAAAGATACACAGGGAAAAACAATTTTATTTTGACTTTAGAAAACAAAGGAAAATAAATTAAAAATATTAAAAATAGTCAAGTTAAAAAAAATTCTTAAATATATTTAATTTAAAATGTTCGGCATTTTTTTGCAGATTTACAATAAAGAAGCCAGCATTAGCACTGTGTTTCTACATTTACTCCACCTTAAATATGCATGGTGGTACTATTTTACATGTTTCCTCCTCAAAAGTTAGTATGTGTCACTTCTGGAGCAATCACCAGCTCCTTGGTTCTTAAAACAAGTCATCACTTTAAACTCTTATTTCATCTTTCTCTGTGTTTTCTGTCTTCTTAAACTCAACTGAACACTATCTGTGCCAACCACAGAAGACAATAGGAACAGCAATTTTAAAAAATCTTAAGATCTGGATATCAAAATAGGAAGTGCATGTACTCAGAAGATTCAGAGACAAATTATTACCCCAATGTAAGTTGTATTCTATATAACTTCAGCAACAAGTATTTCTCTTAAGCATTCTGTCTTGAATCCCTTTCATTTTCAATATCATTCACTTTTTCTCCATGTTCACAACTTCTGTTCGCAACAGAAAATGTGGGTACAGTTGAATACCTGTTCTGGTGTGACATTCATCATTATCCTTTTAAGTAGTTACCTACAAGTATGAACAATTGCTGAGTTCAAATCAGGTGAACCATGATGCACACATTGAGCTCTGGGATTTATTGAAGACATCCTTACTTGTGTCCTGAAGATCTGGGCTGCAGGCAAAGCAGTATTGATGCCATGAGCAGGTCACTGCTCATGCACCCTCCATACATCTAAAGATTGCTTCTTAAGGTATGCATTGTCTTTTTTATTTGTACATGGTACTCATTGGGTCCTTGAAGGAGAAATGCTGTCTGCTGAAGCTAGGTGCATCCTGAGAGGAAGCGGACTCTCTAGAAGACTTCCTCTCCTCATTGCAAGCAGTGTTGGGATTATTTTTTTTTTCTGTTTTCTTTTTCAAGGAGTCTTCCCATGTACTGACTCTGTCACAGTCAGCGACTGTGTGATACACCTCCATTTACTTGCTCATTTACATCTGACTTGGACATTCAATACATCTCCACATGTAACTTGCTTATTTAAAATGAGACACAACTTCACTTTGGTGAGGTCTCCTGGAAGCCTAAGGACTGTAGATGGGCCAAAATTCACCTGTTATTTGAACTAGTTAAAGTCCACTCACGTTTTCAAAATAAACTTTTGAATGTGCTTAAGTGCTGCCTTCATGAACTGTTTAAAGAACTGAAGTGAGTTTTGCCTTGATTACTTGGAGGTCAACCCATTTCAACAGCTAGAAATACAATGATTTGAGCTTTCTACAGTTATGACAGTTGCATCTTTAGATTACATGGAGAATCATAATTTCTATCCTCGATTTCCTCCTTCATTGTTTGCCTTAGGTTACAGGACTGTTTTCATTCTTGCCTAATAATTTCCTGGGACTGCAAATATTGCACAACTCGCTTATTAGGAAGTGCTACTTCTTACACAAGGGCAAGGCAGCCTGGGAATGACTGATGAGATTTTATTAACTGGTACTTACTTATCTTTAAGAATACGAACAAGTATCCTGGTTCCGGCAAGGATGGGGTTAATTTTCCCAAGGAGCCGGCAGAGGACACAGGTATTCCACACCATGTGAGCCATGCCCGGGTTTGGGGGGGAGCTAGCCGGGGGAGGGGGCAGGAAGTTGCCGCGGGGATCGGGCGGCGGCGGTGCGGGTCCGGTCGGGGATCGGCGGCACTGTCATCGCGTTCGTATATTCCTTTACCGGTGTTACTGCTATTGTTTTCTCTTGCTTTTGCTGTTCTGTTAAACTGCTTTTATCTCAACCCACGAGTTTCTGCCTTATTCCTTCTGATTCTGCCCACGGCTGTGGGAGTTGCGCGAGCGGCCGCCTGGTTCTTTGTTCCCGGCTGGGGCCAAACCGCGACAACAAGCAACAAACATAGCCCTTCAAGGCTACTACAGTAGTGCCTTTGCCTAAGATCCAAAGTCTCAGACTGTCTTATCAAGAGAAAGAATCCCCAGATACCCTTAAAAGATTATAAATGCAGTAAGTGAATATACCACTTACATGTTCATCATCCAGAAATCTGTAATAATAGCTCATGGTTCAGCCTCTGAAGCCAATTGAATTCTCCAATTCAAAAGCTGGATGTGCATTAACTTCTCTTGCTGTTATCCTCTCAAGCTGTTTCTCTCCTTCTTAGATTTAGTTTCAAATATAAATACACACATACATATACATATTCTGCCCTTCAGTCTTTGACCCTCTTGCACTTACTACATTTTTCTTTCTGTTTTATTTTGTTTTGTTTTGGGTGTTTGGTTTTGGTTTTTTTTTTTTGTTTGCTTTGTTTTGTTTTGTTTTGTTTTGTTTTAAGGAAGACTTTTTCTTATTTTTGGTCTGGATCCCAACTACTTACTAACTTCAGCTTAATAGACTAGCAAGCTTTCTTCTTTAGTGGCATAAGTGGTTCTTTTCCAGGAGGAAAAGAAAGAAGAACATTGCCTTAATGAAGCAAGAAAAAGTGTAATAAGGGCAGCAGATAGGTAGGAATAAATGAAATATATGTTCATAATTTATGAGAATTGTTAAAGAGATAATGATACAATATTGCATGTTCTATGTCATTATTTTCCATAAAGACAAAAAAGAATAAAGCCAATTGATTTTAATTCTCATCTTTTTTATTGTATCGAGTGTGTTACTCATTCCATAAAGCAGCAAAGAACACTGTGGTACAGAGCAAGGAATTAGACAATATTTCAAAGACATCTTTAAGTGAATAAACAGCCACATGCAGGAGAGTGTTTGCTACCGTCACAGGCAGAGTAAAAGCTGTTCTTGAACCTTTTTCAGGCTGAGAGCAACAAACTATTGGCCTACGATATATTTTTAATGAAAACCAAACGTCTTGTAAGAACACCTAAAATACCTGAGCATATAAGTAAATGAATGTATGAATTCATGTAAATACGTGTGTACAAATGGATACAAGAAGACAACAGAGGCAGAGTAGAGGAAAATGGGGAAAAAAAGTAGAAATACTAAATGTCTATCCAATAGCCTTGACGTTCTTGGAGAACCTTGCAGATTATAACGAACAAATGAACTACAAACTGGTGTAAATTGTGACATTTCAATAGAGATCTGCATTATACCAGAGTTCAGTTGCCCTTGATTCTGGAGACTAAGTTTAAACCCCTCTCCACCGCACAGAGGGAAAGGTCTTTCGAGTATGCAGCATCTTGCATAAAGGAGCAGATCAGCCATCTGGGCAGTGCACTGAGGCAGCTGCATACCATAATCTGGAAAGAATGGTCTAAATTCTTGGTTGTTCTGGTTTGTGTAGGTAAGGTCAAAGTGTTAACAAATCCAACTCCAGATTTCTGCCTATATTAGTGCAGTGATCTGGAAATGCCTGATGTCTCCATTGCCTACTGAGCCTTTGCATCACTATAGAGACTCCAAGTAACATTAGATTTTATTTTTTTTTTTTAGATAATAGTGTTTGCAGAAAAAGTGAACCTAAATAAGTCCTATCTTAAAAGACTGTTCTCTGCTTTATATGAGATTATATTTTTAGACATTCCTATTTGGAAAAAAAACACAAAACCAAAAACCAAAAACCAAGCAACCGAACAAAAAAAAATGACCAAAAAAAACCCAAAACCAAAAGGCCAAAAAAGGCTAAGACAACTTTACCAACCTCATATTTGCAACAGTATTATTCACCTTGTTGCGTAGATGAAATGTTTCCAGTGGTTTCCTATGGATGCTATTGAAAACGTGCATGGGGAAGCTGTGACTTACAGATAGAGTAACAAGGACTGTATGTACTGACAGAACAGCAAAATATATAAAATAACAAAGAAAAACAATTCTACAGGAATCAAGAAATTAATATCTTGCTATTGATAGCAGAAGACTGCACTTAGTGACAGAGAGCAGTCCTGCAGTCATGTTGCTATGATTAATTGCTCTGTGTCAGTAATTTATTTCTGCAGTTGGTTAAAAAAGGAGTGGGTGATTACATTTTCTTTTTTAATGTTTTCCTGCTTTTGTCAAACTTTGATTATTTTTTTTATTTGTTGGTTAATTAATCAAAATAAGTCATGACAATTTCTTAAATATTGTACCTCACTATTTTCTCAACTCTGAAAATGTCAGATTCCCATTGTGTCAACATATTGAAAGAAGAAAGAAAAAATAACTCTTGGTCAAACTTCATCCCTTTTACCTCTAAATTTTGATTGTTGTTAAAATAGGCTAAAGAAGAATTAGTGTCAGTTCTGGGAATCTGCCAAACAGAGAGATTTATCAGACTATGCAACTTTTTCTTTAGGGAAGTAGCATGCTTCTTAGACCAAGGATAGATAAATTACAGAAAACAATATAGTGAGAACTCGTTGTGGAGAATAAGATCATAGGATTAGTCTTTCTTTTTCTTCTATAAGGAAACTTAGGGAAAAAATGGAAAAATACCTCCTGGGAAAAAAAAAAAAAGTAAAAGAAAAATATGGGTTTATTTGCATATTTTCTACAATTTTATTTTCCTGATTTTCAGAGTGAGAAATTGATAAAAAGGCAGATAGAATGAGTACAAGTGCAATAGAGAATACACAGAACAGTTAGATGACATGATTTGATAGACTTCCTTGTTTCACTCAGATCTCTAGCTGGGCTTTTCGGAAGTTATTGACATCAGTTTGGACTTTGGTCTCATCAAGGGTCATTGCAAAACTCCCAAGAATTTCCACCAGATTGATGTTAATGCACTAACTTTTAAGAAGTTAACTTTTGTGAGTCATTTTCTGAAGTCATCACAGCACTTCCATTGACTTCAAAAGACCTTTACTAATTTACTAACGATACTTTACTAATGATCCTGCTCAGGACTTTGTGGTTTGTGAATTAGGTAGTTTCCAGCAGCATATCTCAGTTCCTATTTTATTAGTTTTCTATTATTCATTATTGTTTTCATCCAGCAGCTGCAGTTTTCATGGTGGATTTCCTTGTTCTTTGTATGTTGTTTAGTACTTGTTCCGTCTAGACATATGCAATTTAAATTTACGTTTTTCTCCACTCCTCTAAAGCAATTCCTCTCTAAAGTTCTAACACTGTCAAGCAGATTGACATATCTCTTTGGGGGTATGGCAGGTATTTCATGTCACTTGAGAAATAAGCCAAAAAAATGCAATGTTTAAAAAAAGACTGATTCAAAGGTACTTTCCTCAGATTTTAAATTATTTATTTATTTATTTATTAGCACTGGTTATATGCTATATTTTAGAGGATGTGTAACATTATAGCCTGTGTCTGGAGCTGGCAGTGAAGGAGTCTTCCTTTTGTAGGCCGGTGAACTCTTGTGATCCTCTTACATCTGGTAAATTACACTTATACGTGTATAGATACCTGCTATTGGGCTGAAGGCTCTTCTTAGCAGCCTACTTGTGTCCTAAGTGTAGACACCATTCTGAAGCATCACCTGCCTCAGGTGTATTTCAGGAGCTATATAGATTACATCTTGATATATGCCACCTTCCAAAACATATGTTTAAAATAACTCCTCCAGGTCTAAGTTCTGACCTCTTGAGGTTCCACCTAACCTGAATGTTTCTGTTACCCTTTTTTTTTTCCCCTCTTTGTCCCTTCTTCTTTTCACAATTTCTCTTCACAGAATCTCCCAACTAGTTTTTCTGAAGCTTCTTGTTCTGATCTCAGCTACTCCTCAAAAAAAACAACTTTGCAATCTCTGGTCCCAACCCAAAGAAACACTGAAACATGTTCTGAACATCACTGAACTATTCCTATAGTAAACCATAGAATTTACTAGATAAATGCCTAAATGATTCATTAGTAAGTAGGTGGGCACATCTTGGGTTTTTGAATCAGCTTTTCAATATTTTTTTCTTATCAAAAATTTTGCTTCTCAGATTTCAAATAAAGCTGAGTTATATTTTTTGTATGTATTACTCTCTGTGTTTTCCTTTCTCTCTCTACTGATATTCATTATTTAACTTCTGTAGCTATGTTGTACACAAGAGTTTCTATAAAACTAAATTACATTGTGCTGGAGTAAATAAGTGTACTCAGTGGACTCTTTCTGTCAATGCCAAACATTATATACAGTCCTGATAACTTGGAAAGTAACTTAATCCCAAATTAGTCTGTGTACGTCTCCCAAAGAATGAATCTCTTCTCTTCAAAAGAGCATCATGTACATCTATTTATTAAGTGATTATGTCTAAAAGTTTAAAATTGTGTCATGTGTGTCATGTTATATTGTGTTTGTTCACATACTTTTTTTTTTTATCCAGGCTACATCTTTGTTAGTGCTTTTATCACTCTGTGTTATGTTAATTACAGCTGGCAAAGATTCTTCCTTTGTATTTGATGATCCTTGTTATTATCTAGGAAACACACAAACACATACCACTTTTGTATAATCATAGAATCATAGAATTGTCTAGGTTGGAAAGGACCTTTAACATCACCAAGTCTAAACATCAGCCTAACACTGCCAAGTCCACCACAAACCATGTCCCTCAGCACCACATCTATCCGTCTTCTAAATAACTCCGGGGGTGGCGATTCCACCACTTCCCTGGGCAGCCTGTTCCAATGCTTGACAACCATTTCTGTGAAGAACTTTTTCCTAGTTGTAATTTTCTCAATGGTCATGCATTACTCATTGCCAGGTAAATTAGTTATATGAGATGGTTTTCCACCATTGTTCCATTTTTCAACCAGTGATCTTAGCCTATACTTCACCTATTCAAGTAAAAGGTCCACAAATACTTTGTTTCAGCTCATTAAGTAAATG
Source organism: Charadrius vociferus (assembly GCF_000708025.1). Taxonomy (NCBI): domain Eukaryota; kingdom Metazoa; phylum Chordata; class Aves; order Charadriiformes; family Charadriidae; genus Charadrius; species Charadrius vociferus. Next base: position 180,600 of record NW_009649715.1, read on the forward strand.
CATTTAGGCAACAGAAAACCAGTATTTTTTTCTTTTTTCTTGGAATCTGGGCAATGAGTTTGGCTGTACATTTATTTGCTATTTAAATATTTAATTTTCCCCCCATTTATTCTGATTTATAGGCAAAAATCTGAAACAAACAAAAAAAAAGTCTTTCTTGACACAAAGACCTATGTTATTAATTATTATTAATTAATAATGCAAAACTGGAATAATATTAATAGCTTCCACCACTTCAGCCCTTCTGAATTTGCACTTACGTGACCTAAGTTACTCCTTTTTCCCTGATTGCTCCCCTAGGACAAAACTCAAGAACTGTAGGATAAAGCTTCTAACTTTTGTGCCCGGATGCATAAGACAGACAAATATTTCAGTTCACAGCACTCAATTCAATGGTCACTGAAGTAAGTAGAAAACCTTTCATAGATTGAATGGGCCTGGATTATTTCCATCTTGAATCATAACAATGTGTCAATTTTACCATATTTCTGTCAAATATCAAATCTTTGGCAAACTCTTCATTATTCCTATTGTCGTCATAATGCATGAAGGCTCTCCCTCATGTTGAGGGCAGTGCCAGGATGACACCAGGCACAACATGACCCACTGTCTGCAGAAGCACCAATGTTAACAGGAATAAGTATTCAGTAAATAGAATAGCATAGAATAGCATGGAATAGAACAGAACAGAACAGAATAGAACAGAAAAGAACAAAGCAGAAAAGAACAAAGCAGAATAGAATATTTCAGTTGGAAGGGACCTACAATGGTCATCTAATCCAACTTCCTGACCAATTCAGGGCTGACCAAAGGTTAAAGCATGGTGTTAAGGACATTGCCCAAATGCCTCTTAAACCCTTATATCCTTGGAGCATCAATCACCTCTCTAGGAAGTTCTTTCCAGTGCCTAACCACTCTCTCGGTAAAGAAGTGCTTCCTGATGTCCAGTCTAAACCTCCTCCGGTGTACCTTTGAACCATTCCCACATGTCCTATAACTGGATACCATGAAGAAGAGATCAGCACCTCCCTCTCCACTTCCCCGCCTCAGGAAGCTGCAGAGAGCAGAGACCAATGAGGTCACCCCTCAGCCTCTCCAAACTAGACAAGCCCAAAGTCCTTAGCTGCTCATCATAGGAAACTGCTTCCAGGCCTTTCACCAGCTTTGTTGCCCTGCTCGGGATGCTTTAAAGGATCTTCACATCCTTCTTAAATTGTGGGGCCCAGAACTGCACGCAGCATTCAAGGTGAGGCTGCAGCAACACTGAATACAGCAGGATAATTACCTCTTTGGACTGGCTGGTTATTCTGTGTTTGATGCACCCCAATATGAGGTTTGCCCTCTTGGTTGCCAGGACATACTGCTGACTCACATTAAGCCGACAATCAACCAGGGATCTGGGAGTGCCTGCAGCAGGGCTGATCTCCGGCCACTCCTCTCCCGATTTATGCTTGTGTCTGGCATTACTACATCCTAGGTGCAGAATCCAGCATTTGGACTTGTTAGATTTCATCCCATTAATCATTGCACAATGGTCCAATCTATCTAAGTCCATCTGTAAGGCATCTTGTCTCTCAAGTGGGTCAACAATACCTCCCAGTTTAGTATCACCAGCAAACTTGCTAATGGTGTTTTCAACTCCTGCATCCAGATCATTGATAAATATATTGAACAGAACTGGCTGTAGGATTAAACCCTGATGAACACCACCGGTGACCAGTCACCAGCCAGATGTAGCCCCATTCACTACAACCCTCTGCCCTTCAGCCAGTTTTTCACCCAGTGTACCTTGAACCAACTTATGCCACAGCTGGACAACTTGTTCAGAAGGATGTTTTAAGGCACAACATCAAAAACCTTACTAAAATCCAGAAAAAACACATCCACTACCTTCTCTTCATCCACTAAGTGGATGACCTTATCATAGGAGGATATCAAATCAGTTAAACAGGACTTTCCTGTTTGTGAAACCATGTTTACTGTGCCTTCTCCCAAGTAACAAGAGACAGGACAAGAGGAAATGGCCTCAACTTACACCAGGGGAGGTTTAGATGGGATATTAGGAAAAAATTCTTCACTGAAAGGGTTGTCAAAAATTGGAACAGGCTGCCCAGGGAAGTGGTGGAGTCACCATCCCTGGAGATATTTGAAAGACAGGTGGACGTGTTGCTGAGAGGCGTGGTTTAGTGGTGGATTTGCCAGTGTTAGGTTGATGGTTGGACTCGATGATGTTAATGGTCCCTTCCAATCTAGGTGATTCTATGATTCTATGAGTAATACTGTTGTGTTTTTGTTTGTTTTTTTTTTTTTTTTTTTGTTGTTTTTTTTTTTTTTTTTCTCATGGAGATACTGTGTTTCCTCTTATATCGGTTTTTACATTGGTGCAGCTCTAGTGACTGTAATCAAGTTATTTCTTATTTTTACTTGTTGACATGAAAGGAGAACCACAGCCCAGGTGTCTTGTAGATAAGGTCTCATGGGCTCTGTCTTAACAGTGTAGCCACCTTTCCAACTGCTCTCCAACAGGCAGATTGGGTAAATCATCTCACAGAGCTTTTTATTTCCTCTGGGCCTTTCCTCCTCCAGTAGCATCTACAGCTCCCGTTCTGTTTTTATCAAGGACGTTGGCTATGGTAGCCTTCAATCCAGATACCACAGTGAAAATCTGAAGAGAGTGAGATGAAACCAGACCTGACTCTGTTATCACTTAGAGTCATTCCTTGGAAGAGATTGTTTCTCTCTCTGTTGACCAGTAATCATTGCCTTCTAATTTAGACATGTAATGTAAGAGGGAATATGACTCTGCCACAGCATCAGGCTATTGATGTGTATCTTTCTCTCATGTTCCTGTTGGCACCTGTGGGACGCTTCTAAAGAAGATTTGCCAGATTATTTCCCTTTCCTTCTTCAAAGACGTAAGGAAGCCTTCTTATTTCTTTATGACTATATCTTCCTCTGTTTAGACCTGGAGCTCATTTGTGCTTTCTTGTTTCTGATATATTCCTTCCAGCTTCTGTTTTCCTGCTGTGATTTCTGTTGCACATATTTAAGCCCCAAAGGCAATACTTGGATAAAATTATCATTGTCAGGGCACTAACTTCCATTCCCATCTCCGCTCATTATTTACATTCTTTGTGTTGCAAATTACACATCAGCAAAGGAAGCCTAGTTCAATTTACCTACCTCAGAGTTATTCTCTGAGGTGTAATATGTTAATAAAGAGAAGCAAGTAATTAACAACTAATAAATTATATGACTAATAAGTTTTGGTGTGCTTTTTTTCTCTTGGAATGCCTACATCGATTCTAATACTTCTACTCACAATACACATTTAATCAACACACTTTTTTTCATCGCTTTGTGTGGTATCCAGCTCATTGAGTTTCAGGCACCAGAAAGTTCAGTGTCTGCCCAACTCACATGTTTTAAGTTCTAGTTCTGTGTATGAGAGTTTACCTCAGATTTGGATAACTAGTTTAGATCAGGTGTCTAACTTTGATAGGGGCAAGGTTGTGTAAAATGCATCTATCCATCACAGACCAATTGTGATGTGTTCTCTGGAAGTACTTACTACTTGACATCTAGCTACTATGTTGCTGTAGTTATTCTGTGAATTCATGCTCTGTCATGTCTGTTTGCTGACTGGATCAAAATGAATAGTGCTTCATTGCTTTCTCTTCTACATTTTTTTTTTGGTAAAGGGGAGGATTTTGGGTGGGATGACACACATTGACACAGACATGCACATTTATGTATGTATACCAAGCTCATGAGAGAAGCTGTTAGACTACATCATCACTAGCTACTATGACCAGCAAAATCAAAACCCACTTGAGACATTTCTATTAATCTCTTATGTGCCTATTAAAAATAACTATTTTTATTCACTAGCTAGTACAGGCAATCCTGGGATTATTTAGATTTTCTCTTGCATTTCTTAACCAATTTAGATTACTTTTAATTAGGTCTTTTCTCTCTTCAATACCCCAGCAACATAGCTGGAGAAGTAGTATATGGAAATATCTACAAATGCATAACAGCTAAGGGCCTCTGTTAAATATTCATGGACCATTATATGAGAAAACCTTCTATTTCCACATTTAGTAAGTATTTCAGTTTATAAAACCAATTTATATAATAGTTGATTGAGTCTTTTGTTTTTGTAGGTGACTTGAAGTTCAAACTAGGAAAGAGCACTGGTTCCAGCAGGTGAGGGAGAAAAAGAAAATTACAGGTCAACATTTTAAAATCAGAATCCTTATTGTCAGGCAATTATATCTAGCCTGTTCAAATTCTAGTCCTTTATATACTTACCTTTACATGCTCTCTTACTGCAGTGTTTGGGTGGAGACATGCTGCTTTATTAAAAGGATCCCTTAGATCAGTTTTTATTTTTCCACTATGGGTCTGGTGCTAGTTCGTTCTCTAATAGAGACAAGAATGTTGAGGCAAGACACTTTTTCTTGTGTACGGAAAATAATTCCTATTGATTTTTTCAAAAGCATCTTGCCCCCCCCAAAAAAACAACACAAAAAACAACCCAATACAAACCCAAATTGTTGTTTAGAGTGGAAACTAGGGCATATTGCTCTGAGAATGCAGGGCACATCATTCGATTCTTTATAAATGTCTTTGGAATTCATTACAATTACCAATGGATCCATAATGTACCTTACACTAAGGTTTCACAGCAATGTTATTTACTTGTGAAGGTGAAGTTGTAAAAAGTCTTATAGGAGTTGTAAAATGGCTACTAATGTTTGAAAGATTCAGACAAGCTGAGAGATATGATACTGGACTTTATACCAATTCCTAACCTAATAATGAACTTGAAAAAATAGGTTTTCTGAATTTTCTTCTGTTTCCGTTTCTTTGCTTGCAATTTGATTTTCTTAGGTGCAGCCAGGTGAAATAGTTGTAAGCATAATATAGTCCGGTCTTAATTCTGTTTAGGTCTTAGATTAGGGCTCGTTCTCATGCTTGATGTAGTTGTTGATTTGGCATCATTGGACGTTGGATTTGGCCATGGGGACTCAATTCACTGATGTACCTATACATACTCCCTAACTGTAAATTCATGACAAGTTTCACTAATTCTTTTGAGACAATTTACATGTTAATAGTTAAATACAAATGTAGCAAATTTAGGATTTCAGAGTCAAATTGCTGCAAATTCGTGACGATATTGTTTCCAGAAGATGATCATGTTTTGGTTTCAAGTGCTTAACTTGCTCTTTACTAGCGTACCAAACCGGGTACCTCATCTCCCCTTTCAGGGCTACACAGGAACACGTACCGCATTTCAAAGAAACTAGTTGCACTCTTCACAGCAAACTGTCAGACAGGTTTAACTAAACCCAATGTCTTAACTATTTATATTTCCCTAAAAACTTCCTTTTTTTTTTTTTTCCCTCGAGGGCAGTTCCACATCTTTTCTTGTCAGGAGCCATGTTTTCTGGTATACAGAGTGCTGTATGGAAGAGCTACGTATGCTGAGCATGGATATTTACGATCTACTGGCTTAATTACTCTATGTCCAAAAAAGCAACCAGTGTTCAATTTCTCATCCTTGCCAAATACTTAACGGGCTTGCCTTATTATGAAAAAAAAAAAAAAAAAAATATCCAAATCGTCTTTACTTATGAACTAGTGTCTACACTCCAGTCTTGATGCCCTCTTCAGGACTTTAAAACATCTATCTGACAAAACTACACTGTCTGTTAGTTGATGTCTACCAAACTGTAAAATGCTAAGATATTGCCTACAGCACTCAGAAAATAATGCATATGGAGCTAAGCAGGATAAAACACGAGTCTTAATATCTGGGGATTGTTTCAGGAAGCAAAAGTAAAAGAGTTGTGATAAAAGAACTCAAAGGACAGATGATCTAGGCTGAGATAGTTGGCGTTGTTCAACCTGGAGAAGAGAAGGCTCTGGGGAGACCTTATTGCGGCCTTCCAGCACCTGAAGGGGGCCTACAGGAGAGCTGGGGAAGGATGTTTTACAAGGGCATGTAGTGATAGGACAAGGGGGAATGGCTTCAAAAGAAGGTAGATTTAGATTAAATATTAGAAAGAAATTTTTCACTTTGAAGGAGGTGAGACACTGGAACAGGTTGCCCAGAGAAGCTGTGGAAGTTCCATCCCTGGAGGTGTTCAAGGCCAGGTTGGATGGGGCTTTGAGCAATGTGGTCTAGTGGGAGGTGTCCCTGCCCATGGCAGGGGGGGTTGGAACTTGGTGATCTTCAAGGTTCCTTCTAATCTAAACCATTCTATGATTCTATGATCTACAGAGAAAACTGGTGGGTTTGTGGCACTAGTTTATTATTTTGGCATACTGTACATGAAGATCCCTACAGGCTTTTGCCGTACATACACTAAAGTTCCATGGGTGCGTTGTTACCCAGATGCTATTGAAGGTCCACCAAAATCTCTGGTCAGGGAAGCTTACAGAGGAAGAAATGACAAATAGCTGCATTATGGCAATGAATGTGTTATTTACCTGGAACTTAATCTAATGATAACATGAATTAGATTGATGAAGTTTTGAGATCACCACAGATGAAAAGGAGAATGAAGTGAGAGTGTGAAAGATGTAGCTTCCTGGGAAACTGGACAAACTGCAAATTCTGATGTGAGATTAATTTCAACATAGATCAGTGGTACAGTAAAAGTTTCAGATGTCACCTGTTCTGAGCAGGAATCATTATCTCACTTTCCTTATACAGATATTAGTCTTTCAACAGACCTGGAATGGGGAAATATGAAATAAAACCTTTCTAACTTGAAGACCCTGCACCACTAAGTGCACCATTGAGGTTTCACATATCACATACTCTTCCAAACTTACATGTTTCTCTGTGTTTCTGAATTTTGTGTGAGCTCTCCAGAGGCTGTGCAGAACAACCTGGCTTCTTGCAATTAAAGATATATTTTTTATGTACATTAATATTTTGGGTCCTGTGAGAAGTGTTCTGCTTCTTGCCCAATGTTGTATAACCTGACAAAAAGGCTCAGGGCAAAGTTAAAACTCCTTTAAACACTGACACAATGACACCCCCCCGCCCCCTTTTTTCTTTTTTTCGTGCAGAAATTGGGGTTATTTCTTGTTTTCCTCCTGAAGCAATGGCAATAGTTTTGTTTCCAGGACTGCAACTTAGGACATGAAAAGTTGGAAAATCATTCTACTAAAATCTAAATAACAGTATATAATAAATGATACAACTTCTTTATTTTTCTTTCAATTACCAGACCAGTCCATCAATTTGGTGGTTGTCCAGTTGCAGCTTCTAACTTCTTATCATCTGTTTTGGCAGTAATATTTTCAACTGATTTATCATGTTAAGTGAAAACAAATTGTGAGTGCTGTTCTTATTTCTTCCTTTAATTTGATGTACTCATCTGTGAGGAAGCATCTCACTCAGACTCAGTCAATAGTCAAGACACACTCAGTATTTGGTATTGAACAATTTATGACTTCTCTGTTTCAGTATTCCTGTCTATAAATGGGGAGAGGAATACTTGCTTATCTCAGAGATGTTCAGAAGATTGGTTAACTCATTAGTCCCAAATTTTGTAAGAAGTGTTCTTGTATCCAGCTTTGACTGCAAATCTGACTGTGCAAATCCATAACGGCATATCCAATCCCTCACCGTGCTGTAATATTTAGTGTTTCTAAATGTTCTGTCTTGCCAGACTAAAAGACTGTATGAAGCAAGGACTATCATCCCTGGTAATTAGTCCACGAGACTGTAGTGAAACTAGTTGCAGAAGTAATGTTAATATGCTTTATCCCTTTGGGTGAAATTCTCCCAGCTACATATTGCCTATGAGCCACATAAGTCCCTCTTAAATCCTATTTTGAGAGTTTTAGTGGGATTTAGGAGGTGCAAAACCCTTGTTCTGGATTCTTACACAAGAAAGAATTGTATTCTTAATTTATATTTAGGGCTTCAACAACTGTAAAGTTCTATAAAAAAGATAAATCTTTAATATTTAAAAATGTACATTCACAATTTGCACACTGAAATGTATATACTACTTTCAAAATTATATGGATGAATTCATGTGTTTTCCTTGTATCTATTTTTGAAAACTTACTTCATAAGTCTTTTTATATTTTCTCCACTTCTTCCTCTCCCCCCTCACCATTTTTTTCATCTTTTTTAGCAACCTAAGTTTTGCATTAATTTGCATATTTAAATATGCAGTATTTCTGCCTGATCTCTGAAAAGAAAAACTCACTAAACACTAAATTCCTGGCAGGATTATTTTCTTTCTCTTTTCCTGTTTTGGGTTTTTTTTTGTTGTTGTTGTTTTTTCCCCCTTTTCTTTCTGTGATTTGAATAACAACTGGGAGAGAAAGAAGAAGTTCTGCAATGCTTTTCATAAAAGAAATTAGCAAGTTTTTACAATTTAAAGGTTCTATTTGTAATTCTAAAAACCTTTTCCATTCCCCTTGCTTAGCTCGGGGCATGAATATAAGGGGGAGATGTTTGCTTTGCTTCTTGTTAATGGATAAGAGATAACTAAATGCTGAATTTACAAAACACTTGCCTGTTGTGTTTTTTATGCATAAGCACCATATTAATATCATCTCCAGATCTTAACTGAATAATATCTGTAAAGTCAGTTCACCACGTATGGGAAAAAATCTACATTGTTTAACTCAACAGTCCTTTTAAATGATATCCACAAGTATTCAGCATTAAAACCTTCACTTGGAATTTGAATTGCAAATGCTGAATTTTCCATCCAACGTTTTTGTCTGTCACACCGTCAGAAACAGGCTTGGAATGGAAAAACAAAAAGAAGTTTCAAATATAATTAGAATGAAACCTTTTGCAATCATATTGGATGAAAAAAAAAAATCTACCAATTTTAAGGTACAAATGATTTAAGTCAGGGAACGCTGTTAAGTGATTAGAGTGCAATGCTCATGTGTATTCTGATGGTAACACTACAGTACTTTGTGGAATTAGAAAGATCACCTCGCCTCTCTGTAGCCATTTCTGTGTTTTCAGAGGTATCTGTCTAAATGGCATTTTCAGATATAACCAATAATATCAATAGTTACAGCAGCAATTTAATTACCTAAATAATGCTAGTGATGCTTTTTAGACAGTATAGTCGACTGTAAAATCCACAAAAGTGTTGAAATGTAGTCCTTATCCCTCAGATGAGTCAGTTAAAAAAAATAAAATGGGTCTCATTTACCTAACGCTGGTGTACAACGTGTTCAGGAATGTATATCATTAAGCACTGACTCAGATGCTTAAACACAGGTGGATGACTTTTCAGTCCGGACATCTTCAAAACACCCTTCCATTTTCCCTTGAACAGTTTATTTTGGCATTTATTTTTAAAAGTTACTTTTTTTGTTGCCTAAAATTTAATTGTAAGCTAAGCACCAAAGTTTGGCAGTCTTGGAAGACATATCAGGTCTGTCAACATGGTTAGATAACGATATGAAAAGGCAGATGTTATTAATGCATCTGAGGGGGTGGAGAGAGCAAATATTGCCATATCAGGCATTTTGTGGACTAGAAAAGCCAAAGGTAAAAGCTGTTGTTCTTTGGCAGGTCCCAGGGAAAACTAGCATATGAAGCAGGTTAGTAAGAATTCTTCAGTCTTTCATCTTTTCTCACTAAAAGTGTCCAGATGGGAAGGAGAGAGGACAAGAAATCCGTTATTTTCTTTGGTACTGCAGTTAGAAACTTTCATGCTGTTATTTATGATTCAGTAACTTGTCATTGGTTCCCTTTAATCTTCATAACTATTTGCATCCCACCCTTTCTGTTTCTGCTGTGGGTTACAACATCTTGAAAAACATCCTTTCCTTTGCAAACCTCTTAACAAAGTGTGTGGTCATCCCAGATATTTGCTACTGAAACTCCTTCCCCTCTGGTGCCTTACATCTCTTTGTGAATTTCATGCCTACTTCCACGAGTCATATGAAACATTGAGGCTCAATTTGTTCTCTTGCTTTGAGACCAAGTTTTGCCGTTTCCATCTCATCAGTACTCTGTTGTTACCGAACCAGGTGTATCTTCTTTACTTACATTGACAGTCTCAGGTGCTATCTTCAAGGCAGTATAAAAGTCCACCTTAGCGATTTAGTTCTCTTTTTCTTCTGTTTCTTCTCCTGTTCCTCACATTTCCTTAAGTTTTGACATACTTATATGGGTCAAATCTTTTTGCTTTCCCCAGTGTGCACTGTCTCTTACTAGACTACATTTGCTCCTCTCCTCACCTCACCTCTTCTCTTTCTAATTCTATGCTGTTCTTATAATATGACAATCAAATGATATTTTAGTCTGGCATAAATAATACGACTTGTGTCGTATTCAAATTCAATCACTCCATTAGTGACATGAAACAATTTAGTGAAGTCTTATCAAACAATCTGTATTTATTTTAGTTTGATTGGTTGTTTATTTTAGTACGTTTTACATTAAAGGCATGAACTGAGTTGGCATTCATCTCTTAATTTTTAGGATTACCTTTCTAAATATCAGTTGTCAAGACTGAAGATGTGGTCAAGAGTCCCTTTATAGTGAATGACAGGAGAAAGGAATATCTACAGGAAAACTTCAGTCAGTTTAGAACCTTATGTGTTGAACCTCTCTATGGTGGTTTCTAACTTTTTCTATTGACTATCAAGGGAAAATGCACACCTAATCTGAATAACATTATAAAAGTTATGAGAGATGAGTGCCACTCCTGAATGGGAAACTAAAGGGATTTATTCGGCAGTATTGAACTGTCATGTGAGAACACTGTGCCTCTTCAACATCTGCAACATTTCTTCCCTCTAAAGGCAACCTGGAAACCTATGCCCCCATCTGTATTCACATGCATCTGTAAGCAGGTTTCTTTCATAAACCCCATATGAATATGATTTGATCAATATATATTTAAATAGCTATAAGCTGCAAGACACCCTCCCTCAAAAAAAGAAATAAAAAGTGGTTTACTGGAAGCTGTAGTGTACCTGAGACTACCTGATAATGAGACCGAGAACTGGAAGAGTGCATTTTCAATCTTAGTGGGTCAGGGGATATCTCCTCCTCAAAGAGAAGTCGCTGCATTTTTTAAAAAAAACATTAAATAATTATAAAAGGAATGACTGATTGAGACTGCTTTTTTTTTTTTTTCCCCCTCTCAGTAATCCAGGTGTGTATACAAACACTGTGCTTTAATGTTGGAATCATATTGAAAGCTAGTAGATTTTGGACAATCTAATGGATTAATACTGTATTGCACATTTACAATCCAAAAGGCTTGTATAAATGCATCACCGACATGGAAAATCCAATGGAATTTCCATGGCATCAGCTCATGAGATTACATTGACATTTCCATTTCAACAAATAATAATAAAATCCATAATCTTTATGCAGCCAGTGCCACACTCCATATGTTACCTCTTATTTTATTAGCTCTTTATCTTTTTTTTTAATTCGATACACAGAAAACGAAGTCTCATTCCCATTGTGAATCAAAGAAACAACAGCAGTGATAATAAAAAGACTTCAGTTTTGATCAAGAATCACAATCTAGTTATTACAGTCCTCCATTTGCTAATGACCTTGCATTTCTATTCCCTGTAGCGTTCCTGCTTTTGAAACGGCGATATTGACTGAACACTATGTCGTTCTGAGCTTCCTTTTCCTTCTGTCTGGACAGAATATGACAAGACTATTATTATTTGGAATTCATTTGAGTTTTGTCTGCAGTATTTTGATTGTTTCATTGTCTGTTTCAAAACATATATTTAGATTTTTGTAAGAATAATCCGTTTCACTACATTCACTGAGGTTGTGGGGGTTTTTCCTCATACCACAGACGTTTGCTCAGCCTGTATTGCACTCCAGCTTTGGTATTTAAGATCAAATGAGAGACACTAGACTGTCGCCGCTAAAATGTACTTCTTTTCAACAATATCTGTTAGGAATGCAAATAGCTAAGACAGGAAACCAAATAAGGTAAGAAAAGGTGATAAGCCACAGACTTGTGCAAAGGAAGGTAAGAGGAAGAGGGAACAACGTACTGAAGAAGCGTAATTCCATTTCACTGTTTGCAGGAGGGTGATGAGTTTTAGCACTTGACCTTACAATCCAACAGTTACAGCCAGATTTATCCTTCCTAATATCCCATTCACTTCCCGGGAGCACTAAATTTAGGCTCCTGTTCAGCTGTGTTCTTTCTCCTGTCAATGGAAGGAAGAAATAAGCACCTCTAAAAGACAATTCAGCTTATTTTAGATCTGACACAGCATCTGCAGGTGCCTTTTTTTCTCTCCACCGAAGGTAATGGGAAATTAGGATGACTGTATGCCTCAATTAGATAACTCCTTTAAGTGACAAAGTCAGAATACATTCATCTAGCCTTTAATTGGTAATTAGTTCACTAAAATTGCAGCAGACATAGCTGTGATAGGGGATTGTGAAAAGTGAAGCTGAAACTACAAGAACCTCAGGCAGAGTTGGCAAAGTCATGATCCAGAGTTTCTGAGACATCTCTGTTGGAATGGCAAATTTGATAAAGCAACTGCAGGAGCATTGCAGCTTTTGGAACATCAATGGATACTCTAGGACATCTCAAACATTAATAAATACCTGTAATTAAGCCACAGAAATTTTTCTAGATATAAAATGTCACATTTTCCTGCAGCATTTTTCAACAGATTATATGTTATTACAAGTACAATTCAAAGGGTGTTAGGGGAAACCTTCACAGTATTCTTAAAACTATGCTGCACTTCTTGAAAAGTTATGCTGCTGGTGTACTGAGATCTCTACCTGCTGAATTATGGACAATATTTTCGTGTTGATTCTTTGTATTGTTATTGCTTTCAAGGCTTCGTGTCTTCCACTGTACTTAGATTATGAAATCTGAATTCATTCTTTTTAATAGCATTCACTTAAAAAAGGCACATCTTTGGTTTGTAGTCATACATGCATACCTTTGTTGTCAATGAAGAGAAAAATGTACCATTGGGTGTGTGTGTGGGAACAGGGTGTTCAAACCTGAACCTTCATCTGGAAGTCCTTATTTGCATGAGTAACATTGACCCCAGGAAAACTAGGCTCTTCAGTTAGGAATTGCAGGTAGGGATCTAAGACTAGAGGAAGCTAATGAGGATGTAAGGTTTTAGAGATAAAACACCTTTTTCCTCTACTAATATGGCACATAGACAAGCCTACTCCATGACTACATGGCAATAATAAAAATAATATCGAATAATAGTAGCTGTAAGTTGTCTGAAAATGTCTTCTTCATCTGCAGTAATATTACTCAATTGCAAATATGGAAAGAATTGGGAAAAATTCAGTATAGATAATGTACATTTTCTCCGTAAAAGAGGGAAAATTCTCTTAGTTTTTCCAGAGATGATTTTTTAATTGCCAACTCTACAGTCTTACCCAGGGACCTGAATAAAGATTTCCTCATTATACCTGACAGTTTTGCCCTTGCACCAGGTGGAAGAAGCACACAGGAACATAGGAACTGCCACACCAGATCAGACCTGCAGTCCATCTAGTCCAGTCTTCTGTTGCTAATATTGGCCAGCACCAGATGTTTCAGAGAAAGGTACAATAACCCTTCCATAGAGACAGTCAGACTTTCCCCTGTGAAAATCTTGTCCTAACCCTCTGTGCTTAATGATTTTGGGCATGAGATACGCATTTTGAAGCATGAAGGATATACTCCAGATAGGTAGAGCATATCTATCCCCAGATTACCCCAGTTGCACTGCTGATTGTATAAAAATATGATTTTCCTCTCTCCACAAGCTCCAATTCACCTTAGAAAACTTCAGAAACTTAACAGTGACACCTAAGTTAGAACCTGAATCATTGTAAACTATCCCTAAGGTTAATGATGCAAGAAAATTCCTGTAAATACTTAAGTAAGTAATTAAAGTCTAAAGTGGTCTGAATTATTCTAAGAGTTGACTATCTTCCTCTTCATGAGTGTGGAGGAATATTCACCTCTCAGTTAGACACATCAAGTAAGTGCCTTAAGTCAGGTGAGATGAATTCACCTACAAGGCACTTGAATAAATGATTCAGTGGAATTGCTTTTTGCAGGAAACAGTATGTTTTGAACTGAACCCCTTAGTGCAACCAGGATGAGAGGCAATGGTTTTAAACTAAAGGAGGGTAGATTCAGACTAGATATAAGGAAGATATTTTTTATGATCGAGGTAATGAAACACTGGCACAGGTTGCCCAGAGAGGTGGTAGATGCCCCATCCCTGGAAACATTCAAGGTTAGGTTAGACGGGGCTCTGAGCAACCTGATCTAGTTGAAGATGTCCCTCCTCATGGCCGGGGCATTGGACCAGATGACCTTTAAAGGTCCCTTCCAGCCCAAACCATTCCATGATTCGGCAATTTGCAGCTCTTTACAGAAAGTGAACATCCATAATTCTAGATGCTGACCAGGGTTTGCATCTTCTCTGTATGAGGAGCGAAATATAAATCAGTAAAAACATGAAATTAGGATTAGGATTGCACAAATGTTTAGAAGAGTTAGTCATAGAAGTCAATTGGCTAAGTACTCAAGAAATAGAACATAAAAAACCTCTTGTCTGTAGAAACAACAAAGTGAAAATAATTGTCTGTATTGCATGCTTATTACGGATCTTTTCAGGCAAAGATAATTTAACCAGCTGAGTTTTCAGCTAAATGACATTGAAGAATTTGTATAGATATTTAAGAGAGTACCATCTTCACTAGAAAGATAGTCACAGTAAAGAAAGGCAATGAGAAATTGTGTTGTAAGGGAACTCATATTTAGTGACTTACTCAAGGGCCAGTCTGTTGTTGAATACTAACTATTTATATTTGTGATTTTTACCTCAATAGTGTGAGTTTGATAATGGAGGTTAAGGTTCAGTTCATCTCGCTTTAAATATTCAGAAGCTATCTGCAAATCTAGTGTAATTACCTACACTCCCCCTTACAGTCAAAGAAAAGTTGAGAAGAATTATTTACATTCATGTTGGTCATCTTCACTCCCAAGCTTTAGACTCTTGTTGTGTATACAGCACATATGTCCTTTAATATAATTTAAAGCCCATGCTGGATAGGAAGAGTGGCTAAGAACACATGCTTGATTTTTGGATGACTCAGGATAAATGGGATGAGCATCCCTTGGTTTTCCTGATGAAGCAAAATTTAAGGCACTGTCAACATGAAGGAAAGACGGTGATAAAAACAAGTCAACAATATTGAGAACTAAATGAAAAGTACTGTGAAATTTAGGTCTACAAAATGTACTTGGGGATTGGAACTGATAATTTTTCTATAAGTTGGAAGGATGTTAATTGGAAATGGCAGAAAAAGGGGAAGACTTAATATATTAAAAGATCATAAAATATCTATGAAGAACCAGTGTGATGCATCTGTGAAATAAATTAATGTAATCTTGGCCTCCTATTTGTCAGGCAAAAGATTTTAAGTACTATGTGCCTGAGTAATTTTATTGGGTTGTTGTCATCCCATGCTGGTCACGTTTTTCCAAGAAAAGTTCAGAAACATCTCAAGTAATAGGCTGACAAAAAAAAAAAAAAAAAAAAAGTCAGTCTTACACTAAAAGAATTTGGCTTAACCATATGAAGGCTGAGAGGGGAATACAATTTCAGTCTATAAATCCGATGATAAACGGTGGTAAATATGAGAAAGGAATTTAAAGAAAATAAACGAATAGATAACATAAAAATGGATTTAATAAAATTCAATTTCAGCTTAAAATTAAAACATAGCTACTAGTTTTCTGAGTTTTGAAGTTGAAAAATAACTTCTTGTTAGAAGCATAGTGGGTTAAAAATAGGTTTAAGATGTGAAATCGTGTATTTATAAACAGGGCTGCACGACATGGCTGTAGGAGGGAGCTTGACTGTTAATTTCAGATATTATTTTCAGTCCTCAGTTTTTACAGTTGAGCTACCTTTACTTATTAAATTTATGAATTTCCACAATACTTCTATAAAGGCTGTCTGTACATTGTTCACATTTTGTAGATGAGAAAGTAAGAACTGAAAAAATTTACACAAAGTTGTGCAGAAACACTAGAGCAAAGCAGGGCACTGATGAATATCTGAAAGCTGCAGATTAGCACCGTATTTTTTGGCTGCCCTCATTCTTAAATTTTCAGAGAGAGAAGGAAGTGGGAAGACAGACAGGAAGGAACAGCGGAAAGAAGAGAGGGAGTGAGGGAAAAGAAAAGGGGTAGGAAGGCAGGGTTGCTTTTAGCCATTATAGAAGAAGGAAGTAGATGTGAAAGGTCAATTGTCACATCTAAAACATGAGCTAACAAATAAAAGGGCTCAGAATATATTGATTTTATTTTCAAACAGCATGATTTTCAATTCAGCCTTATGGAATGCTTTGTATTGACAATATTGCATTCTTTTTTTTTTTTTTTTTT
>NW_009649715.1:197114-204528 GCF_000708025.1 Charadrius vociferus
TTTTTTTTTTTTTTTTTTTTTTTAAACTCCCAAACACAAAAGCAGAGGCAGGCATGTTCCATTTTTCTGCATCTAGATCATCAAAGCATTGGATAACATAAAGGTGTGGCTATGTTGGCCATGCCAAGGTGCTCAGAATTCTGTTCAACAGAATGAAGCTAACTATATGGTACTATGAAGAAGTCTGTAATGTTAGTCTGTTTTCACGTATTAGAAAATGACTTAGTATAAAACTGTGAGATGAGACTCCTCAACCACTTCAGCATAATGAGAAAAGTAATTTTTTTCAGACCTTTAATTTTCTGGATAGTTTAAGTTCGGAGGGTAGAACTGACCTTCCAGTGGCAGCTCATTCTGGGTAGCAGCTGCACTGTCTCATAGGGATCTTACAGCAGTGAACTAGAGTAACTACAGCCATACAGCTGCCTAAAATATCCTGGAGGATGTCTCTTGTCCCCCTTTGCTATACGGCAGTTTCAGATGAGGAAAGAAAAGGAGACAGGAGGTGGTGCTGAACCAGACAGAAGTTTTTTATTAAGCAAGAACAGGGACACATCAAGAGAGATGAGGCAGCTGTGAGTATGCCAGCAGCTGCATCTGCTCTCTGAATGGATGATAACATGAAAATGACAGGGCCCTACAAAGGAGCAAAAATTTGGGAATGTCTGATTGCTAATGCCTTGGCTACTTTCCTCCTAAGATGCATAAGGGACTTCAAAGCAAAAGAACATATTTCTTTTACCTCTGAAGAATCTTTACTTTTCATGCTCATTTTTCCGCTATGGATTTGTTTGGGTGGCAAATTTATATTCGTTCTCAGAAATGAAAAAGTAATAATTTGCAAATTTTTTTTCATTGTCTACAGGGAACACTTTGTGTTGGCTGAGGACTCTCAGTGCTTCTGCACTCTCAATGCTCAGTGAGCTATTTCATTGTGTTACATACAGACAGATGCACACTGGATGCACACCTTTATTTTCTTTGGTGTTTTAGTGGCTGTCCATCTCTTTTTCTTTTTAAATTCCAAAGTATCATTAACATTCAACAACTCCATTAGAAAGTCACAGGCAGTAAGAGCCCATCTGTGCCATGTTAACATTTAAGGAGGAAATAAAAGAGTAAAGTGGACAGGTGGAGTAGACAGCAGGAAAAAACACCAGGCACACAGCAGGTAGGGAGTTCAGCAGAGGAAAATGCCAGACATTTAACAGGTAAATGGAAGGGCAGCTGAATTTCTATGCCAGTCCATAGAGAGTGCAGTGAGGGAGTAGTGGCTGACAGAAATAAGAAGATGTCACTTCTTCAAGAAAGAGCCCTTGCTTTCATTGAGAATATTAAACCAATTAACCCAACTTCTGAATAATTATGATTGCTGAACAACTTGGCTCTTTTATTTCTTATAAGGTCTTAGAGGCTTTCATGCATATGTTCTGATCTCCATGGAGTTTGGAGGGAGATGTACATGGGGGACATGTTAAGCAGACATGACAAGGGAAGATGATGACCCGCAATCAAAGCGAGGCAGTGGTGGGCTAGCTTGGCAAGGAAAGGCTGCAGGGTCATTTGGACAGAACACCTCCTGATGAACAAAACAAAGCTGTATGTTGCGTACCTGAGTCATATACACACAAATAAGGAAGTGCCAGCAGGATAGCATTATGGGGAATATACCTCATAACATTTCTGGGAAATCAACATGTCTGGCAGGGCTACAGTCTCATTAGAATCATAAAGATATAGTGGGAGAGTTTGCATGCCTGGAGTGCTGCCATGGATGGACACAAGCTCTTCAGGAAGGATGTCCCTTTTGCTTCTGAGTGTGTCCAGGAGCTCCTTGTTCATCCATGCAGGACTCCTGGCATTTTTGCCTGACTTCTTCTGTATTGGGATACATTGCTCCTGAGCTTGGAGGAGGTGATCCTTGAATACTTATCAGCTTCCTTGGACCCCTCTCCCCTCCAGTGCATTATCCCATGGAACACTAGGAAGCAGATCCCTGAAGCATGCAAAGACTGCTCTGCTGAAGTCCAGGGTAATGAGCTTGCTGTGCACCATCCTCGCTGCCATAAGGATCATGAACTCTACCATTTCATAATCACTGCAGCCAAGGCTCTCTTTGAGTTTGGCATTCCCTGCTAGCCCCAACCAAGGGCTCCCAAACAAGGAATTGGTAAGGACAAGTTGGAGAAGTATGGGCTAGTTAAGTTCTAGATAGGCTACATCATAAGTGAAGATGGGCTACCTAAGGTGGACTGAGAACCAGTTGAACTGTCAATGATCAGTGATACAAAGTCCTCTTGGAGGCTGGTTCTGTGTTCTGATCAAATGTAATACTTGAAAGTATCTGTGGCAACTGAAATGAGGAGCTACTGGTAGCACACACTTGGGGATCAGGCAAACAAGAAGGGTACAAACTCAATACTTTAGTGGGTATGCCGTGAGGTCTCTAGGTAATGTTGGACAAGTCTCTTGAATTCAGTGGAATTAACTACCCAAATACTATTGAGAGTTAAAGATCGAAGTCAATAAATAAGTCAAGTGAACTGCAACAAACTGCCTGTTACAACTGGGTGTGTAATCAACAGAGTAATGTTAGCATGTTGTTTTCTGACAGAAAGGCTACTGGAAGCCATACACTCCAGTGTTACAGGGGCAAATGAACAGAGGAGCAGCATGATTCAGGTGGTCTGAGACACCTTTGTGATGTGTGTATCAGCCCTAATTGCAGAAAGATCTTCAGGTGTCTCTTAATTCATTTAATTAGTTCTAAAATTAAGTAGATGAAATCCAGACCTGAGTTTCCTTTCCTTTACTTGAGGGTGTTAAGCAGCCTTATACTAAAATTATATATTGGTTTTATAAGGTGGTTTTTTTTTTTAATACTGATATTTCCTAGGTTTTTTATTTGTCCCTACACTTGTGCAGTACAAGGCTGTGACTCAAGTCCTGGCCTTTATTTCTGCGCCACTCTTAACATCTAGGAAATGGCAGGCATGATGGCTCTGAAGCTTGGCACTGGTGCAGATATGTTCCTGTTGATAGATACATGCCAAGTTTTCTGTCACTTGGCTTCACCCCTGGAAATTGGCGGAAACAGAAGAATAAGACTCTGCTAATTTATCCTTTTCAGTGGGGGCAACATTATTTGTCACCTTGCCACTTGGCTGTTCTTGCACTCTGGCATGCAGTCTCCGACTGTGTCTGCAATGCAGTGTGATGGTTGTGTGGTCTAGAGTTTTGCTAGCAGCTGCCGATCACTGGCTGGCTTCTGAGGCAGGAAACCAAGGAAGAGGACAAGAGTTGGAAGGCTGTCATCTGACAAATTATTCCAAGGGAAAAAGCATAGGCACATACTAGGTTCAACTTGAGAGACTCTGCAAATAATCATAGAATGGGAATCAGAAATGTATGAATAACCCAAACAGCGTATTTATTGCCTGTGCTCATCCTCTTTAGTTATCCTTCTGCAGTTATATTAAAAAACAATTGTTTGTGCACTCATGTTTTTAAACTTCTAGTGTCTCCACAAGAAAAGATCACTAGCATATCTGCCTGAGGAAGTATCACAGCACTTCCTGAAAC
The DNA here is from genome assembly GCF_000708025.1 of Charadrius vociferus. Taxonomy (NCBI): domain Eukaryota; kingdom Metazoa; phylum Chordata; class Aves; order Charadriiformes; family Charadriidae; genus Charadrius; species Charadrius vociferus. The sequence goes on from NW_009649715.1 coordinate 200,697, forward strand.
AGGACTCTCTCCCTTTGCAGCGTGCTGGGTTTTAACAGTGGAACATGGCAATGTCAAGATATTGTTTCCTATTTTTCCTAATATTTTTATCCAGGTATGGTCCTAGAAATTCAAAATCTGATATGGCGAATCTTATAATATGGAATATAATTTTCTTTTCCTCAAAACCAACATTTAAATTTGTCTAATTGTATTGCAATATCCATTTTAATTTTGAAAAATAAGCTCATCATCCATGATTTTACAGAAAAATAAAAATACAAGAAAATAATCTGCAACCAGAGTTCATTCAAATGTGATGGAAACTAAGATACACAAATTCAAAATATGAAGTGTGTTGTTGCAAGTTACAGAAACAGCAGAAAATATCTCTTAATTTTTAAGCCAACAGTTGGTGTTTGGAGCTAATTTGATAGGTTTTGATTACATTAGGTGGGCAGTCCTGAATGCCAGAGGTGTAAGTTCTCATGTAATTAATTTATGGGTAACTGTTAATATTCTCTGATGTTCTGAAATATTTTTATATAAAATATTTTGACCCTAATTCGGAGAGGAGAGGAGAGGAGAGGAGAGGAGAGGAGAGGAGAGGAGAGGAGAGGAGAGGAGAGGAGAGGAGAGGAGAGGAGAGGAGAGGAGAGGAGAGGAGAGGAGAGGAGAGGAGAGGAGAGGAGAGGAGAGGAGAGGAGAGGAGAGGAGAGGAGAGGAGAGGAGAGGAGAGGAGAGGAGAGGAGAGGAGAGGAGAGGAGAGGAGAGGAGAGGAGAGGAGAGGAGAGGAGAGGAGAGGAGAGGAGAGGAGAGGAGAGGAGAGGAAGTTTCTCCTTTGAAATAGTATTTTTTTTTTGTCAGTGTTGGTCTCAACATGCTAAGCAAGAATCATTCCATTTTACTGTAGGCTCTTAATGGCAGTGCCTACATTATGGAACTACATACCTTATGCTTTCCCTGTACTGAATGAGAAAACACAGACCACACCAGAGGTCTCAGATGGATTTTCTCTCCCCAGGGGAGTAAACAGCACAAGACATAGATGTAGGTTGTCCCCCTTTTCTTTAGGGTTTACAGCACATCTTCGATATGTCAAAAGAAATCAATGGTGCTCCTGGAGCTCATTGGGTTGTTGTGTCATTTGGTATATTATTGAACATTTCTGCAGTGCTCTGAGCCTTTAAAGAGCATGAAAATGTAAATCAGAATAAGAACAAGTTTGGGGAGCTCTGAGGTTTCCATAATGCTTGAAGAAACTTATAAACCATGAAAGAAAATTGTTCACAAAATCCATTTGAGAATATAGTCAACTTGTAATGGGATACAGAAAACATTCATCCATGCATTGCTTAAGCTGGTATCATGCCTCTTGTCCCGAGAGCAACAAACTGAAACAAGGAAGGAAAAAAGCCACTGCTGAAGTCAGAATTTAGCTAAAACATCAGAAAGAGAAAGGAAATAGAGATTCCCTTTAGAAATAAAAACAAATATAATGGGATTATTAGCAGCACATCTATGATTAATTTTATGGTTATTAATCCACACTGACTCATGGAAACTCCAGCAGTAATTGTGGTCTTGCTGTGGTTGGTGATATATGTACTCAGCAGGACATCATCTCTGCCCAGAAAGTCAACACCATAGGTAGACAGGAAAGACAATACTTCCCATTTTCTAGATGGGTAACAAAGGCATGGAGAGATGAGATGACTTTTCCAAGGTCAGTACTAGAGCCCAGAACTTCTACAGCACATCCAGATGCTTTGTAGGTTCTGAACTTAAATAGGACTTTATTTTCCTTCAAGATATGAGACATAAAATACTTTAAAATACTGTTCCAATGCTTTCTAAAACTACCTGCTACTGTTACAGAACTTAATTGCAATTAGTGGTTACTTTCAGTTCCAAAGTTAAAAGGATTCTGCCTGTCTTTAAAGACAAACCTACTGCTGAAGTAGGTCTACATTTGGATTTTTTTCTTATACAAGCGACAGTTTGCAAAGACAGACAGACTGACAGACAGATAAACTGACTGACAGACAAGCAGACAGGCTCAGGTTATTCAGAGTCATATCTTATTTCCCTGTTCTCTCCTAGAGGTGATTTTTGTTCCCTTTTCTTCTGTCCTTGTACAAGGGTCTTCTGCTAGAGATGTGATACAAAGTCAAAATATGTGCATGTGAAAGTACAGATAATAAATTAGAATATAACAAAAAACTAAAACAGCATCCCCAAGCTATTCCTCACAATATTATTTTTTTTTAATTCAAATAAAGACAGAACGGTCAAATCAGAACTTGACAACTCATGAGCTTTCTCTTATGTTTATTGCTTGCAATACATACTCTTCCTCATATATTAGTCCTATTTTCAATGTCTAGAGAGATTACTAGTGGCTAGGTCTCCAGGCAACACTCTGGTAGACTTTAGATTTCCTATAAATTGTATGTCATGTTTTGTCATTCCCATTTTGATGTCTCAGACTTCATAGGTCATCTGAGTAGATGTCATTGTTCAGGCAACGTAATCTTGCCTTAAATATATTTCAAAGTTAACACTTTGTTATCAGGCAATGGCAGAATTGGAAACAGCGATTTAATTACATCAATACTGCTAGCAAAAAAAATGCTTTTCCTATATCCTTAATAGTGCATTTGGTTTGGCATGTGGCCGAGGAATAACTTATGAAATGTCATCTATGTTTTTTCACTCACAAAAAGGAAAAGGAAGAGCTTTTCATGTCAAAGGACATGGATTGGTAGAGAATTATGTGATACCGCTTTTGCCATACTGATCTCAGTACATATGTTTTTCATCAGTAACAGAATAGTTTGTGCTCCAGATTTGATAGCAATTATTATCAGATGCCAATGTGTATTTTGGTCTTAACAATGGGCTTGAGAGATGACTTCATTTGCTTGTTGCTTTTTTTGACTTATGCTGCTTTTAGACAACAAGTTTGTTAGAAGAGCCAAACTTGACCTGTGCGCTGTTAACAGTGGCCAGATATCTTGAACACCTAAGTCAAAGAGACATACAGCCATGTAGTATTCCCTGAACAAAAGTTTCGTTTAAATTGGCTAGAAATAAATAGAGAAAGCAGTAGTTTACTCTTCTTTCCCATAAAATTTGAATCAGGGTGTTCTTAACAGGGTTATATTAAAAAAAATAAATAAAATAAAATGTATGGTGTATATGACAACAGCAAATTTTCACAGGAGTTCAGCTATGCATGGACTCAGTTCTTTCTGAAATCTGGCTGTAGATAAGGAGTCCTGAAAATTTGGTCTCTAAGACTTGGTTAAAGAAGTCTCTGTCAATACTGGAAATATAACCCACTCTCCCCAGTCCTGCTTCAGTGCTGCAGCCTCAAGAATCCCTGCAGCCTTCAAATCCAGAAACACATCAACCCATGTTCGTCATGTTTATTTAGGTAAGACCTTGAGAAGGATTGAATATCTACACCTACTCTTGATGTCAGGGCATCTCACATCCTAAGAACAAACAGACAATAAAATTTATTTATTTATTTATTTATTTATTCATTTGGAACTTGAAGTGCTGTTAATCAATGACATATGCATTTGAATTTGAATAATATATTAACTTGCAATAAGCTCATGGGATTCTTCAAGTCCCTTAGTACAGAGCACACAGATCACTGGCTTTTCCTTACACAGACCTTCACTGAATTGAATTATTAAGTTCTGTTGACGTTCTGTATAGACATTTGCTTTACATTGTGCTACATATTTTCTCATTACATTTTCCTATGATTTATTTATGACAGTCCTATGCATATAAAATCTATGTTCTGAAGTTCACATTGCAATGACCGAACTGGCAT
>NW_009649715.1:204554-212163 GCF_000708025.1 Charadrius vociferus
AAAGTTCACAGCAATGATTCACAAGTGATTCATTCTCGACAATGCCCTTTTCTCCTCTGAAGTGAGTCCTTGGCATCCTATGTTTGCTTAGAGAGGCATTGACTTCTTAAATCTTCACCTTGTGATTTTTTAGGACTTTCTGTCCACAAGATGTGCATAAATGGTTACATAAACATTTTAAAAGCCTGAATGTTGAAATGTACTCCAGTCTACTATTTACCTATACTATCTATGAACATATGATATATCAAAACAGATACGAAGTATTTGTGTGTGTGTGTCTGTTCAAACTGCATCTTTCAGGCTATTTGCAGCATTTGTCCAAAAAACTCAAAATATTCTGGATGTTGGCTTGGCCCTGCTCTAATTAAGCAGGAGAAATGACAGCCCAGCACAGACGGGGTATTATTTACTAACATACTGAACACTTGCAAGTATTTTATCTGTGAGTCAGAGCTCAGTGTCTAAGTGTAGACAAAACAGATGACTGTCTGGGCAGCACACTGCTAGGGGTATGAAAGAGTTGGGAATGTCTCCTGATGCTTCACCTACAAGTTCACAAAACTTAGCAGCAACTGTGGAGGAATTTGGAGGTGTGCAGGGTCCCAGATGGAACAGGAGGAGAAGTTTTTCAGAAAACATGGGAACAGAAAACCATTACTCCAGAGGCCTCAGATCTGCTTTCCACCTCAGTTCTTCATTCTGCTCCCTTTTCCTGTGCTTGCCTGTAACCCAGGCCCTGATCTTCATGGGAGAGAATTTCAGCTTTTCTGTTGAGATGCTTATAACTGACTGAATGTCACAGTCAGAGGAAGTTTTCTATGGCAGATTCTTGAAGGATATCATGTAACTGATGATATTGCTATATTTTTGACAGCTTTTATACTTTTTTACTTCTCAGTTCATAAAACAGATAAAGCAGATATGACTTGTCCATGTAACATAATCTTTCGGGGGAGGGAGATGTAGGAGAAGAACAACTACAGTACTGGAAGTGGCATCTACAGCTGCCATGCGGTTCAACTGCACTGCTTCCTGGTACATCTCATCAGCCAACAGCAAATTTGTGACAAGGGTTGTAAGATAATCTGAATCACAAACAGTCAAAAGAAAAAAGATTCAGATGTAGATGCTGAGGTTCCCTTAGGAACTACTATGGGTCCGTTCCAGTCCCATCCTACAATCCCGTGCTGGGAGCCCAAAGAAGGCACTTCCAACTCTCGATTCTTAACCGTGCGTAAAGTTCCTGTACTTTTGAGTCTCTGTGGTACATATATGTGTCTTACAGCTGCTGACTATATTAGGATTTTGGTGTGCACTTAGTTGTATCATGAAATGGTAGGGTCACAGGACAATTCAAGTTGGAACGAACATCAGGAGATCACGTAGTCCAACCTCCTGCTCAAACCAGGGTCCTCTATGAGGTCAAATATGTCATTCCGAGCTTTCTCAGGAAGACTGATGGTTTTGTTGAAAATCATAATGGTGTTGAACTGATAGATTCAAATGAAAGCTTCCAAGGCTATTCTACTGTCTGTGTCAGCTGTTTGAGCTACTGCTGGCATGGTCTCAAAACTTCACCAGCCTTTTTGAATGCTTTTACCCATACACACACTATATCTGAGGTCTTCCAAGTAATTTTTTCTTATCTGATTTTTGTGTAAGACCACTGGGAGGAGACAACAGCCATGATAACCCCACTCCATGATGTGACATATAACCTATCATCTCCAATATTGTGTCTAAAAAAATGGAAGAAAGCCATAAGTGGAAGAGTTCTACAGTTAGATCTTTGTTTGTTTGTTTGTTTGTTCTTGGTAAGGCACTCAGCAATTTAAGTCCTGGGTGGAATTTCAGTATCAAAACTCATACGTAAGGCAGGAGTTTTTGCTTCCATCATTTTATAAATGGGACCTGGAGAAGAAGAGACAAGCACCTAAGAGCTAGATGAACTAGTGTTCTTTTTCGACAACATAGTAAAAGTGTTTGCTTATCAATGGCATCCACAGCTCGTAGAGCACAATGCTGTGTTGAGCTGAAGTTCATAAAACAGAATTCAGAATGTTTACAAAAAGGAAGAAGCTAGTGAGAAGTGCAAGTTGAGGGACAAAGTTAGTTTCGCTATCTCTTTTGTTAAAACAATTACTGAGGATGAGGAATACAGAATGCAATTTTTAGATTTTCCTGTTACCTCGGATCTTCATTATATGTAAGATTAGACACAAAATTTCAGCTTATGTTCCACTTAGCAGTGGGTTGATTTATTGATTGCATTTGGTGGGAAAAAAACAAAACCAAAAATGCCTCAAAAATTTCTACATATCATTTACAGGTTGGTTTCCCTTGTTTATCCATATTTAAATAAGACATTAGATAAATAAAAAGGTCTCAATTTTTAGTTTAATCTAATACTACAAACATATCTTATCTACAGGCTTTCACTATCTCTAGTGTTACAAAAGTTAAAGCTAATAGTTAAATGAAACTATCCTGTAATGGATAAATAGGCTTCAGTTAATTTGTAACGTAACTCAGTTGACTTTGGTATGAGTTGCATTGGAGGTGAACTTGGCTGGACGTTTATAATGCAAACATAGTCTTGAAAAATTAAGTTTATAATGCAAATACTCTTGGGAGGTTGATTTGATACATATCCTCTCATAATAGTTGATTAGGTTTTATTTCAAATGTGAATTTACCATGGTGTCATCTTTGCAATCTAGAACTGTTTCAAGGTTCAATAATTTTGTTTCATTGTGTAGTGATGCAGTCACCAGAAGATAAATAAATGCAAATAAGGGAAGCAATGAAGAGCTGTGTATGTGATGTAAGAGATCAAACAAAATGCCTGGGGGGGTGAGCAAAAAAGAACGGAAAAAAACCCTATAATATACAGGAAAATAGGATAGAGTAAAAAGATATATAAAGCCATTTTTCTGTCTCATTCACACCAACAGATGATTTTCCTCTGCATTATAACTTCAAAGGCCTTAATGCATCTGTTTTTTATTAAAAAACAAACAAACAAAAAAACCACAAAACCTCAATTACTTCCATCATTTCTTTTGGGACATCTCTACTTACTTCATTAGAGCTCGCAGCTGAGACTTATTTTCTTGACATCTGGCCAGGTCTTTTTTTGCTTGTTTATTTTTTATTTGTTTGTTCCCATATCTCACAGTTGTTCAAGGTTAACCTAACAATAGAATGGGATTCGTCTCACCGAATGTCACAGGTTTAACTTTAGGATGGGCTTAACGGATCTAGAACAACTTTAGAAAGTTTCTGCAATCAATCACACATTATGGTTAAAAGTCCCATGTACATATTGCTCAGAAGCTATAATGTTTAATTTCTCCTTGTATTGTTATTTTTGTTCTGGTTTTGAAGGCCTTTCCTTGAATTTCACAGAAAAATGGAACATATTACTGGGGCTCAGATCTTAGAAAAGGTGTATCAATTTGCAAGAAGAGTGAGATTCAGGTGAATAAAAAGAGGCATTTGGTGTCCTTTAAGATTCCCTGGGTTTTCTTGCCTGACACTTTAGAAGGAGCTTCACTGCACATGTGGCAGAATGATAGGTATGTTGCAGGAACCAAAAATACCTAGGCACCCATGGATAGTGACTTGACTCACTCTCTATACCTCTCTACCAGGCCAAAGCCACCTCATTTATGGGCCTTAATTAAGCACCTGAAGTCAGATGAGCTGAAATAAAACCAAGGTCAGATCTGGAAGAAATGGCTGGGGTGAGGGAAGGAACACTGAGAATCTGGTTACATCACAGAATTTTAAGATACCATGATATATATTCAAAAACTTTTCAAAGTCCATGGCTATGTAATAGTGGTTTATACCTATATGTAATAATGGTTTAGCCTACATTGACTGAAACTGAAAAGCATGACATACGTGTTGCACTGAATACCTAGCTCTAACTTTTTATTTTCTAAAAAATAGTAAGTATCCCAGACTAATGCCTTCTCTCAAAAATGTTTAAACCAATAGAGAAATCTTTTAAACAAACACATGCTACTCAGATTTGAAAGCTTTTGCAACATCAGCAGATACTGCTACACTCTTTTCTACCCATCCTCACCAGAGCTCTCCCTCAGCCACCTCTCTACCTTGCAGGCACAAGAGCAATCCAGACTCCACAGACGATTAAGAACTAGAATATGTTTAAAGGGAAGTTGTCACTAGTAACCAACACAATTCTCAAAACATCAAAAAGAAAAATTGACAGTAGTAATCCTAGCAATACCTGAGTCTTGGCACCAGCAGACATCTGAGTTCATCTCATCCCCTTTTTGGGGTCTTGGAGCAAAATAGCCCTTGCTTTAGCCCTTGCCCTTGAAACCAATAGAGAGCTCCTGCTCTTCTCAGGTGTGGCAGACTCCAAGATTTCCAGCTTTTCAATAATGTGTATTTTTCACTGACCCAGCAATTCATCCTAAAAATTGATACAAGTGGAGACATAAGCCGAGACTGTCAAGGAGAAGGAAAGATGGTTAAGGCATTTAAGGATTGAAAAAGTCAAACCAACACAGCTGTACCTGCTGTAGTCGGAAGCCATAAATTTCCAGTGCTTTATTCCTATGATAAAATAGTAAAGAGGGAAGAAAATGTCACCAGATTAAGCTACTACCAAGAAGTCACAAGTAGGGAAAAGAGACTGGAAGGGATACTAACCCACATCTTCACTACACTGTTAAGTGGTCCTTCTCAACTGACATTAGTTTCTGTTTATAGATTGTTTTGTTCATTTCCAAGTTCTAATCAACAGTACTAGAAATTACATTTACAGCATCATGTTTTCAAGCAGAATTTCTTCCTCTGGACAAGGTAGCTCTGTTTGTGTGTGTGTGTGTGCTTGTGCATGTACACAGACGCATACACACACACGTATGTGTGCATGTTTGGCTGGGGTATATCCAGAGAGAAAGTGTTTTCTCAATATTTCTGAACACTTTCAACATTTTCACACATATGGGACACACAAACACCATATAAAATATCATAAAACAAGGCTATGAAAAGGGATAGCTTATAGAATGAAGTATGATATGGTAGATAGTCCTTATTCAATAAGGAGTGAATTTAGGTTTAACTACCAGATGGCAGAGCTGAACACAGAAAATCCATATGTGTGATGGCAGCTAGGGACAGCCGTTGACATACTTGCTTTTCCAGCCAAATGCCTCAGCAGATGCAGTGTTTTACACTTTAACATTACAATATGGCACTAAAACCCAAGAGAAGAGTTATAGGCAGGAATCAAAGGCAATTTAAAGGGACACTGCTCAATTCTGCCCTCTTCCCATGACAGGTAGAGGGCTGAAGGAGTAAAAGAAAGGGATTTTTTTTTCCTTTTCCTTGAGCAAAGCGTAAGTGCTAAGTCACTCTTAACTTTTTTTTTTTTTCCTCAGAAGAAGGGCAATTAGGAAAAGTAGAGAGAGACTGATGGTCAAATACGACAAATCTGTGTTTTTGGTTCATTATGCTGACATATTGTTTAAAAAATGTCCAAATCTCCTCTCATTTAAATGATATAGACACTTAGGACTCTAAGTAAATATGTAAACAAGTAAATATGTATGTACATAAAACAGTAAATATGTACGGGATGAAGATCCTTAAATATCTTTCTGAATGTCCTGGTTTCAGGTAAAACAGAACTAATTTTCTATTCTGTAATTTTACTTTTCAGGTAGGCCTCTTCTGACTACTGAAATTGGCATTTTTCAAGCTTGATCCTGAGAGCTCTTATCTCTTCTCTAACCTGGAGAGAAACTGCTTTATTTGCTTGTTTTATGTGAGTGGAACCAGTTCTTAGAGAAATGGAGAGACCTGCTGAAAGGACTCAGGTGTCTGCCAAAGGTTTTCTCAGTTCACATGTAGAGAGACAAAAAAGTCCCTTCCAGAAAGTATGAGTGTGTCTTGCCCCACACCAAATTAATTATTCTAAAAGCAGAAGAGTGATGTAAGAAATGTCCCCATAAACAGTAGTGTCTTGAATTCTCCTACTCCACCACAGCACCTTAGAAAACATTAAATGGGATTTGCTTCTTTAACTTCAGGGGCACAACAAAATTCTGGCAACATCATGACCTACAAATGTCCTGGTTTGAAGTAAAACAGGACCAATTTTGTTCTGTAACTTTCTTTCTTAGCTGGGCCTCTTCTAACTACTGAAATTGGCAGCTTATTGTCCAGACGATGTTCTCTCTCAAAGTGATCAGACCTGTGTTTATAGCTGATGCCCAGCCATGGTATGCAGAGAGGCTCTTGCTTATGCTTATTGTTATACCACCCAAAGCCAGCTGCTTGGTTACTTGCCCTGTTGGAGGGTCGGCAGCGGAAAAGCGTAAAGGGGTCACACCTGCGGGGAGGAGCGGACAGGACAGGTAACCCAAAACTCACCAATGGGGTATTCCATCCCATCTGTCTCATGCTCAGTATAAAAGCTGAGGGATCAAAGGGTCAGTGCTCTTTCTTCAATGGCTGATGTCTGAGGAGGACTCTGTTCTTCTGCCTGTGATCCCAATCCTGAATGCAGACCCGGAATCCAGTTCCCATCCATCACTGAGTCCACTCTGGGACTTCCCCAGTGCCCACTGGTGATGTGATGGTCATCCTGTGAGCTTGATACAGTTTTGTATATATTTAATTATTTCCTCTTTATTTTATTGTTAATATTTCATGAAAATAGTTTAGTTCTTTCTATGATCATAAGTCTCTATCTCTCTCCTCTCCATGAAGAGAGGTGGGGGAGAGCATCTGTTGCTCACCTCTGTGGCCAGTCCAGCCCAAACCAGGACACTGAAGCTGATAATTTAGATTTTGTGTCACTTTGTCTTTATTTTTATTATTATTGGTTTTTTTAATTTTATTTTTTATGGCATATAAGTCATAAAATCATAGAATGGTTTAGGAAGATCATCGAGTTCCAACCCCCCTGCCATGGGCAGGGACACCTCCCACTAGACCAGGTTGCCCAAGACCACGACCAGCCTGGCCTTGAACACCTCCAGGGATGGGGCATCAACAACCTCTCTGGGGAACCTGTTCCAGTGCCTAACCATCCTCAAAGTGAAAAACTTCTTCCTAATGTTGAATCTAAACCTGCCCTCATCCAGTTTGAAGCCATTTCCCCTTGTCCTGTCACTACATGCCCTAGTAAAAGTCCTTCTCCAGCTCTCCTGTAGGCCCCTTTAGGTAATGGAAGGCCACAAGAAGGTCTCCCCGGAGCCTTCTCTTCTCCAGGCTGAACAGCCCCAACTCTCTCAGCCTCTCCTCATAGGAGACATGCTCCGGCCCTCGGATCATCCTCATGGCCCTCCTCTGGACATGCTCCAGCAGGTCCATGTCTTTCCTATGTTGAGGACTCCAGAGCTGAATGCAGTACTCCAGGTGGGGTCTCACAAGAGTGGAGTAGAGGGGCAGAATCACCTCCCTTGACCTGCTGGCCACACTTGAGGCAGCCCAGGATGTGGTTGACCTTCCGGGATGCGATGGCACATTGCTGGCTCATGCTGAGCTTCTGGTCAATCAGCACGCCCAGGTCCTTCTCCTCAGGGCTGCTCTCCAGCCATTCCCCACCAAGCCT
>NW_009649715.1:214441-222813 GCF_000708025.1 Charadrius vociferus
TAGGGGTTATGTTTGCCCTTTTCCAGTCGGCAGGGACCTCGCCAGACTGCCACAACTTCTCAAATATGATGGCTAGTGGCTTAGTGACTTCACCTGCCAGTTCCCTCAGGGCCCGCAGGTGTATCTCATCAGGTCCCATGGACTTGTGCACCTTCAGGTTCTTCAGGTGAAAGAAAAGAAAATTAGCCTGTGTAATTAGTTCAGAAGTCAAAAGGTCCTACAAACTTGGATATGAAATTATATTGCTTTGTGGAACATATTTTTGTTAAATCCAAGAAAAGTATCTTGCAGAGATCAAGGTCCACTTCCAAGATCAGAAACAGGTTTCTTGTGTGTCTTTGGAAAACTATTTAGGTTGAAAACCTTGCATCATTTCAGGCCATACCAAAACTTCCATTTCTTTTGCTAGGACTAGGATTTCACTTTTAATCTATCTATGCCTCTATTCCTTCCTCCGAGGCTTAGTTTGCCTGTCTACTTAGATTGTAAGCGTTTAAGGGCAGAGGCTCTCCTCTGCTACACATTTAATAAAAAATAACAAATTCTAATATCTTTGTAGTTGCAATTAACATTTCTAAGTATGCTTTCAGTTGTGTTCATCCTGACTAAAATTGTCATACATTTTACTATCAATCCAAGAGATGATGGGTACAACTAGTTCATCTTTTTACCTTCTGTTTGTGCTAGTCAATTTCTTGACCCCTCTTCAAAAGTCTGTGTAAAATAAATCTATGAATATTAACCTTTGGATTGGTGGTCTAAGTAAATCAGTATTTATTTTTTTTTTTTTTTTTCAGCATGGCAAGAACATGCTAGTAAAAGTCATTCTGTACATGCTGGATTTTTATCAGAGAATGACAAAGATGCAAATAAATCTACTGAGCCTTCCAGAGAAAAAGACTGAGAAGCTGAGAGCCATTTGTTTAATATTGGATATGCGTCAAATACAAAGGACCATGGTGTAACTGGAGTACTTATTTCTCAGTGCACTTTCATATTAGACAAAGAAGCGGTAGAAAATGTTAAAAATATTAGAAAAAAAGTTCTGTGTCTGCATTTTTCCTGTGTACTAGAAGGTACTGGAAAACATGAATTTACCTTGGTTTTATTGAGATACATTTCTTAGAAATTATTTTCATTCACTGTATACTTCATTTGTACTTGTAGTTTATGTTTGCATCGTTTTTAGGGTGCAATATTATTTTAATAGGATGCTGTTGCAAATTGGAAGAAATTTGGAATTTGTAAGGACTCAAGTACTGGCTGGGAATCTGAGAAAAGAGAACAACTTGCTGACTGAAATATTTACGTATGACCAGAGGAATTGGTTAACCAAGTGTTTCCCTCACTACTTTCAGTCTGGATACAAAGGCTAAATCACATTTTAGATTAAAAAAAATGGTACCTATTTCTCTACATTGATCACAAAGAGGAGTCAAAATAACAAGCTTGGCTGAATGTCTAAACTCTAGATGATGAAACTTAACCTAAGGGTCTTTTGGATCAGGTCGTAAGATATTACATTCTAGTGCCATAACATACCTTCAATTTTTAAACACAGTTTTCCATTGATTTTGAAGAGGAGCTCCTAAAGAAATCAATGTCATGCTATTGCCCTTGTGCATACACATGCTCCTAACTAACAAAGTGATGCTTATAAATCTGGAGACTGATAGAGATGGCTCACCATACTAACAAAGCTTTTTATCAGGACCATCCCTAAAACATGCCCATCCTCCACTTGAGAGAGATGTGCTGGCTGACTAAAAGAGTTTATCTATCCCCAGTCTTATTCTTATAGGAAATTAGTTCCTTTATTAGCTTTTGGATTAAATAAATAAAGAGGATACAATTTCATTTTCAATATTGTCATAAGCCTTTCCACCAAAATGAAAAGGAAACAGTTTCTAATTTAAATATATCTAATATCCTGTAGCATCCACCTCAGTGCCATTTATCTGTGGAAATGCAGCAGATGCAATCCATATCGTTACCCTAACATGATGCTAACTCAGGAAAGCACTTATGTGTGAGTTTAACTTTAAATCTTATTGGGTTTGTGATCTTCTGGATTAGGACTGTTTTAAAATCTGAATTTTATGTAATATACACAATTTATCAGATACAAGATAATAAGTACAGTACTAAAATCTGGGGAAAAAAGGAAAAAAAAAAAAGAAAAATAGGTGTCAGAAGACATGCTATGAAAGATATGCACCATTTTGCTGGAAAGAAGAAAAAAAAAATCTCTTCATCTCCTGAAATGTGATCACTTTCTACAGCTATTTCTGCAGCAGCTTCAGCTGTGTTTGGTTTTGTACTAAGTTTCTGGAAGGAATTTAGACTAAAATTAGAGATGCATTTGAATGTGCTTTGACAAAGTACCTGCAGATTTAAACGGGTGGAAGCAAAAGAATGAAATACTGTCAGGATGCCTAAGAAAGAGAACAGAAGAGTTATCATGTGGGATACTATTCTGTTGTTATTGTGAGGTCAGTTCAATAATAAGAAAGGATGAAAAAGAGTTTCTCAGAAATTGTTTAAGTCTAAGTGAGACAACATAGTAGAGTTATTGCATCATGAAAACAAAATTACTTTGATTTCAAGGCATTTAAAGGAGATACAGAATTTGTCCTGCTAAGCTCAAAAGAGCTAAGTAGGCTGCAACTCACAGAAAAAATGGGGTCTATAAATATATTTCCCAATACAGTAAAGCCTGTCTATAAAACAGTTCATTTCTAATACTGTATGAAATGGTGTAGCTTTTTGTTGTGTTCAGTGAGAAGTAGAGTAATATAGAATTGTTGGCCAAACAAATTGCTTTTTGTGTTAAGGTTCCTCTGCACACTTTGACTATTGGGACATTCTAGAGAATTTAAATTATACTTTTTTTTTTTTTTCCTTTTTTGTCTAATGACAAAATTTAATAAATTGGACACAAAAGTGACTGGATATGTGTTGTTTCTTTTTTCATGTTCACTGAGGCAAACCAGTCAAGAATGTCTGATCCTAAATAAATTCCTCAGAAAGACAGAATATATTCTTAAACTAATTGGTGTTTGGCCAAAAAGGACCTTTTCATTTGTTCTACCAAGCAAATTATTCACATTTATAGACAGAAATAAAAAGTGAAATAAGGGCCTCCTACAAGCAGACCATTTTCCTTCAGTCTGTTGCAAGGACCCACATTTCTCATTGAAATGTTTACTCCAGTCCTCTGGTTCGTCTAATAGTAAGTCATTAATCCAAGCTAATAACAGCAATACTATGAGTTTAGTGGAAATCTCTTTTGTACTAGATAATCAGTTTTGATGAGAATGCAAAAATATATTCCAAAAATAATATACACCCCTTTACCATCACCATGTGTGATCATTTTGTCAATATCACCGCAGCAAATGTTTCACAAAGATTTTTTCTTAGATTATTTCAAACACACTTCACCAAGGGTCCTCAGGGCATCATAAGACCAGAGGCTCATGCTGGGGCATAGAAAACTCCAGAAACAACACAACAATGAAACAAAACAAAACATTCAACAATCAATCCTACTTTCTTTATCTGAGAATTATCTAAGTTGTTTCCAAGGCCAAGTGCAAGGTGCTGCAAGTTGGTCAGGGCAATCCCAAGCAGAAATATAGGGCAGAGAATAGACTGAGAACAGCCCTGAGAGGAAGGACTTGGGGGTGTTGGTTGATGAGAAGCTCAACATAAGCTGGTAATGTGCTCTCACAGCCCAGAAAGCCAACCTCATCCTGGGCTGCATCAAAAGAAGCGTAGCCAGCAGGGCGAGGGAGGGGATTCCACCCCTCTGTTCTGCTCTGGTGAGACCCCACCTAGCATATTGCATCCAGCTTTGAAGCCCTCAGCTCAGGAAAGACATGGACCTGCTGGAGTGGGTCCAGAGGAGGGCCATGAAGATGATCAGAGGGCTGGAACACCTCTGCTGTGAAGACAGGCTGAGAGAGTTGGGATTGTTGAGCGTGGAGAAGAGAAGGCTCTTGGGAGACCTTATTGCAGCCTTCCAGTACCTAAAGGGGGCTTAAAGGAAAAATGAGGAGGGACTCTTTATCAGGGAGTGTAGTGATACGACGAGGGGTAACAGTTTTAAACAGGAAGAGCATAGATGTAGATTAGATAATAGGAAGGAATTCTTTACCCTGGGGGTGGGAGACACTGGAACAGATTGCCGAGGGAAGTTGTGGAGGCACCATCCCTGGAGGTCTTCAATGTCAGGCTGGACAGGGCTTTGAGAAACTTGGTGTAGTGAATAATATCCCTGCCCATGGCAGGGAGGTTGGAACTAGATGATCTTTAAGGTCCCTTCCAACTCTAACCATCCTATGACTCTACGATTCTGTGATTTCATAATGAATTAGAATTGCATTCTTATTTTTTTCCAGGGTTTGCTGTGTTATTCACTGATAAATATTACTGTGTAGGTATTTCATAATAGGAAGAAATACAGGAAGAAAAGCAGGAAGAAAAGGGAAGGAAAAAGAAAGAGACAAGAGAAAAACAGCTAGTGAGAAGGAACAACTAAGATACATCAATTATTCCTCATTATTTTGTTTATTCATTCTTTGAGGACTGATTTTGTAGACACTTTTATATGTGAATAATACTTTGCAACCCTCACATTGACCGTGAATTTTGTCTGGGGTCCTAAAATCTGCTTTAGAACAGAGGTAGAGCAAGAAAAAGAAGCAAACCAAGAAGGATTTGGTAGGGTTATCAAAGCCTGTGGATACACTGCCAGAATAGCCAAGTGCAAGGACAAATCACCTGATTGATCTTATAAATATCATCTAATTGATCTTAAAAAATCATTTGTATTCTGCCCAGCCTTGCATTGCATGTGTTCCTGGACACATCCTGACAGCTGCACATCTCTTGGTTGATTGTAAATCCTCAGCAGTGATAAAAGGGATTTTTGATAAGGTAATAACTGACCTATCTCTGGACCTTCAATCACGTCCTCTGACAATGGACTACAAGGAGAGTAAGATACTCTGAGATATTATGATTTTCCAAAATTACTTCATTAAACAGTTTAGGATTTCTGGCCTAAGGTCTTTGTAACAGGATGTTAAAAGACTTCTGGATGGTCATAGAAAATTGTCTTTTTATAATTTCTGCTGGATGTCGACATTTACTATAGTAAAGTTTAACTTAAGTGCAAATTTGGCTCTTCAAGCATTATGGAGATTTGGTGAGAGTGATGTGGTCATCAGGATTAAATTCCAAGTTAAAGGAATCACTGCTGTCTCCATTTGCTAACTCCATGCAAAGGGCAAGGAATTTGGTGCCAATGGCAGTCCACATTAGCAGTATGGAAAATGGTAGAAATTCAGGGCTCTTTGCTTAGACTGTTCTCCTTGCCTACGCTGCCCCTTCCTCAGTCTCAGCTCTGTTTAGCATGTCTCAAGAACAAAGGAAAAGAAAAAAATTTGGAAAATAAAATGTCAGACTACAAGAAGAAAATTCAATTACTTGAGCCCTCAATCATGCCTACAAGTAAAAGAAAGCAGATCGATAGAATTTGCTGTAATGTGGCCCATTAAGAGTTTCTCCTTCACGCTGTATCTCTGTGAAGATTTGTTTCCTTGAGTTAAACATAAGAATTCATTGCATAATGTGGAGAACCAACAAGAAGCAAGAACAAGGTCAATAGGACTGAATCAAGCAACATTTCTTTATATGATCACTTGGATTTCAATATTGTTTTTTCACCTCCTAGTGAAACTATGAAGGTAAAAGCTGTACATACAAACCTTGATATGAAGCCTATATTGTCATAGCTCCTTCGACATTCCTGGCCACCAAGGACAAAAAGGCCACCAAGTTTGAAACTTTATGCCATGTGGCCAATAGATTTTCTCCTACAGACTTATGTGCCAATACAAACAAATTAAGGAGAAGAAAAATGACCTTGGAGTGAGGTGTTAGTGTCAAACTAGGGGAAGCTCTTCTACTCTTTGCTTCTTCTTAGACTTCCTGGTGAAAGTCATTCAACCATTCATTGCCTAAGGTCCTTGTTTGCATTATGCAGACATTCAAAGTTGTTTTTCTTGACAAATGTATATGAAAGGTATATATAAAAGGCATTGGTGATTGTGAGGTAAATTGATTTTTTATGTGTACATTACTCAGAAGCAGTAACTTAATCCCAGACTCATTAGCCCGTCCCTGCAATCAGTTTAATTAGACTTGAAGAAAAAGGTGACTTCTCAGTTTGGATAGACTGCATGCTTTCAGAATATGTTCACAAAGAAAACTAGCTTATCCAGAGCTAGTTAACTTAGCTGAGTATGCAACTGAACATCTGATACAATAATAATGTATCAGATAACTCGTAAGAGGGGAATCGTATAAGAAGCTCAGAGCAGCCCAGAACTACTGTGCACTTTAGGAAAATATGTAGTTTTGATGCAAAATATTTAAATAATGAAAAGATCACCTTAGTATTCTTGTAGGCTATTCCAATTGTTAATAATTCAGTTTAATTATTATGAAGTAATATTAATATTTCTCTTATACTTAATATTATCTGATGAATATTAAGTGATCTTAATTACATTTAATTAAGGGTAATTACTAGTTAATATACTGGTAAAACCTCCTACAGTAGTTTGGAGTTTCATTGTTACCTTTTTTTTTTCCCACAAATTTCTCTTTGAACCTGAATGAACCTTTATCAGTTTACTTGTGCTGGAGGACCACATTTCTCTTCTCAACTATAACTCTCACAACTATGAGTGAATGCCATGCAAAAGTAAACGTAGAATATTTTTTTAATCAGTTTTCTGTTAAAAGTATGCTATTCCTTGACCTTTCCTTTTCATCCCCAGTGACATTTAGTTCTTGTGCATTTTAACTGTTTGCATAAATTTAATTTAAAAATAAAGAAATAAATGAATAAAAATCAACAATCACAGTTTTTAGTGTTACCAGTATGATGTTTTACCATTAGAAATTAAACTCCCCATCTCTTTAAACATACATTCGGTAATCTATCCAGTACATAATCTAGTAGTTGAGAACTGGCTAATACTTTGTGAATACAGCATAACACCAACTTTAAGATTTCACTGAAAAATTGACCGTGTGTGGTAGATAATCATATTTAATCTCTTGTTTCCATCTGTATTAAATCACTAACTTTAGTATTCTGAATCCACATAAAGTATAAAACCTCATTTTTACCTTTTTTTCTGACTTTTTCCATTATGATTGTGTTTGTTATTTTTGTCCCCTGTTCATGGCCTATAAATAATGGGAAAGAAGAGGTTTTTGTGTTAGATGCAACATGTTGGGAGATAAAAGAAGCCCAAAAACCAGAACAGGAAATACATAACTATAAACATAGCGAAGAAGCGGAATTGTGCAACGTTGCATCCTCTTTTCATTCAAAGTTTATTTACAGTTTCTGATGGGGAAAAAAAAAAAAATATCTTCTGTTCTGAACAACCCAGTCAAAACTGCTTTTATACTGAAATGCCCTAAGGCTGTCAAAAAGGACCTTGACTGGCATCTGGAATGAGCCATTATCCTGGCAATGGTTTGGCATATCCCAGGATGGTATGTATTAGCATATCCCTGGATAGTGGAAGTTATCATATGCCTTAGTAGCACAACTTGCAGATTTTGGATTGTGTTCATGAGAACAGATTTTTCCAACAAGTAACTTGCCAAAGGCTTGATATAAAAAGTACTTATGCCTAATGTCTGTCATTCCGTCTATGCCAGTTCATTCTTCCTGGGCTGGACTGGATCCACCCTGGCACCTGAAGTGCAGTAAACAAAGTCACTAGCAACTGAAGACATTGATGTGACCTGTGTTATTTTTACAGGCACTTGTCATAAGGATGGTGACTTTATATACCATGGTTGACCAGTGGTCTGAGATTGTCTTACATTTTTATAGACTTGTTCATTTCAAAAGGCTTCAAAAAATGCCTTATAATTTGAATATATTGTGAAATTGTCATCTCTGTGAAAGAACACAGCTGCTGATAAGACTTCATTTGACCAATAGATATAAATGCATCCTGAACTTTAAAGCATATATTCCCATGCTCTAAAACACTTACGCTCATAAACATAACTGGGAAGTAAATACCTATGTGACATTTCAAAACATACCAGAGTAATGAATTGGCAAACCAACAAAATTCTGCCTAGAGTGTGAGAAATTTTATCTTTGTGGGAGAGGAATGAATTGCCAGAGAGATGAACAGACAGATCTATCTATTTCAGAGAGTTTCAATTTATTTTTGTGGTCTATTGGAAACTTTTGCTTTTTTTTATGTCCATCAAAATGGAACATCTTACAGAATCGCAGAATCACAGAATGGTTAGGGTTGGAAGGG
>NW_009649715.1:223069-236122 GCF_000708025.1 Charadrius vociferus
TCCCCTAATCATCTTTGTTGCCCTTTGCTGGACCCTCTCCAGCAGTTCCCTGTCTTTCTTGAACTGGGGAGCCCAGAACTGGATGCAGTACTCCAGATGTGGCCTCACCAGGGCAGAGTAGAGGGGGAGGATGACCTCCCTCGACCTGCTGGCCACACTCTTATTGATGCACCCCAGGATGCCATTCGCCCTCTTGGCCGCCAGGGCACATTGCTCTACCTGAGGAGAGCATCACAATTCTCTCCCAAATAAGATACATTCTGTTTTCTTCTGGTACTTTGCTACAGAATTAGTGAAAGTATATGAGAGATGCATCTTACTTCTACCAATTTAGGCTAGTATAATTTACAAAATATGAGCCAAACTCTATCAGTTTCAGAATTCCAGAATGATCATATATAGTTTGAAAGAGAAACATAATTAAAGTGGAGCAAAATCATTCTGTTTTATCAGTGACTTCAGCATAGCCAGGATTTTACCAATAGTACGTAATAAAAGCACAGATTAGATCATTGTTCAAACAGAAATCCCATGTACGCTTTTTTGATTCCTTAGAGATTGGTATTCATAATCTCTTGACTCTGTTTCAATAAGGTTAGGGGTTTAGCTCAGTATTTTTCCAGCTGCAGAAAGAAACCTTTATAAACAGAATCTGATTGCCTGTAAGAGACTGCATGTTTTTCACCTACATGGCCCCCCTTTCATTTCTTAGCTGCCTTTCATTTCAGCGCTCTCCAGAAGAAACAGTAAAATAGTGATGTAAATTTGAGACTTATTTTGCTCTCCCAGAAAGTATATTGTCCTTTTACTGATAGTCTATAAAATTAAATATGGATAATGCACTTTTTTTTTTTTTTCAGATTCCTTCATTATTTCATCAGAAAGTTCTACTACTCTTATTTTGATAGTATTTTCCAAGAAATATTTAGACTTTTATTTTGTTGACAAATATTAAACTTGGAATTGGCCTGTATTCTATTAGGATATATGATGTATGGCATAGTTTAGTGAATGATTTTCCAAAGTCTGTTCACTCTGACATCTTTGTTCACCCAAATATTTCTGTTAATGGGAAAGTATGTTTTTGAGTGACTTTACAAAAAAACTGTGATTAAAATGCTGGTGGTGTTGAAGTCAATAATAAAATTTCTACTGACTTCATTGAAAGCATGTGCTTGTCCCACGGCTCCTGCATTTGTAGTTGACAAAAACTCCAAGGGACCAAATTCTTGATGAATATACAGTGGAGTAACACCACCAAAGTCAATAGACCTCTATGGATTTACATCTTCTAAGGTTTCAAGCAAAATGATCTACAAAAAAATGGATAGAAATCCTGAAGTCCATAGGAGAGGAAATCTCTAACATCACCTGAGATAGGTTGTCACAGTGCAAGGGTGAGGTCTTAATGACTTAGCTTCCCAGAGCCTTGAAATCTGACCTGCTCTGTGAAGTTGCATTTTCACTGTTCAATACAGAGTGCTGGTCGTGATACTGGTCCTGCTGGGCAGTAGTATACCCCATAGAGAGCCACAAGAACTTCAGCAAATCCAGGCCATATCAGAGGTAGAAACTGTGCTGCAAGTAATAGTCACAGTTTTTTGACACTTTCCATTAATTTAGATCCTCTTCAGTCACTCTTATTTTTGAGACTTCCATCATTTAGGTGGAAACCCTCCATGCCTGATAGCTTTCTGAGGATTATAGTTATTTTTTAAATTAGGAGGGTATTTTTTTAGAATCTCACTGACTTACTTGTTTACCTGTACCATATTCCTATTATTTCTTCATGTATTTTCTCAAAGTAATATTTTTCATATAACAAATGAGGTCATTGTTTGGAACAACTGAGATGCTATTCCCATTTCCCTCTCCTATTTGATACCAATTAATTTTGATTAAAATGTTCTGTGGTGGTAGTTCCCTAGTGAAAGAGACCCCAAAATGGGATATATTTCATATAAAGCCATCTGAAAGTTTTATAGGGAGCCTAGATGACTAATTTCTATTAAACATGTAATTTAACTTTTAGGAGGCTATAGCTAAAAAAAGACTTTGTGTCATATTATGCCCTTACTAAAAGTTTTAAACAGTTCCTTGAAATATTATTGAACTAATGAAGTATTTGACCTCACTTCCGAATGGAAGATACAATGAAGATATATTATGCTGCATATTTACTGACATCACACTCATCTGTTTGAAAACACCTGACTCATCTTGGCACGAGTGATGAAACTCCTCATTAAGCTGTTAAAAAAAAAAAAAAAAAAAAGAGAGAGAACTCTAATTAAGCAGCTTGATAAAAATTCTGACCCATAATAGATTAAATAAGCTTTCTGCTCAGCAATAATTCCTGGTACTAAGTGAGTCCACCGGGAGCAGGTATATCCGATACTGCAGGTTGATAAATAAATGTATTTACTGTTTGGAAAAGCTTCAGGAGGAAGCCTGTTTCTTTTCTTTTGACTTTATTCTAATATGTTTCAGAATCCACTGCAATGTTTGGCATGTGGAAAGAAGCCACTGAAATCTATGGCTCCATTAATTTTTTGATAAGGTGACAATATCTGCAAAGGGGCAAATTTCTCAATTTGTTTGTTTGGTTTTTTTTTTAATAATTGTTGCTAATATATTTTACGGTTTCCTTTTCTAAGGAAAAATGCCCCTTACTGCTTACACAGAATGGCCTGCACAAAATATGAGGATTTTAGTGCTGGACCTCAAGTCCTGGTGATATGAACCATACACATGAGAGCAATACCTTTAGCTTTTGCAAATTGAACCATTCACTGTCAGTCAGACAGACAGTTCCATACTCCCTAGAAAGTAATCCTAAAAAGTCTTTGAAAGACTGGTGCTTTGAGACAAACTGCATCCAAGGATATACTTCTGTGGATCTGTATTTAAGGTCCCTGAATGGAAACATGGCTGTACATTACCAGCTGGTGTTTTCAAAAGCAGGCCAAAGGCAGCTGGTCTACCAAAAGATGGGATAACTAGTAGTTTTCTGATTCTTATTTTTGACTGAGTTTTTATGGCTGTACTTGCTCAGGGAGAACCTTCACTGGTGACATTTGCTAGCATCTGTCTTATATACTTAATGGGAAGTTAGCTGGCGGATTGTCCATTCTCACAAAACAGAGATTCTTCTTTTGTTCATCCCAACTGAGGTGTAATGACCTTCACGCTAGTGGGATGGAAAATACACAAGGTTATATCCCTGCTCTGAATTCTTTCTGTGATTAAATTGTTTGCCTCTCTGCCTCTCATTGATGCTCTACTGCTGTGGTTATAATTTGCCCAGCATGGAGTCTTACAGAAAATATGAACAACAAGAAATTATTTGGGTTCCAGTGAAAGCAGGCATTCCCAAACTTTCACCAGAAGAAAAATTAAAAAAAAAAAAAAGAAGATATTTTATATATATATATATTCCCATTTGCAACTACTCTTTAATCCTCTCCACTGCTCCATTATGTCCACCTGCATCATAACAACATGCTGAAGTTGAACCTCAATCAAGAACTACACAGCATGAGATCAACTACTGACAAAGGTAGCTACAAGGGGTTATTTTACATCAGAACACAGTGGAGTAGATACAGCTATACACTTCCCCTCCAAAACTGTAAATTAACTCATTGATAAATAAATAAATAAATTAAAAAGATGTTGATGTGTGGTGTCATGGGGCTTTGGCAGAGAACTGAAAGGCCTTTTATACTTCAGCCCAGTGCTCCTACTTTCAATTAAAAATGAAAAGCTTTCTCAAACCGGGGAGATGATATTTCAACCAGGTTGCTCCACTTGAAGTCAATTTCTGAGCAGTATCTCAGTTGCCTTAAAGCCTCGGGGCACCTGTCTTTGAGGATCATTGGTTGATTTACACAAAACAGTTCATTACTCGAAATCAAAAATACAAACTGCATTTTGATTTATTCTGGGCTGTTGTTTACAAGAATCAGACACTTTTTTTTCAGGACAGAAACAATCTCTGAAAAGTGAATCCTTGCAAACTCTAGTTTATGTCTGTGAATAAGGAGTAAAGAAACTTGGCAAATTTACAATTTTTAAACAGGTTATAAGGACGGACACACACACCTTTTTTTTTTTTTTTCTTTTAACATTCAGGCAAAAATTGAGATATTAAGTTTATTATGTGAATTTTATGTAAGCTTTTTTTAAAAAATGTGCAGAAAACATTTTTTTCCCTGTAATTTGGGCAATGTTTTTTTTAGTGAGTACAAATATTCCCCTGAAATATAAGAAAGCAGAGAGCAAGAGCAATTTGCCAGTGTATAAGAGCTGAAAGTGAAATCAACCATTAACAACAATGAATCCAACCATGAAGAAAAAGTGATGGGGTGGTAGATATTTAGGGTAGGACTCATCTCACTTAATTTTATCTGTCTAAAAGTTAGGCATCAAATTTAAGCTGTGATTCCAGACTTTCCCCCTACTCAGTGGAGAAAAACAATCACTGGAAGAGGGTGATTGATCTCCACCTCATCTCAGATATCTTTTTGTTGAAGAATTTGTTGTTCATGAATTTTGTTGTTCATTTGGAAGTGATATCCTTTCTCTGTTGATTATAGAAGGTGTCTTTGTGTCATCTTAAACTGCCTGTCTTACATTTACATAGACAAAATTCAGACCCATGAATACCATAATTAGCATTTGGGTTTTTATTTGATATAGTGTTTAGCCTGGATCCTTTTTGCTTTGTTTAAAAGCATATCTAACTTACTGGTTCAGACACCATGTTAGATGAAGTCCTGGTTGTGGTGTTTTGAGTTTCCCCAACACTTTCATATGTGCTGTTTAATCAGAACCATTTCACTAAAAAAAAATATATCCTTCAAGTGTCAAAGGTGCCCCAGTTCTATTTCATAATGTAAGGTTTGGATTTCTGTCAGATCCTAGATTCCTTCTTTGCTAGGAATTTGATGATGAACATGCACAACTCTACCTTATATCAAAAGGAATCTCAGAAAGGAAGAAATTCTTCTACTTCCACTTCTGATTTTTATGATGTAAAGTGTAGAACTCTCTGCTACAAAATACAAGATACTGAGGGTGAAATAGAGATAACAAGAGTTTTCATATGGAAAAGTGGTCCCTTAATATAAAATATGATAATGTGAATGCAATTCATGTCTCATTAATTGTTCAGATCCCTTCCCAAAAGCTGGCACACTTGCTTCATGCCCTGATTTCTTATACCCTGCAAATACCTGCTGCTAACCATTGCTAGATCATAAAACCTAGCAAGGTAGTCTAACCTAGAATATTTCATAAAGATTTTAAACACAAAAAAATGTACAATTTGGCAATCATTATGCCATGGTTTTTGTATCTTAAATATTAATAATAACAAAATCTGAGGAAATAAAGTATTGCAATTCATGGCAAAAAACGTCACCTAAATATTGGAGGAACATTTTATCCACTTGTGTTTTATAATGTCAATATTGGAACTTACTGCTTCTGATAATTTTGCTCCTTTTTCATCTTCCTCTGGAACATTTGGGGCTAATACAGACTGACAGAGGAACCGGATGGATGAGCCATGATATGCTTTAGTACAATTTAAACTTTTGAAAATATTTTTGGAACACTTCTCATATGTCACAGAGGACATACATTCAAAAAACTGAGTAACAGGTTAAAAAATCCTCTTGCATTCCACCAGAAGATGTTTACACTTAGAAATAATCAGGTGAGTAGTTAGTCCTTAGCAATAAATTCTAAGACAAGATACAGATGCAAGAAAAATGGAAAGTTATATTGGTGTTTTCCTACTCCAAAACCAGAGTAAAAAATTCATGGCATAAAATTGTATAATCGATGGTGTCAGGAAGAAGAGGAGAGCTGCAAACACTTTAGCTATTCATTTAATAATAACCCCATACCAGTCCTGCTGCATTTTTACCTTTGTGGAAGGAACCTCATTCCTCAACTCCTCAACATTGAGGTTTGGATATCACCAAAGACATAGTCTTGCTTAGGATCAGACAACCATGCCAAATCACTCCAGGCAATTTTAAGATAAAAGCTCCTATTTCTTAATAAATATTTGAAGTGTTTGTTAATGAATATTTGAAGTATTTCTAATTTTCCAGCTGCATCCAGTTTGAGGGTTTCTAAGATGTGTGTCTTTACCTACAAGCTTGCTCTTGCCACTTGTTCCCTAAAAATTGACAGGTCCTCACACTAACTAGTTAAAAACAAAACAAAACAAAACAAAACAACAACCCACAACAAAAATAACTAAACAGGCACTTATACTTTTGAAGAATTATTTCCTACCTCGTCTCTCAATTGATATAACACTGAGAACAGAAGAAATACCCATAATCCAAGCACTTGAGATGCTTGTAAGTCCAGAAGAAACTTTAATAAATAGGAGAAAGCTAATATATTTAAATGTAAGGAAAAGTACACACACACACACAAAGACAAGTTGACGCTGAGCACATTCTGCAGGCCTCTCTGAATCCAGTGAAGAATATTACAGTGTTTTGGGACAATGTAGCTAAACCATGAAGTGGATGTTAAATGTCTATATGATCAGAACAGATATCACATGCCTATGATAGCCAAGGTGAGAAGCTCTGGGAATGTAGCTAGTGAGAACAACGGATTGCCTTGGATTCCACATTTGCAGAGAGGATGAGGCTGTTTTGCTGCTGTTTCAGGCTTCAGCAGACCTCATTGCATGTCTTTCTTAAAATTCAGAAAGTGAGGGAGCACAGCTAAACCCCACAGCCCCCATAATGTTCAAGGTTGTAGCCCAAGAAAATGGGCCACGCTTGAGCAGATTTCGAGCCACGTGTAACTTGATAGTTTAAGGTTGACCATCTATGACATAAAGCAGTAGCAAGGCAAGCAGCCCTTGTCAGTCAATTGAATTTATTTTCTAATTCCACCTAAAGTTTGCAGAACTGTACCTCAGAACAAAGTAATCTGGTACTTTTCATGGCTTTTCAAGTAATAACCCATAGCCAGCATCTGATTTTCTAAGCATCAGATTGACATGGTGGAACACAAAAGATGGTCCTCCCAAACAGCATCACCGAAACATACAACTCCAGACATCCCCACTTAGACAATGCGAATGAGATTTTCACAAGCAATCTGCACTGACATTCTTCCGGGCCCTTTTGTGTCAGCAACATTGTATGATACATGGAAAAAGTTTTGTTTGATAGTATTACACAGGAATTACTGTGGAAATCTGTTAAGATTTTCTGATTTGTCAGGTCGCTCATTAAACTCAGGTTTCTTGATCAAACTTTGTGTCTTCTGTACGTGCTTTCATAGTTGTCTAAATGTTTTCACACAGGAACTAAGAAAGGATCCTGGGTAGGTACATCTTTTCCTTGGGATTTTTTGTGGATTTTTTTTAGGCAACTTAAAGAAACATTCCCTTATTCCCTTACTTGGGTGTAGACCTCTAGGCAGCAGTGCTAACCACTTGCTTCATGCAGATATGGAGAAGGACTTGAAGGAGTGGGAACTGTAGAAATTGTTTGCTTTTATGCGTACATGTTCTTGGCTATTTTGCCCATATGCTATTTCTGCACAGAAGAATACAGTATAGCCCTACTTTCCTCAGGCTTCTCACATCTCACTGTGTCCAGGAGGGGAGTCTAGGGTACAAGGACTAATCACAGAATCACAGAATAGTCAGGGTTGGAAGGGACTTCTGGAGATCATCTAGTCCCACCCCCCTGCCAGAGCAGGGTCACCTACAACAGGTTGCACAGGACGGCATCCAGACGGGTTTTGAATGTCTCCAGAGTGGGAGACTCCACCACCTCTCTGAGCAGCCTGTGCCAGTGCTCCACTACCCTCAAAGTAAAGAAGTTCCTTCTCATGTTAAGATGGAACTTCCTATGTTCAAGTTTATGCCCATTACCCCTCGTCCTATCACTGGGCACCACTGAAAAAAGACTGCTCCCATCCCCCTGGCATCCTCCCTTTAAGTATTTGTAAGTATTAATAAGATTCCCCCTCAATCTTCTTTTCTCCAGACTAAAGAGACCCAAGTCCCTAAGCCTTTCTCCATATGAGAGATGTTCCAGTCCCCTAATCATCTTTGTTGCCCTTTGCTGGACCCTCTCCAGCAGTTCCCTGTCTTTCTTGAACTGGGGAGCCCAGAACTGGACACAGTACTCCAGATGTGGCCTCACCAGGGCAGAGTAGAGGGGGAGGATGACCTCCCTCGACCTGCTGGCCACACACTTCTTGATGCACCCCAGGATGCCATTCGCCTTCTTGGCCGCCAGGGCACATTGCTGGCTCATGGTCATCCTGAGAGGTACAAAGTATCCCTTACCAGTGTAAGAAATCCTCATCTCCTAGTAACTTGCTCCCAGCAAGCAACTTACAGGGCTGAGTCTGGAAAACTCGGATGAACCAGAACAGCCAGGAAATTAAAAGAGGTCACCAGGCTAGAGCCCAGGATTGCCACAAGCTAATGAGTCTCTTTCTTATCTGAGGAAAAGAAACAGTTTAGAGTTAAAAGGAGAGAAAGGAAATAGTGAGAAATAGGGTGTTCTGAATTTTGAAATAATGAAGGTCTCATCAGATTTCTGCGGCCTCAAGGAAAAGCTGTTCAGATTTAAGAGCTTACTCCAATACAGGACAGAGCTAAGCTCTTAACCTCTCAGGCGAACATTTCCCCTAACCCTCTAGAGCCCCCAAACAAACATAGATGGACCTTTCAGTTCCCTGAAATCAGATCCGCCTTTGCTTTTGCAATATTTGTTAAGATGAATAGTGTTCCCTTGCAATTCTGCAGCAGTGGTGAGGTGGCACATTTGTCAAAGAGCAGATCTTGAGCTCCAAGCCTATCTGGATAGACGACAACAATTGTAGCTGTTGTTTAACTTATCTATTATGGTGGTGCCTAAATGGCTCGGCCAGCCTGGGACTCTACCAAGGTCAGTGTTGTATATACTAAAGCACAAATAATAGTCCAACACGTATACAATCTGTAACACTACAGTAAATCGGGAGGATAAGAAATTATGACTTATGAGGCAGCATTAAACTCTGTGTTATCCAACTGAGTGACTCTTATCATGAAACCTTGGCCCTGCTAAATACACCAGGGGAGTAAAAACTGCACCCATGAAGTCTGGATAATATATTTCCACTTAATGAGTCTGGCATCCAAACAAACTATATAAGGTCATCTAACATCACTGGCATTAATGACGAAATCTCCCGTAGCAGCTGCAACTGTCCAGTCATCATACAAACGCACTGAAAACTTTGTGTTGTGAGTCTACTGTGCTTAGCACAATAGGGTGCTGCTGCACACAGGGACATCTGACAACAGTATTATTGCCAATTAGTTATTCTGTAGTGGCTGAAATAATTTCCTTATCTTATGTAAGATCATAACCACGTTATTCTTGCAAGGGTGGAAGCAGGAGATAACACAGACATTGTTTTAGGACATGCAATTTTAAATTATGGATGAAATACCCTGCTTGATTCAGCTGACATTCAGCCAAAATCCATGAGCTCACATTCTTCCGTAATAACTATATTTACCGCTACTAGAATGGAATTCAAATAATTCAGTACGTAGCCCTAATAATAAACCTATATGACTAGGGGCTGCTTCTTCAACATTATTTCCACCTAATTTATAATCAAGATGTTCAATTAATAATTTCAGTATTTTATGCAGTGTTAAGTCAGCTGAAAAGCATGTGATTTTTTTCCATTTTTCATTTTTCACAATGCTGAGGAATGCATAATAACCCTACAGAACAAGGATGCCAGGAAAGCAACAATTATTAACAGACTAATGGGAAAAAGAAAAGGTTCAAAAAGAAGAGCTGGAAAGTTGATTGAGTTTCACAGAAAATGTAAATGCACTAAACAGTTTCAGAATAAAAGGCAGCAAAGTCTACAATGCATTTCCATGGGCATTACAGATTCCTTGTGAAAGACAGGTGACACGAGAATTTTCTTGGTGCAGCAGCAGCATAGCACACACCCACTTCTCTCACGTTTGCCTGCTTTGCACCAGTGTGACTGCACCGCTGCCAAAGGAGTTGCATGGGATGCCCAGATGCAAGGGACAACAGATCATGGCAAACCCCTTCTGCTTTTCTGGAAGCACTGTTTCCTTTAGAGTGCTGCAGACTTACTCACCAAATAGATACAGCACTGATTCAAATACGGCTCAGTTAAAGAATGCTGTCTTCTAGTTTGACTCCTTGGTGACTTTCATGAACAGGCTATAAAGTCATTGAAGGTAACAGAGAAACGTTGAGATCTACGGCTTGCGTCACATGCAGTTTTCATTTGCATAGCTGTATGGACCTCTTCTGACCTTTAATTGGACAAATCTATGAAATATACTGGTAGCTTCACTCAGAATAACCAAATTCAATTCCCTACATCCATAATCCCTGGCACTCAATGTTATCCTTGTCAGAAAGGCCAAAGACTAAACAGATACCAAACTAGCTGCATGTCATTGGTGTGTTTTTTCTAAGCAGTAAGAGCACATGTTATCGTGAAGAATGTTCCTCAGGTATTTAATATTACTGTTGCATGTGCCATACAACTAACATTAGAAGACTATTCTGAAGTCTTTCATCATAACTAAATAAATGTAATAAATAATACAATGGAATTTACTGGGAAATATTTTAGCCACACATTTACAGCTGCATCAGGTTTCTCAAATATATCCACTCAATGGTCTTAGCACCTTGTTGAGTTTGCAATGGTCAGGTGGAGAAAAAATGAGATGTAGTCTGCAGAATTTGAAAACTAAATTCACTGTATTCTTTTGTACAGCTTAGATTCATTACTGGAGGTTTAATTAGAAAACATTCAATTTCTGTTTAAGAATTTGTAGTTGAGTCTTTGTTATTTTCCCTAACTGCGCAGGATTTCGCCATTCAACATCATCAATGCAGTGGTTTTTTAATACTTTTTTTTTTCCTTTGTTGATTACAAAGTGTCTCACTAAACTGTATCTATAACAAATGAAAGCTTTACCATCGCAAAGAGCTCTCCAAAATTCATAAAATTTAGATGTTGTTTCACTCTTTTGTTTTCAATAGAGTGCCAGGTTATTTACTCTCTAATATTACAGTACTGATGAATTTAGGAATATTTGGCCTAGAATTAGGATTCCTTTGATTTTTTTTTTTTTTAAATGAGTCATTTACTCCTTCTGTGACCTGAGTAAGTCAATTAAATGGTCATTGCAGGCTTCTAAAAATGTGTAAGTAGTATTTTTATATCTCTGAAAGGGACTTCAAAGCTAAATAAATTAATAGTGAGGACTAGTGAGGACACTGGTGGAACTCTCACAGGTACAAATCTTTGTGCATTGCACTGCATATTTTAAACTTTTGTATCTCTTTTACATTTATGATTTTATAAAATGCTAGAAAACCCCTTTTTTTTTTATTAAATACTTTCCTAGCTTGAGATGAGCTTCCCTTCTTATGCCCTGTCAGGTGGGAATTGCCCACCATAATAGGTAGCTGAGACTTACCACCTCCTTAGAGGATATATTTGGGTTAGTGTGAGGAGAAGTTTCAGGCATTATGGCAATGTTGAAATTCTGCTGTTGCCAGTGTTTTTAAACATTTTGGGGATTGCTAAGGCTTGGTGTGAAGAAATTAGATAACTAGAAGGAAAAATAAGAAGGTTTTTTAAAAGAATGGATGTATAAAACCATAGACAAGAAGTACTCATGCCAATGATTACTTTTATAACCCTGGAAATCCCAGAAATTCACATTTTCTCATTCAAAATTTGGCACCAGGTTTACAAAAGTGATGATTTCCCTAGATAAGGCAAACCCTCAGCATTGCCCAGACAAGTACCCCCTTGCATCTCATCCTGAGGACTAATCTCATTCCCAAGACTGCAAAACTTTCATCCATTTTAATGAGGAATAAGTAACAGCCAGCATGTTGAAGGAAGGAAGGAAATTTTGTAACTCATAGCTTTACATGCTATTTTAAATTTTTTCTTCTTGTCCCATGGTCTGCTCACAAATTCCCAGCCATGTTGGTGTTTACCATAAATATTCAAGCACTTTCTTCTTTTAGCAATAACACATAAAAATGTCTACAGGTTTATTAGACTCTCGTCACACATTCTCCCCATTCCCACTCATCTAGCAAGGGGGTAAATTAACAGAAAAAATGCCAAACACAGCTTTATCCCTCCCACAGGAAGGGGGCATCATCCTGCCCAGGAGCTTGATATTTCCTCAGTGAAATTCACTCAGCAGGGAGGACAATATTCTGCAGTAAAAGGAGAATTTTAATGGGCCCATTTTATAGACAGATTTGACAAGAACATATCCCCAGTTCCTTGCTTCGTGTGGATCGATTTAGAAGTTTGGTGGAGCTTTTCATCCTTCAAGCTTCCTAAAGCTGCCCTTGATTTCTTTTTAATAAGATGCATTGAAAACGTGCTACCACCCTAGAACATTATACTTAGGCTGCTAAGGTCTGGGGGAGGGAAATGCAGAGGGTTAATTTTCAGCTGCTGTCGTGAGTGGCATTAAACATCAAAAGTGCTTTAAATTAACTTCTTCCTCAGAAGAAATATTTAACAATCGCTGATGTGATGTGTGCCTTGACATTTTGAAGGATTATTCAAAATCTTTTTGTGTTTATGATAATGACTTTCAAAGCACTTACCATCCTGTGCCAGTCAAATGCAGCACTTTTGATTCATCACCACGGAGGTATTAATAATTAAATGTGTTAAGATAATGGTAAGGTTGTGTGGCAAGCTGCAAAAAACTTAAGCTGAGGTCTCGTTACATCCCAAACTCACCTTCATGTTCCCTGTTATTATTCCACTGCAGATAAGATCACATACATACCCCTTTTTTCGCTTCTATGTACATTTTTTTGCAGTGCACTTGCTTCATACAATGATGTAAGCCTAGGGATGGCCCTTAGGTCTAAACTTTCCTAGTTCAGAGGTTTGTTTCATGTAAGCACCCAGAGAATGGGATGTGTGATATCCCAGATGTGGAACTGT
>NW_009649715.1:236174-241226 GCF_000708025.1 Charadrius vociferus
GGGAAAACTAGCTGTACATACCCAGCTACTGCTTTATTAATTGCTTACTTAGTGCCTGCCCTGTCAACCGCACCCTACTAAGAGCAGCACTCACTAACTTGAATAGTCTTATTAACATAAACCAAGCCTGCCCATTTGAAAAACTTTTTTACTGTTATTTTTGTTCCAGTTAGACACTGTTCACCAAGCTTAGGGCCCTACGATGCCAAGCGCCCGACATCTGTATGGCAAGGCATAGACTTTGCTTCTCCAGCAGTTTCAATCTGAAAAGAGACATGGATGAAAGGAGGGACAAAAGTAACAGTGTTTGGCACTTTACAGGAATAAATAATTAAGTCTTGAACTAACTGAAAATTTAACTGAGACTTTTTCGGTCAGCATTTGCAAGCAGGGCAGGGGGGAATCTGCTTATGGGCATTGATTGCTTCGCTTTTGCAGCCATGTCATAGGATGCAGAAGGCAGCCCACAGCAGCAGTAGGGACTGAGAGCTGCCTCCTGCTTCAGGGGCATCTCTTTATAATGCTGACATGTTGGGTAGGGCCCTGAATCAGAACCACCCCCTTGTTCCAAAAAAGCTCAGAATCGCTACCTTTCTGACAGAACTGCAAATACCCATCATCCAGAAGCTTTAGGAAGAAAGGGATTCACTCAGGATAGGTGACAGTGAGGAATTTTACTAAGACTTGGCTTTCTTTCAGGTTTTATTTTCTAGTTTGAGGGTAGAAAGAAGATGATGGTTCCAAGTGAATCATGCTGAATTCCCCATGGAGCCAAATTAGGCTCAAAGTATTTAATTTGAGGGATGGGTTAACCTCAAGTGAAAGGAAGCTGAAAAGGCTACCACCAGAGTATTGCTGACAGAGATGAAATCCAGACATGTCAGAAATCTCCAATATTTTTCTGCCAGAAGTTGAAAGATTGATACCAGTTTATATACAAAAAAAAAAAAAGCAGAAAGAAAGAGAGAGTAAGCTGGTCTTTTAAGCCACTTTTTTAAAAGTTCCGACAGACTTACAAGGAGGGGAAAAAAGAAAAAGTTGTTCTTTATTGAAAAGTAACAAGTGTTATACAAATGAGCATACCTCTAACTGTACTTCTATGCACAAACAGCAAGTGGCAGATTAACACCAGCTGCCTTTTGCCAAACCCAAGGATGCTTGGGCCTGGCCTGAATATTCAGTCTTAAAAAGGTGGGGGAAGACTTCAATAAGTATCTATAAGCATCTAACAAAGACAATTGGAAAAGAAATTATTTTTGCAAGTACTTTTAGGTATAGAATATTTGATTGATAATTCACAGATTATGGAGTTGCTTTTGTACCTTGGACCTTTCATTTATTTGTGGGCTACTAGACACAGATATCAAGATAAAAGGATGGTAGCCAGGATGGCTGAACTGATACACTGCTGTTTATGAAATTCTCTTCTCTCCTTTCATGGATCTCCAAAGGTTTTATTTCAACATGATACTGAACCCCTGCTTAGTTCTGGAGACAATGGGCTGAGGACAATAAGCCTGTGGGAAGTGCTCATTTATGAAGATACTCCATTTTGGTCTGTTGTGTGACAATCTACATGAATGCAAGCACTTTCTCTGATTTATAATAAATTCTCATGCTCAGATCCAGAACTGATGATCATATTGTTATGACATATGCTGTTTTACCAGTTGCATTCAGGAAATTTATACTGAGAAAATGTGCTCTTCATCTCCAGGGCACCAGCTTCCAACTCATGACTGGTCAATAAGAACAGTAACACTGAAGCCATATTTACATGGAACTCTATAAGATGTCCTGAAATGACTTAGTTTTATTGTCTTCACTACTTACAAGACTGCTACTAACAAAGATATCCTTTGACAGTATCAGCGAAGAATCCAAGGGCTGAATGTATTGGTTCTTGTCATATCAAGGAACAAATATCCATTGATGCCAGGAGAGCAGTTGTGCCTCCCTGCCTCTCTCCTCCAGGCTAACATCTTACAACTTCCAATAAAGTTTTAAAGACAGGATTTACTGTATGTATTTTCATTCTCCTCCTCTGTCCATACCTTCTATTTTACCCCCTTCATTTGACTTATTAGAACCTCCCAAGCAGCTGTGTTAATTTGGAAAGAGAAGAGCAGCTGCTGGACTTGAAACCATATGTTCAATTCCAACGGCTGCAAGTTGCTAGGAAAACTCAGCTAGCTGTTCCCCAGGCTCATTAGCCCTTCAAGGAAGTCTCCAAAACAGATAAAAGATGAATGCAGAAATAATAAAAAAGAATTGTGTTTTCCCCATTGCATCTCCTGCTTTTTTCTATTTTTTATTCTTCATTGTTTTCTTTTTATCCAAGGGATCTTCTGCATTCATTTCCTCATACTTTCTTTGTTTATTTTACAAGCATATCCTCAAAGATAGGTCATATTAGGGGTACAAAATAAAAGGCAGCTGTTATCCACTAATCTACTATCAGGAAAAAATATTAGCTAGTGGGAAATCCCAATTTTCATTTAATTATTCCCAAATTTCTTGGCCTCCATCTTTAGATAGGATAAATGGTGGATACTTGCCCCCTTTCTAACCTGAGTTCATGAACACTTGTCACAGTGACTGGCTGTATGGATGACATTATTTCCCTCTGCTGTGAAAGTTAACTCTGTAGAAATCAAAAATCTAGCAATTAAGCTTGCTAAAAAAAACAATGGGGAAATAAAAACTTGTAATGGAAAATTATACTGTCTCTAAGAGTGCAGTGTTTATTCAAAGTATTTTGCTGATGTCAGCTCTAGTGACATAACAGTGTTTAGTTCATTTTACAGGGGAAATTTATTTTTGTTAAGACATTTGTTATAAAAGTTACTCATTTTGTCCCCTTATTTTTACCTTAAAGTTGTCCTCTCTATCTGAAAATAGAAGTAGCTATTTTTCCTTTGGTTTTGCTGCTCCCTAGAAAGTCATCATAGCATATGATCATGTTTCCCTAGAGATTTTTTTTGATTGTGGTACATATGGGTTAAATTTTCAATGGATGAATTTTAGGTGCAGTGAGGTAAAATTAGTAATAAAAGCAATTGCATCAAATTTACCTATCCTTTGAGGAAAATATTTTCCATTTGCAGTTAAACATTTGCCCTAACTTTTGCCTTTTTGCTCATTGTTACCTAAATTTTACTATTTTGATAAAGTTTACACTGTGCTTAGACTGTTTTTGTAGTCAACCAAGCAGAAATCAACATCAAATAAAACAAGGAGGATAGAAGAAAAAGTATGTTTATGCTTCACTGATTCTGAATGTCAAAGTCAGTTAATACTTTATTCTTTCTGTTTTTCTCCGCAAATATTTTTTGGTTCTTCAGGTGCTTGGGGCAAACTACTCTGCATCTAATGCACTCATTTCAGTAGAACTATGGCAGCTTATTGGTTTGTATGGACCCTAAAATAATAAACAATAAGTTATTTGAGTTTTTTTAAATTAAATTTTATAATTAAAATATAAAAGCTCTGAAAACCTAGGGCATTGTATTTGGGATCCTGTCTCCCAATGATATTCTTAAGATCTGGACATGAAAGATTAGAGGATAAGAAGCAGGTTTCTAAATCAAGTGAACACTTTGGTTTCACTGTAGACACAGTTTTGGAACATGATTTTACCATGTAATACTTAAAAGATTACCTTTGCATACGTGCATTTAGAATGTAATGCGTTTCCCATAATTTTATATATCTAAAAATTAAGAACTTAAGCCAGGAAAATATAGTAATCTAAAATATATAAATCATTCTCTGTAGTTCACCACTCACTTTAGAGTCTATACAAATAACTTTTTTAAGCAGACAACAGCTTTTGGACAGCTAAAATTAATTGAAAAAAAATTGCAGTGTAGGTATCTCCAAGCACATAACAGACTCTGGTCCTTGTGGGAAACTTCAACCACCCTGATATCTGTTGGAGGGACAACACAGCAGGGCATAAGCAATCCAGGAGGTTACTGGAATGTGTTGATGATAACTTCCTTCTCCAAGCGACAGAGGAGCCAATGAGGAGAGGAGCTATGCTGGAACTTGTCCTTACCAACAAGGAGTGGTTAGTGGGGAATGTCAGACTCAAGGAGAGCCTTGACTGCAGTGATTATGAAATGGTAGAGTTCAAGATCCTTATGGCAGCGAGGATGGTGCACAGCAAGCTCACTACCCTGGTCTTCAACAGAGCAGACTTTGCATGCTTCAGGAATCTGCTTCCTAGTGTTCCATGGGAGAAAGCACTGGAGGGGAGAGGGGCCCAAGGAAGCTGTTAAGTGTTCAAGGATCACCTCCTCCAAGCTCAGGAGCAATGTACCCCAATACAGAAGAAGTCAGGCAAAAAAGCGAGGCGTCCTGCAAGGATGAACAAGGAGCTCCTGGACACACTCACAAGCAAAAAGGAGACCTACAGGTGGAAGCAAAGGCAGGTAGGATGGGATGAATACAGAGAAACTTTGTGAGTGGTCAGGAATGAGGTTAAGCAAGCTAAAGCCCAGTTAGAATTGAATCTGGCCAGGAACATCAAGGACAAGAAGAAAAACTTCTATATATGTCAGTGATGAAAGGAAGAATAAGGAAGATGTAGGCCCTCTCTGGAAGGAAAACAGGAGACCGGGTCACCCAGGATATGGAGAAGGACGAACTACTCACTGACTTCTTTGCCTCAGTCTTCTTATTTTTTCCTAATATCCATCTTAAACTTCTCCTGGTGAAACTTGAAACCATTTCCTCTTGTCCTATCTCTTGTTACTTGGGAGAAGAGACCAAACGCCATCTCACTACAACGTACTTTGAAGTAGTTGTAGAGAGCAATAAGGTCAGCTTTATATTCAGCCAGCTGTTGACCAATACCCCCAGGTCCTTTTCTGCTGGGCAGCTTTCCAGCCACTCTTCCCCGAGCCTGTAGCACTACATGGGGTTGTTGTGACCCAAGTGCAGAATCTGGCACTTGGCCTTGTTGAGCTTCATACCATTGGCCTCAGCCCATAGATCCAGCCTGTCCAGATCCCTCTGTAAAGCCATCCTACCCTCAAGCAGATCAAC
>NW_009649715.1:241424-241717 GCF_000708025.1 Charadrius vociferus
TAGGGGGAGGTGTCCCTGCCCATGGCAGGTGGGTTGGAACTAGATGATCTTTGAGGTTCCCTTCCAACCAAACGTTTCTGCGATTCTATGATTTTATGATTCTATGATTCTATGATTTATTTTTATCTAGAAATTTGAAGAGGCAGTTTCTTCTTGCATTATATTGGTCTGAGTACTCATCTGAAATAGAGGAGATCAGTGTTCAGTTCTCTTCCTCCTGCCAAGGATAAGCCATATGCAAGATGGCATATATGTCACCTGTGCACAGGGAACCCACGGACCACTGGCCTGTT
>NW_009649715.1:241877-243797 GCF_000708025.1 Charadrius vociferus
ATGCTTGTGGGCACCCATGCCAAGGTGGGGGTGAGCTTGTAGGTCTGTAGCAGGGTACATCCCGAGGTGACCCCAGCTTAGGCCCCCACTCCCTCCAGGGTTTTGCCCACGATGGAGGCAATGGGGCTGGTGGACAAACTGGCATCAGGGAGGTCCATCTTTTCAGTACCTAAAAGGGCCTTATAAGAAAGATGGGCACAGACTTTTCAGCAGGGCCTGTAGTGATAGGACAAATGATAATGGTTTTAAACTAAAAGAGGAGAGATTCAGACTAGATATAAGCTAGAATTTTTTTATAGTGAGGGTAATGAGACACTGGCCCAGGTTGCCCAGAGAGGTGGTAGATGCCCCATCCCTGAAAAAGTTCAAGGTCAGGTTGGACGGGGCTGTAAGCAACCTGTTCTAATTGAAGACGTGCCTACTATTGAAGGGGGGTTGAACTAGATGACCTTCAAAAGTCCTTTTCAACCCAAACCATTTTATGATTCTATGATTCTGTGTAGAACCATGGAGAGGTAACCAAGAATGAATCCTACACAGTAGCCCATTGATGTGGATGATCCT
Source organism: Charadrius vociferus (assembly GCF_000708025.1). Taxonomy (NCBI): domain Eukaryota; kingdom Metazoa; phylum Chordata; class Aves; order Charadriiformes; family Charadriidae; genus Charadrius; species Charadrius vociferus. The sequence continues at coordinate 242,442 of NW_009649715.1, forward strand.
CAGGGCAGGGGAAGATCTGCACTAGCAAAACTGTAGTAAAGCATAAGATCAGGCAACAGCTGGGCAACAGGAGAGAAAACAGCACTGCACTAAGAAACAACCTTGGTCTCATCGTTAATCCCATCATAAGAGGACAAGCTTACACTACTCAGCCAATGCTGAGATATTTTTATTCGTTGAAAGGTGGAAATGACCTTTTGGCCTTTGTACATTGATAGTCTGTACTTAACGAGCGTGAAAGGCAGTCTTTAAAGCAAACAGTCCAAAGTGATTTAAAGAGGCAATACAGCTAGAACAAATGCATGAAGGGTCTATATGGCTAAATCCATTGCAATCAGGCATAGGGAAAATGTTCCTGCCCTATCTATGAATCAGGCTGTCACTTCCACATACTACTCAACTCAGAATATAAGGAGATTTCACAAAAATTCAAAATCTTGGTGGACCTTCTGGATCTCAAGCTACGTGTCCCATTTCTAGCTTCTCTTTAAATAAAAATAATAAAAAAACCCAACTCAAATTAGTCTGTTAGCACTAAGGTAATTTCAGACTACTCTGGAGGCTGTGTAGAACTTCCCAAGTTCAACTATGAAGCTAGTATTTTTATCTCTTCCTTTTCTTCACTTTCAGGCTCACAGACTCATTCAGTATGAGATCAGGTCACATACGAGATAGAAAAACCAACTTCCTTTATCATGTTTCCAATTTATCTTCCCTGAAACCCTCCATATGAAAACCTGTCTAATGGGAAAGCAGCAGGGAATACACTGTGAGCCTGTCTTTTGCATCGACATTGTTGTCTGTCTTTGTTCAGCCATTGGCATTGTCTGTTGATGGGTGTAAGTTGCCTCTTCTCTCATATGATTTCGCAACTCTTGTGGGAAGGACAGCCTTTTATCTTGTGTTTTTTAAGCATACATCACAAAAAGAACCTGGGTAACAATTGAGGTTCGTCTGTGGTGAAGAATTAATATAGCCCTATAATTTTACTATTAATAACTGGAGGGGTAGCTTTGGGATGAACCATTCAGTGACAGACCATAATTTCTGTTTGGAGAATGAAAGGTCTCTAAAAAATAGGGGAGATTAAGCAACAAAAATAGGCTGCTTATTCCTTTTCCAAAAATGTGTTATGTTTTCAGAATTAAAGGGACTGCTTGGGATTAACTCACAAGCCTAAAGCAAAGATGTGTGGAGGTAAATTTAACACAGAGGTGATATGTTCAGTCTCTGGGGAAAGAGATAGAAATGATGGTTGTCATTTTCCTCTTATCTCCTTTGACAGAGAAAAGGTTCGCCAATTATGGTCCGATGGAAAAAAAAAAAAAAAAAAAAAAAACAAAAATTTTAAAACAA
>NW_009649715.1:243811-251404 GCF_000708025.1 Charadrius vociferus
AATTAAGGGCCAAAGGAAAAAAAAAAAAAAAAAAAAAAAACTATAATTTTAAAACCAGACAAAAAGAGGAGGAAAGAAAGCACCTCAGTGCATTTTCTTCTAATGATATAAATTTCAATTAACTGAATTGATAAATTAAGCTATAAAGCAATGCAAACATGCAGAAGAAAAATTCAAATAATTTTTTTCTTCATGCTTCCAATTCTTTATAGTACATTACATCAGTTAATGGCAATTTGTATAATTTGTGTAATGACATAAATTGCCATAAACTCTCACAGTGAAATGTTGTAAAAATGATAAATCAGGGATAAAGTATGGAGGAACAGGTTCGTAGCTGCTGTAAATTCCATTAAAGTTATTGCAGGTACTCCAGTTTACACTTGCTCACACCCTACTCCTACCCAAGCCCTCATATGTGGTCAGGGAGGGAGCAAGGGGAGAAGATGTGAATTGCATATAGTGTTCTAAGGAGTCAAAGGCAATTGTGAATAAGTTGCTGAAGATCCAAGATGGAAGACAGACATGACAAGGAAAGTGTGACATGGTGATAAAGCAACCTACAACAGTACTGGGTCCCCCCTTTTCAGTGTCTGCTGGTGTGACCCTGGTCCTCTCTGACAGAGCCAGTTCTTGCTCTGCCAAGAGGTTCAGAGATCCAGTAGGGACCTGGTTTTGATCTGTCTCATTGACCACACTGTGTGTGTCAGGTGTGCTGCCAACCAGAAGGAAGCACAACACCTAATCACCTCTTTTCTCTGTGTCTTTCTGAACACTTGCACCAGCCCCCAGAGCAGCACCATTCTTTCAAATCAACATTATCTCCCAACCTGTCAGGCTGTCCTTACGGGCTGAATTTACTTCACCTTCAAAAGCTGTGTCTCCACTGTTAGACAAGAGCTGGGGACTGACTTCCAGCTAACCTCACCACCCGTTTTTAGTGTCACCCAATACCTGATGAGATACACTATGCCCAGGTCATTCTTCGATCAATGTGAATTTGGGGATCCTGGTCATACCACAGTCCCTTGCAGAGCCTGATGCTAAAGTGCACCACGCCATGTGACACCAACACTGAGACATGTTTGCAAGGTGTGACAGGCAATCTGTGCACAGTCAATCTCACCGTATTCATAGCACAAAAAATGCTATATTTGGACCCATAAAAGGAAGGAATGGGAATTCATTACTTTCTCCCATCTCTAAAGGTAACGTGGAGGCTGTTTATAGTGGTTAAGTGCCAAGTCAATGAAAAACTTACTCTTTAGTCATAACTCTGGGCCTACACTTATATTACATTCTAGCCATACTGACTATTCTGAAATTGGGTGACCATTTTCATTCAGTTATGAGCTATCTGTTATGCTTTTTTATCATTGTCTGCTCCTTGTTACAGAGAAAGTGGAAAAATCTTGCAGGGATATTAAAATAAATTAGTGGGGTCAGTAAAAAAAAATTGACTGAACTGTGCTTGAAGAACTGAGTGGGTGTAAACATCGACTAGGGAAGTGAACTTCTAGTATTTTCCAAAAGGGCCAAAACAGAATGAATGTAACATAATTGAAAAAAAGTTTGAAAATGTAGTTTTTCAGAAAAAAGTAAGGAGTTTAGTATAAAGACTTTTTTATTATTATTTTTTTTCTGGAGTCTGGGATAATTTTCCAAAGAAGCTGTAAATGTTCCATGATGCCCTTCCACACTGTCTGATAGGAGGGGACTCTCACAGCTCCAGAAATTTACATCTCAAAATCTCCTTTGACTCAGGATTTCAAAGAATTTTACCAGTACTAGTGAATTCATTCTCATAAACCCACTCGATTCAAAGCCTCTTGGGTTTCTTTACACTGAGGTCCAGTGTCCATCAAATGAATATCTTTATCTTCATCCCCATTCTTAACCTGGAGAAATGAAGGTAAAACCAAAATAGGTAAAGTTGTCAGGGAATCTAACCAAACAGTAGCTTGTCTTTTTCCATCAAGGTCTCTTCACAAAGGAAGATGGGTTTATGGAAATTGAAACCTTTTTGTGGAAACATTAGTTTTAAGGTAATGTCTTTCAAGAAAGGGTTCTCAGGGCTATGAAAAAAGAGCTTCAAAGCAGGGACATATGCCTTGAGCTCTTATATCACAGGAAACTGCCCTAAACATGCAAATACGGAAGATACAGTCATAGCACTTGGCTGAATCGTCATGAATAACTTTAGAAAGAATGGATTCTTCCCAGTCCAAAGTAACACCATTGTAAAATATCAGTGCTAATATAGTGTACCTCTTGTAGACCTAGACACATTCACAAACAGAGATTCTCTGCAAACCACAGGGAAAGTTTGTTAGTCAAAATAAAACAGAAGCAATAATATTGAAAAACAAACCCCAAGGGGGAGTAGGGAACATCATTGAATCTGAAAATAAAATATTTCATATTTGAAATAACTTATTTGTTTAAGTGAAAAGATGTTTTCAGATGAATAATGTAACTGAAATGAAATAAAGCCCCCACATCCCCCCATTTTTAAAGTCCACTGGAAGTGTGTTTTCAGGTCCTTTTTTTTTTTTTTTTTTTTTTTTTTTTAAAAAATGCAAAAAAAAAATATTAGGGAGGCAGGTTCTCACTTTAAGAAAATTGGAAAGTCTGTTTATAACCACTAAAACAAATGCTTGAAGGAAAATATAGAGAGAGTAAAAGAGGCAATGCATATGGGATAGTAACACAGAACTTATTTGTTCTAGTAGTTCAGAGATGATCCAGTTTCTGCTATTATAAAAGATAATTAGGAAAAACTGTCAAGTCTGCAGATTAATCCTGCATACATCTGCCTGGAGTTTGCTTTGAAACCTCTTGGATCTAGAAAGACAATCTTGTGTAATTAGCTGAGGCCACTATAATCCATAAAAACATCTGATCACATTGATTTTCAGTCAATCAGGCTCTATCTGTCAACAGCAATTCCAGAGATCATACGAGAGGTCTTACAAGTACACAACTTAGCCCTCTAAGGTCATTTAAACTTTTCTTTGGCTTTTAAACACAAAACTGACTGCCAAGAATTGCAAATAAAATGAAAAAGTTATCAAAAAAGCATGTGATATATAGATACAAGTATATAAATAAGTATATAAATAATATATACAAGCAGATATATAGATACAAGTATATAAATAAGGTATTTTCCTATCTATTCACATTGCCATTGACATACTTGAGAAGTGATCTGTACACATGTGCTCTTTCTATTTGGTTAGGGGATTTTATATTTCTTTTTTTTTTTTTTTAATTTAATATAGATAGCAGAGGAAGCCAACAGTTCATTCAAACTCCTATTCTGCCTCCAACTATGATGCATACCCCAAGTATCATAGGATAGCAAAAACTCTAATCATGCAGCTAATATAGTGTGTAAGGTTTCATGGGGAAGGGAGTACTCTTGAGCCTGAATTATATACAGCTAGTCCTGTTTGTGACCAGTCGGCAAGGCACTGAAAATATTTCACTGCAGAAACTTTGTCTTCTGAATTCTGTGGTTTCCTCGGGTGCCCCAACCTGCTCATTTTTATACTGCAGTGTACCTGTTAATTTGCTCTGTTGGTCACCAGTGTTTTTCTGGAGTAGATCTCCCCTACTTCGTCTGCCTTTACAATGTCACTATCTTTGATTCCTGTCATCTGGGCCACTGCTGTTGGGAGGAAGGGACCTCAAATTTTCACATCTTGGTGTAAGGAAGCAGAAGGCAAGGTACACCACCCCCAGGTCTACAGTTGTTCTTAAATTTTCTTTCTTATTTAGGGTTTTGGAGAAACTTGAACAGGAGAGGCCTGAGGTCTTCAAGTTGTCATGTGTATTGCTACTAAGATTGCTCTTTATCCCACCTACGTTTAGCCATCTAAAAGTTGTTTTCTAGCCAAAACTAACAATCTACACTGTCTTTATACAGAATAAAAAGATGATCTTCTTCAGAGGCAAAGTCAACCCAGCTGATTTTGATGGCTATGTTTTTGTCTTGGTTTGAGGTAAAACAGCACCAAAGGTTGAATAGGGTGAATTATTCTCTCACCTTCCCCATTTAACACCATTAAATTTAGGCTTGAACCCCATCTTAAAACTTAAACTTGTCTGAATTTTATCATAGGTTTAGTGCTGCAAGTCTGGGGGTACAGAGCTACCTAGAAGACATAAGGGAAAGACTGGATGTTGACACCAAAGAAATGTTCTTAGTATCATGTGGAAACCTATCCCCACATATTATTTTTTTTTTGGCCAAAAGAGAGGTGACGTCCATAAATGGTGTATTTTTATATTAATTTATATGTGACATCAAACCACGTCTTACCAAAGAACCTTCAGCCAGTATATTCAATGAGATGTAGAACAAAGCTGAAAATATTCTGGTGAGACCAAAGATCATGGCATTTACAGGTAGATTTCAGTTTTGTAGAAATTACATTATCCACTGCAAATGTAATTTTTACTCATAAATGTTTCAGCTACCTCAACTGGCCAGAACCCTTTTTGTAATGACTAAAAAATATACATGTATTGGGTGACAGAATGAAGCTTTCCAGGTATCCCAAAATACATTAATGAAACAATGGAAAGTCCTATAAAATATTTAACATTTTCCAGTAAAACTGAAGCATAGGGATTTAGTTCCCTGGCAAGCGCACTATAGGCCATTTTTATCTGTGAACTGATACAGAAAAAAAAGTGTAATGTTCTTGAGAATGCCTAAATAAATGTCATAAAGGAACAACACTGTAATTTCTGAGTTCTGCTTATGCAATGAAGTTTCATAACCTTGAATATCCTGCTCAGACTGAAGATCTGAAATTAAAATTAGCAGCATCTTCAGCAACCTTAAGACTCAGCACTAAGCTTGGCTGATAGAAGGTTTTTCTGAGGGATACATTTGATGGGAGTAGTTTGGAAGAAACACTTTCTGTCTGGACTATAGATTTCCTTAGGCTTGGAACTGGTGAAGTCAGTAGAAATGAATTGATATGTAAGAGAGCTGAGAGTCCTTTACGGCTTGAAGCACTAGTTCTAAGCCAAAATTGAGATGACATGGGTAAGGGGGTTATGAATCATGATTCTGGTAGCCTGATCTTTTTGCTACCAACTTGTTTTGCTGCTTTGAGGAAATTCTTTGACTGTTCTGTGACATAGCTTGTGGCTCATATATAACAATAAATTGGTCTCCTTCATGACTGGAAGGAAATGATTTCTGTTCCAGAGGGAAAGACAAATCCAATGATTCAGAACCTTTTTGGTCTTTCTGAAAACACAGAATTGCCATTTCTGGGGGGTTAGTCTCTTTTTCATCTTTGAGGAGAAGTGTACTTGATAAAAATCTCCACCACTAACTCAAATACTGCTTAGTACTCCTTATCCTAAAACATACACTGTATGTACATTCAGGCCTCTAGACCCAAGATCATGGGAAAAATCTTCCCCTTTCTTCTTGCACCTTACTCAAGCCACAAATGCTGACAACTTTGGAAGTAGATTTCTTTCTTTCAGAAAGTCTCTGACATCTGATTAGTGATTTCTCTCCAAATTCTCCTGTACATAGTCTTTCTTCCCCCCTCTCTTTCTCTCATTTTCCTTTTTTCATGTACACCCTCATGTAAATACCTACAGAAAAATGGAAAGTGTGTGGAGGGAGAGAGAGGAGGAGATTTCTATGCTATCATTACCTAAACGCATTTTTGATGGGTGATGAACAATTGCCTTTTGTCTCAATCATGAGTCCATGCTGGGATACTCAACACCAAAAGAACCATTTATCTTTCCCGGGGAAACTCCAGAGTGTCTGTGCTGCCAAAGTACCTCAAACTCCTTCTACATTAAAGCATTTGTTATTAAAATAGTGTTTACTAGGAAGGGCTTTTTTTTCAAAAGTCTTTGCTTTCCTAAGCCCAGAAAAGAATAAATACAGAGTATGTGCATATGTGAACATAAACAACCAAGAAACACTCACACAACCAGACAGCTCCTAAATTATATGTTTGCTTAGGGACATGCATGGCAGAGCCATGTAGCTTACCCAGGGCTTGTAAAGAGTATGAAAACTGAGTAGCATACCATATGACAGCAGAACAGAGCCCTGAGTGTTTAACTTCAATATAAAAGTAATTATATTAAAGAAGGCATTAAATGCATGTTTGAACCAGGTTTGTGAAGGACTCGGGGTAAGTTTGCCTTTGTAAAAGGTTGCTTGCTTCATTAAAATCAGAATTCTGGCTTTGCCCTTGATTTGTTCCTTCTACAGTTTTAGTCTTTCATCATTTTTTCCCTATTTAAATGACGTGGACTACTCAGGGCCATTGCAAATTTTAACAAAAAAAAAACAGACTACAGAAAAGTTGGTTTGGTTGTTTTTTGGTTATTTGCTGTTGTTGTTGTTGTTTTGTTTTGTTTTGCTTTGTTTTGTTTTTTTTAAAAAGACCTCAGTGAGTGACTTAGAAGCTCAAGCTCTGACTTGAAGTCTCTGACTGGACTGGAAGGTTTAGGATTTACTTCAAATTATGAACTGTAAAAAATCAGTGCAGAAAAATCATGGGTCCAAACTTACGTGGGAAATTTTGCCACACTGGCTAACCCTGGGAATTCAGATAACACCACAAGTGTCTCTCTAGTGCTTGAGCGAAAGAATGGTGTTATGATACTCAACAGGTAACAAGAACACAGTCCATGGAAAATATAAACGACATCTCAGCATATGACAAAGTCCAGGGGATGGCAAGAAAACAGACACACTCCAGTGTCAATGCTCCCTGTTCACTTGTTATCAGTGCTATTTTCTTCCTAAAAGAGATGCAGGGAAATATCAGAGAAACCCAAATACAGAACTAAGACAACTACTTTTTCAGGTTTTGCCAATCTTAATAATTTCACAGATAAATGGTATGCAGCAACTTTCCTTAGTCTTTGTGGAAGACTTTAATATCTGCCTGAAGAGGGAAAAGAATGATTCTGCTGTCACATAGGCATATACTGAATAAAGTCTACACATCAAGTCAGAAGGTTACAGAACTTGCTTGGTTTGGGAAAAGAGCAGGTATGTATTAATTCTGATCATGAGGATATAAATTGGGTCTGCCTTTAGGTAAGTATGCAGAAGAGTGGAGAGGAGAAGGAACTCTTCTTCCTCTTCATCAGTAGCACACGGAATCAATGTCATCATACTCTGGGACCAGTGTTGTTTTCCCCTGCAGTGCCTCACTCTTTAGGGGAAACTGTGTTCCTGAGACTCTTATCTGCTAAATCTTTGCATCTAGAAATGACCAAGAATAGAAATTGTAACAAAAATTAGTACAGGAGAAAATAATGTATATGAAAAAGGACATGTCACTTGTGTATTATATGGGTTCCAGAAAGATCATATGCTCATCTAGTCCCAGCCTAGGCATTTGATTAACAAACCCACAGGACTTGTTTAACAGACCAATATGAACAAGCAGAACAGGCTTAAATCCTCTTTTTCCAAAGGCATATTCTTTGCTGCTTTGCTAGAGGCCTGTGGACTGTTTAAGGAGCAATACAAAACAACTTCCCGTCAGCTGAAGAGTCCTATACAATTCAGAAAACAGGGTAATT
>NW_009649715.1:251429-301486 GCF_000708025.1 Charadrius vociferus
AACCGTACCTGTCCATTAATAATTGTCATTTGTATATCTGCACAAAGTGACAGTCATCTTAGGGATTATTACACAGATATACACACCAGAAGTGCCTTTTAATCACGTTAATTGAAACAATACTTTCTCTATTTATTTTTAAATGGCACAGAGGCTTGTGCCTGGCTTTAATTATCTTGTATGATGGCGTCATCTTGGCAGCTTCAGAATTCCACACAATGGTCATATAGAGAAGGACCTGGAGAATGATAGATCAATATCTCTGCAGCCCTAGAACCAAACTGCCCCAAAACACCGTTAATTGAGATCCAAGCTTACATGATGCATATCAGAAAGGAGTTGAGGAATCCATCAAAACTGATGAAAATGAAATACATATCCCAAAGGAGTCTGACATTCAAGATTGTAGTACATCATAATGACTGTAGAAGCTCCACTCTCCATTGCTAATTGCTAAGAAGGGGTTTTTAGGAATGCAGTTTATGTACAGATATAGACAGTGCATGATAAATCATTTGGAATACATTTTTCATTTTGCGTGGATTAAAGCAACTGTAAGAGCAAAACAAACTCAAAAATACTAAGCACATATAGGATAGGAAAATCATCCCTACTTTTACTCCACCAGAGTAGAAGAGGTGTAATTCCATCCAAGACAATACTGATGTTAAGCCAGATTTGAAGGGAAAGAATCAAGTCCTGAAAGTGAAATGATAGCAAGTTGCAGTGAAGGGAGAAAACTCAAGGATGCAGAATATTTATCATCTGTCTGTTGTATTAACTGTAGCAGAAGAATGGCACTATAAAGGGCTTTTTCACTTTTTACTTACGTAGCCCTATTAATTTTCTAAATAACACAGAATCTTTAATATTTTAAATCCCACAAAATCTGGAGAAGGGAAATGTTACTGCTCCATTGAGAGTTGAGCAACTGAGGCAAAGACATTTCAGAATATGAAGGAAGAGAAGAAACTGAACTGAAGTCTCTCAAATCCTAGAAGTGTATCCTTAGAACTAAGTCATTCTTCTTTAATGCCCAACTGTTAGACTGGGAGCCTGATGAAGATTTTGGTAAAATCAGTAGATAACACACATACAGACAAAACACAACATTTGTTGCCTGCAGTGGGCTTCAGTTTGGGTTCCAAATTTTTCAGTTTAGTTAATACAGGTTTGCTCATAGGCAGATTCGAGTTTTCTTAACTGACTTGAAAACAGAGACATCCAAAATTGCTTGGAGACAAGTCTACCAGTTCTTAGTCTCCATTAACCCTGCCTTCATCTTCTTTCCCTTCAAGAAAAAGAAAAAAAAAAAAAAAACAGAAAAAGAAAAAAGGATTAGATAAAAAAAGGCCTTTAATTCCTTCTCCCACTGTGTGACCTTGCAGAGTTGCAGGAGTTAAATGGAGCACAGTTTGGGAACATCCATTGTTCTAATCACAGCTGCTCCAATACCATATTGTCAGTGAAATGGAAAAGAAATTAGCAGCTCATTTTGTGCGACGTGAACTTTCTCTCTCGCTCTCCTGCTTGATGAGAACACTCTCTTTGATAAATCAGCCATCATACCTTATTGCCATGCAGAGACTGGAAGTAAAAAAATGTCAACAACATTTTTTCCCTGAGTCTTCTGGAAGCAATCAAGTTTCACTGCTGCAAAGGTAATGCTTAATTTTCCATCATCGTTTTTTTTGGCTTATAGAAAGTTAACAGAGGACATATCTTTTAAAGCTACAAAAATTGATTGGACTTGCAACAGATGAGACGTCGGCAATGAATGAGATAAAGAGCGGATTCGGCACATTATTGCAAGAGAGGTTCCCATCGGTGCGTACCATTCACCGCCTTGTGCACAGACTTCAATTAGCAGTTAAGGATGTGTTGAAATATGTTGTAGGAATTAGTCATTTCAAAGTCTTGGTAGGGAAGCTAAACTATATAGTGTTTGCAGTCAGCCAAATAAAAAAAAAAGAAAAAAAAAAAAGAGGGAAGAAGAAAGAAAAGAAGAGAAACTCAGCAAGAAGTAGCTGAATGGGCATATGTGGTATCATTGGAGCATCTAAAGAGCAAGTCAGTAGTCAAGATTTGCTGAGTAGCCTGCAGTTCCGAGACAGTAAAGGCTGTTTTAAGGTCATAGAAATCACTACCTAAACACATCACATTTTCAAGAGACACTGGAGAAAAAAGTCATTTTCTCAAATAAACAGGGTGAAGATCTTTTTAGATCTAAGCAAACATTTTTGGAAATTTACGTTCTTTAGAAGGGTTTTGTTTTCATAGATCATGTCTTAAAATGCCATAACCATCCTAGTCACTCATTCTGTTGGATATTTTACAATATCAACTGTACAACTGAAGAACACACTCATTATCCAAAAGGAAAAGAAGCTTTGGAAGAGACAGATAGTTTCTCTTAAAGTTCTTTCCATTGTCAGAAAAAAGTCAATAAAAAAGTATAGCCTGTAGAAATAGATATGGCAGACTTAGAGAAAAGTCTTGTTATCATAAATTATAAAGGCTGATATGCCAGATTCTTGCACTGAAAAAGGCCTTAAAGTAGAAATATGTGTGTATGTGTGTGTGGGTTTTTTTGTTTGTCTGTTTTTCCCCCTTAAAAAGAGAACCAGGGCCAAATTGTCAATAGAACTTGATTTGTTTCCTCTTTATTAAATTCTATTGACTTTTCCACAAGAAGTTCACCCAAGCTGTACACTCAAAGATGCCTGGGACAAAAAAAGATCATGAGAGGTCACTACACCATTTTCCTGTCCCAAGGCTGGATCACCTATATCTAAACCATTCCTGACAGGTTTTTGACTCAATTGTTCAGAAAAAAACCCTAGTGCTTGTGTGTCCGTGACTTCCCTGGTCAATCCATCCAACGGCTTATTTACCCTTACTGTTTAAATACTCCCCCCACCCCTATTTCTAGCCTATATTTTTCCCTGCTACAGCGGAAGCCCTTATGTTTTCTTTTTCTTGCCTGCTATAAACTAGGAGAACAATATTTTCTTTTCCTTGTTAAAATTACTTTCAACATATTTGAATGGCCTAAGGTGACCATGATAGAAAAGTTATTCTTAAGTCTGTGCAGGTGGTCCAGTCTAAAGAAACCCAAAGGATGTCACAAAGAAATGCAATCATAATCAGTCATGAAAAAGTAACTCCTATGAAATTTATCAGTGTGATAACTTTTCTATAGAAGAGTTAAAATAACCTCTGCAATGCTGCAATGTTTTTTGAAGATATAAGTCTCTTTTAAATTTGTAATGACTTAAAAATCTTGCAGCTGAATCATTTACATCTATAAAAATTAGGATGAGTTTATGAGTATCACAGTCCATAAAGCATTTGCACAAAGTTTAAAAAAAGGGATTTTAATCTGTAGGCCTGATTCTGTCCTCAGACCTGCCAGGAACAAAATCAGGAGGAATTTCACATGAAACTAGTAGCGTAAGCAAGAAGTGAATCAGACCTTATGTCTCTACATAAAGAAGATTTAAGCTACTTAAAAGATTTAGAGCAGACACTTGTGCATCAATGTTATGAAGGCTTTTTAGCCACAAATATTAATGAACTCCTTTTGCTAAAACAGACTGACTATTGAACATCTGCAAATGGCAGCATGAAGTTTGAACCCTAGACAGTTCATTAAACCAGTTTGACCCAAAGCCAAATTGTTCAATACCGGCTTACAAAAGGTAAAAGAGACTTTCTGCCAGTTGGAAAACAAATGAATCTCAGCACTGCTTCTATAAAGATCGACGGTGACTTAAAAATAGCCTGAGGTTAATATTATAAATCTTTCTAAAAGAGATTTGAGTGCATATTCTTCATGCCAGCCTTGGATCAATCTCGCAAAGCGATATCCTTTCAAACGACACTGATACAAACTATCGGACGCCGTAAAAAGTGAGACTTATTAGTTAGCTAGGCAGACATCTTTTCCTTTCCCACCAGCGCAACACTCACCAGAGCACCTTGAACAAGGCCAGCTGACATCAGCTGGACACTGCTGCGGCAGCCTCCAGAGCTCTGGGTGGCCTGATACCTGAATATAAATACACTGTTAACACAAAATAAATAAACAAAAATGGTGTATGGGAAGGCAAACAAACCACTGCAGACAGGAGCTGCCTGGGGCATCATGCAATGCTATGCAGAACAGATCTGAGCAGGAGTCAAGAGTCCATGTCCCCCAGGGTGAACCTAGGAGTAATCCCAACCCCCAAAAATGCTTCCATCCAAATGGGGTTAGTGTGCTCCAGCCACATCATTTGTTGCTTCTGCTGCCCAGGCAAGAGGACTACAGGGCTGTGTTGGCAGAGGGAGAAGCATCGCTCTGAAGATGCAGTAGGAAATGAGGAGGTACTGGTTATGTTAAAATCTCCCATTACGGCTGCGCTTGCTCCACAGGACAAATAAACTATGCCAACTTTTCCCGCTCCCTAAGGGAAAACTGGTTTAGGCATTTCCCAAGGCCTTTGCACATAGAGGAACATAGTTTTCTAGATTTCTTTCTCTGTGACCCCCTTTGGCATGTAGAGATATTTCTGACAGTTCAAATTGGTGCGCCAATAGCCAGGTACTGCTAATTTATTTCTAGATCTTCATGCAAATACCCTTATTCCATCCATTTGTCTGTCTGTTGCAACAAGGTAAATATACATAGCTCTAACAGCAGAAATATTACGGGTGAATGATAAATACTGCTTATGGCTGGTATGCAAGGAGTTTCAGCTCTGGTATGCCACCCACATATCATCGTTATCTATGGTACAGAAGGATGTCTATTTAGAGTAGATAATGCTCTACAGCTAGACTTCTTTATCATAAACTGGAAGTAAGAAATCCCTCCTTGATGCTGGATTTGCTAATTTGAAACAGAAATAACCACCATTAATCAGAGGCCTGTTTCTCAGACTTCAGACACATTTACCATCAGATGGCTGTGCAGCTCCCAGTGCTGTCCACAGGAAGGAGATGACCATGGGCATCTGAGCAACTCCTTATGTTTTATAACAGTGGGGAAATCTACGCAAAGCAGAGTAACATGCCCTGATGTGAAAGGATATTTTGGCTGTGCTGCAGTAAATATTGTCACATTAATAGCAATGGTGAATGGCCATCACTAATTTTCAAGGTATTATAAGGATTTTTTTCTTATCATTTCCTTTAGCTGAAAGTGGCAGAAGCTTTGTTGAGCAGTATGCTACGTACCTCTGAGATTTGTGCTAGTATTTGCTTTCATCCATAGCTCCTCTGGGCATTCCCAAGCAGGGTTGCATGGCTGAGGCTGTTGGGAGAACGACAAATAGACTCTGCCACTGGTATTCTTTTCCATATAGGATAGACAATGTGGTTTTGCTCCACCATTAGAAGAAATGAGATCAGAGCTCTGGTTTTAGCTTTCTTCAGACCCATTCTTGGCTTTCACACAAAAGCACAAAGGTGATGAACTGTTCCCTTGAGAGGCTTTCCAAAAGCAGATGCTAAGAGGCTATGCAGAAGCCCATGATATGCCATGTTGGTTAGTGACACATGAAACAGACTCTTTGGCTTTGAGCGATCACTGAACAACTCAGTTCCTTCCTCTTCTTTAAACACTTACACAGGACAAGTCACAGTATAACCTACCTGTCTTTAATTCTTTCTTCCAGGACTTTTCCCATTTCAGTCAGGTTCACTGGCAGTATTATATATATCTTATTATGCGTATCTTAAGTAAGGCTTGCTCTACACATGGTCACAAAAAAGGTAGGGTTCAGGGTTTCACCTCCACACACGTATATTCAATGCCTTGCAGTTTTCTCATGAGGCCAGGTGAGTGTGCTGTCTGCATGGCATTTCAGTGATGAAAGTACTAATATAAAGAAATACAATCCTTGTGAGATGTGATGGACTGTGCTTTCTACCCCATAGGCAAAACATAGACGTAGAGTGTACAGGAGTCTGCAAAACAAACTAATGTGATTGTATAGGTGAAAATAAACTCTAAATTCAACTTGAGTTGTGGTAGTCTAACTCAAGATGAAACCTGGTCACTGAATGCAAGCAAATGTACACACTGGAGGCCATAAAAGATCACTCAATCTCTTACGGTAATGGTCTTGGTGACTATAATGTTTTCTTAGGTCCCTTTTGTATGTCTATGAGTAAGTTTGGTGCTTATGAAAGCCATGGTCTTGTCAGCTTTTAAAACAATTGTGTGTACTCTATGCAGAGGACAGAAGCAGATTAATGGCAAAGTCCTGTCTCCCTGAGTGCCCCAACCATGGCCTCCAAGTCAGCCCTTAAGTCATAACCATGGCCTATTCAGTTCTTGGCTTTTCTCCTGACAGTTTTTCTCCTGAGACTAAATTGCCACTGCATATCTGTTCAAAGGGAGCTTTGGGAAGTTTTGTCTTGTAAAAACTATATTAAGATCAACAACTTTTTTCCTTTTTTCTTTTTTTTTTTTTTTCATTTGGAGACAACAGGACAGCAACATGATAGAAAAAGCTTTACTTATTCTGCTGTTAAAGACTTTGGGAGGAGTGGAACTATTTACCCACTGAATTTCAGCATCTAGAAATGCTTTCTAGATTCAGATCGCAGATTAAGACACTCAAATGCAGATTTTCATAAGGAGGTAGCTACAGCTGAAGTGAAGGGAATCTAGGCTCCCACTACAGTCAGTGAATGTGAAGTCAATACAGTTCATGAAAACTAAAGATTTATTCAGTTGGTCATTTACAGAAATTAATTCCCTTTGGGATATGTCTGAGTAAACTGTCATATATTGCTTCTATTTTTACAGAGGGAGATTATTCATTCCCTTTTAAGATAGGTCTCCAAGACAGACCAGAGTAACGATTTATTGGTCGTGCTGATCTCTTTTCAATAACTGGAAATCCCATGAAGTTTCAAGTCCAGTCCTGGTGAGTTTGTTTTTAGACATTAGACCTCATGCTCATAAATCTCACAAGAAATGCTCTCCATCCCCATGTTCCTAGTTGTACAGAGGTAGTCTCTATGTTAGCAGACAACAGGGTTTTCCTTAAATTCTTGTTATGTTTTCCAGCTATCACTTTATTTTCGGTGCTACAGAACGCATTGGATCCACCCTTACTTACTGAGGCCTCCCTAACAAAGCATCTCCTTTTTTCTCTCAAACACCTGGCTCATGTCCCAGAAACCAGACAACAGGAAAGACACATCAGAGCAGAACACCTTGCCACAAGCCAGTCCCTTATTGGAGTCTGGATCTAGAGAAGGGTAGGAATTTCTAGAGAAATTTTTCTTAGGTAAATATGGATCCAGCTAAGCGAGTATCTTTACTAGGAAAGTGAAAACTTCAATGGGTTTTAGGTATTTCAATAAGAAACTGTTGATAGCCACAGTGGGAATGATACTTTTTAGCTCAAAACTGATTTTTTTATTTACAAACTTGGAAAGTTTGAAAAGTAGAATTTTCATGTTGAATTAACCAGGATTGGCCTTCAGTGTTGGCCCTCTGTTCGGGTTTTAATTTGTGTAATTACTATTGTTATTGTTATGGTTTCTATGGTGAGATTTGTACCCCTTTTGATTTCAGATGAACAAAAACTCAATACTGTGCTTTCCAGGTTCACTTTGAAACACTACAGTACTACACTGATTTTAAGGCCTCCACATTGCTGAGATGCCTTGAAGTTAAGAGGGATAATTCAAGGCAAATATCAATCATATTTGTGAAATAATTTACCTGAGTCTTTCTCAGCGCACACCTGTAAGACACAGTGTTGAAACTGTGGTTGGCCCCATTGTTTGCCTCCACCTTTCTCACTCCTGGCTGTGAATCCCAGGGTGGCTGAACTCCCTATTGTCTGCGTAGCTCCGTCCATCATTTGAAATACTGGTGTCATCTCCAACCTCCTGCCTATGTTTGTAATTAATAGCATAGCAAGGGTCGCCACAAGTAGTATTATGACTTAGAAAATAAAATACAATAAAATAAAGTAATATAAAATAAAATATCCATTTAGTAAACCAAAATAGCTTGG
The DNA here is from genome assembly GCF_000708025.1 of Charadrius vociferus. NCBI lineage: Eukaryota > Metazoa > Chordata > Aves > Charadriiformes > Charadriidae > Charadrius > Charadrius vociferus. The sequence goes on from NW_009649715.1 coordinate 259,454, forward strand.
GTAGGTGTTGTGAATGAAATAAATACGTTGATGAAAAGAATATGTTTGTTTTCATGTAGGTAAAACCTGACCAGTTTTTTAGAAAAAAAAGATTTCAATTTATAGTATGAAAAATAATAAATTTAAAAAATGTTAATAATTTTGAAACTAAAAAGAAACAACAAAAAACTGTTTTTTGTATTTTGTCAACCAAATATTTTCACAGCATAAAAAAAAAAGCTAGTGTAAGACACAATGGCAAAGAAGCAATGAAGATGGGAGTGAGTGCAAACAAATGCTGAGTTAACAAGACCTTCCTGTAAGGAAACAAATATACTAAATCCCAGAATACTTCAGTATGCTGAATGACTTCTTACTAGTATTTTTTCTGTCTGTGTAAGTAGCAGTAGGCTTGAGATTTCGTTTAAAAGGATCCCAGGAACTCTGTAAGTGCCATTACGGTATCCACTCAGCTGACCCATATTTGTACCAGGTAGCAAAATAGGAATTGAGTACCTAGTTACCATAAGCCTCCTTTATGTTCCCACGTCCCCCATACATTTACTTGACCTGGATGGACTTGTTCTATTTTCAGAAATACACACTGAAACCGTGCATTTAGCTGTACACAAATAAACATTTATTAGCATTCATCACACACACCAAAAAAAAAAAAAAAAGTGAGATAGGTGGGAGAGGAGAAAGAGAAATCTGCAGTATGCCATGTGATATATCAGAGAAGAAAAAAGACTCATGTCAAAGTCACCCAAAACTAACTTGCCTTGAGCTGACTATAAATAGAGAACATTTATATTTTCCACACCATTTCTTGAGGTATCTCTCATTTCACTCAAGCCCTGTAAAAAGGTTTTCGACGTTGATTTGTACCTGTGGGTGGCGTTTTTTGGTGGGAAAGGTTGTTTGTAGAATGGCAATTGGGATTACAGCATCTATTTCCATACCCATTACACTGATCCTTCACAAATTTTAATCTATGGTTTATGGTAGCTTTTGTGCAGGTGAGTTCCAACTCAGGTTCCCAGGACATCAGTATTCTAATCTGTATGGGACCTTGGTTCCCCACATTGTATCTAATAGCCATCAGACACAACTGCTCCAGTCATTTACGCCCAGCGTGCTAAATGCTCGTGCAAGGAGGAAGAGAAAGCAAAAAGGCCGTTTATACTTCAGAGAGAAAGAGAGAATATCAAACTTCCACAATAGTTATTCATGTTTGTCCCTGTACAATAAAAATGGAAACATTTAAAAGAATGCCCGGGTGACTGAACAGCAACAAAACACTCAACTTTCAGGAATGCAATGCTCAGCTTTCACAGAATTGCTAATTTCCTTTTAGATGGCAAAATGCGACTGCCATAAGCAGGAGTAATTGTGTTGGAAAATTAGATTAGCTCACCGCACTAGGAATCTCCATTGAACAGTACTAGTGTTCAGGCAGAGGATGTGGTCTACTGGAAGGAATGAAAGGTTTCAGGGTTGCAAGAGAGATCGTCCATTTATCATGGTAATTTTCTCTGTAGTATTCAATCAATGGCATTCTTGTGCATTGTGTGTCCTTCCTGGGTGACCCTGTGCAACCTCTGAACATTTTATGCTTTGGTTCCCCATCTCTGAAACTTGACCATTATCTGGAGCTGGCCAAACCAAACCAAACCAAAATGAAAAACCCAACTTCAAAGATTGTGGAACCATTTCAAATATTAGTGAAAATTGAGATAAATAACAATTACAGTGCTTTGATGTTTTTTTATTTGCTACTTTGATTAAAAAAAAATGCACGTGGATGTGTCTCTTCCCTGTTGACTTTTGGATCTTTGAGAAAATTAAGCCAAATGCTGAAAAGGACTGTTTGGAACTTAACTAATTCCCTCCAAGTTTCATGAAAGTAGACAGCTATATAAAGAGACAGGCTGGTGAAAAGTGCCTTTGCAAAGGTAAAGCTGCAGTATATCTGGTATTCTTTGTGGATTCTCTGGTATTACTAAATATCAGAGAATCCACAAAGAAAGTGTGATTTCGGGAAAGTTGTTTTCACTGGAGACTGAATATTTCTCTATGCCAAAATCAGCAGTCCATAACAGGAATGTTTATGGGAAGCCAGAGTTCATCAGTTTTGCAGATCATGGAATGACTTATGCTCCTACCAGCCTAGCTTTCTACAGAGCCATGGATGGTGTGACTTGGGGTGTCTCCATGCCCCACCCAGTGCCTTCTGAACCCACCAGTAGCTCTGACAGGAGGATCGATCTATGTAGTTTAACTGACATATATTCCAATGATAGCTGAATGTTATGGGAGAGACTGGAGTTTGAACACTGACTTGTGTCACTGTATAAAAGGTTGATCCCATTCTCCAATGCCTGAATAGTATGCAGTAGTGCACAATGCGGTAGCCTTTATTTCATTGTCAAAATAATTAATGGGAAAAAAATTAGGTGTATGTAGAAAAGGCAGAAACTGTTAGCATAGCTCAGTGAAGTACGAAAAATCCCAGAGGCTCTAATCCAAACATCAGTAGCTCTGGGGCATGTTTTACTTTTTCTTTGGTTTTTTTTTCCTGATTTCATGCGGAGAAGGAGATGGGAAAGAAACCGGGGATGGGGGGTGGGGTGTGTGTGTGTGTGTGTGTAATTAACCCTTTATTCACAACAGTTGAAAAAAATATAAAATTCTTGGTTTTGACAAAAAATAAAAATGAAACCTTAGCTTCTAGAAAAAATCCAGTAGCTAGATTTGCAGCCTATACTGACTGATTGTGAACAAGACCTAGAACAACAGAGGTGAAATGATTACTATCTGACTTTGGCCCTTCCACTAAGCCACCACTTTAGTCTATTATAAATGTTTTCATGCTTCTTGGATAATTGTATTTCAAATAACTGTTAAAGCCACACACCAGCATTAAGAGTCTTTTCAAAGTGGAATTAAGAGGTCGCTTACTTTATTACTGAATCACATAAGATTTTTTTTTTTTTAATTACTCACTTTTCAAGTTTTTTTCCTCTACCCTATTACATTAAATTTATTTGGGCTATTTTTCCCCACTTTTTCTTCATATGTGTCCTAGCAGAAACCAGTTTTCTATGCTAGGATTAAGTATAAGAACATAATTCAGATCTTAAACTTTTGTGATTTTCGTAAATTCACCCAAGGTAAATGGCATACAATGGATATGAGTATAATAATTCAAAGATATTTAATCTTCAGTAAAAATAGATTAATATTAACAGTATATGTGCAGGTTTTAGGTCAGAGACTTGTCTAAATCACTGTAACTCCACACACTTTTTGTTTAGGCTCTATTTAGATTCCACAGAGATTTGGAGATTAAACTAGCCCCATGCATCTTGGTACAGAACACATGGTGCTATGCAAAGTATTTGCCCGCAATAATTCATGATGGTTACTGTGCTCACGAGACATGATTATACCAGTCATTTCCAGTTCTTACTGATTAAAGTATTGCTTCAAAACCATCAATTATTCAGCAGGATTAAAAATCTATTGCTGCTCATCAGCTGACTGAAACACTCCTTCTGTCCATAGCTAAACCAACCTCTGTTGGTTGTCAGCCAGTAACATGTACAAGTCGTAGACCCAATATCTGTAGCATTCCATTAGCATACCCTCAAAAAACTGCATGCCAGTAATTTGGCTCTCCTTAAGGCACAAGTCCTCGGCGTTACCAGTCAGGATCACTACTGTGAGTGAACAGAAAATCAGGCACATGATCTTCCGCAGACACACAGAAGACTGCAAAGCAGAACTCTTGTGTCTTCTTCTGGTGATTACAGTTGACTCACTGTGTCACCTCAGGCATGTCATTTAGTGCCAAATTGCGAGTTCTTTAGGCACAAGAGTGTGTCTGATACTGAATCAAGTCAAAGTTGATTAACCTCTGATTCCTTCAGTTTTTCCCTCTTGCGATGTAAACAATCTTCATCTTTTGGAGTGGTAGATGACAGAAAACATTTCTGCAAGAAAGGCATTCGATCCCTACAAAAAGGTTTTGTATATGCATTTCTATGTATACAGCATTATTTATAAATGCTTTAGCAAGTGGGTAACTTGCTTTGGGCTTTTTCTGAATAGAAGTTTCTATATAAATGCAAATTATTTATTTCTCATAGTAATATTTGTTTTTCAGGCAAGTTTATTTTCCCTTTGATTCCTGGCTCTGAACACCCAACAGATTCCACTTCACCTGTATTTTATTCAAAGTTTGTTTCACTTATGCCCACAATCTCCTTGTTCTATAGAAGAAATTGCTTTCAATTACACATATATCACAGCACTTAAACATTAGTCTCACTTTCCTGTGGTTAATAATTCACCTTATATTCTAACATCCATCAACATAAAATCAGCATAACAACTTTTATGAATCCCTTTATCATCAACACATTCCAAATGCTTATACAATTCACACTACAGATTCACATAGGAACTGGCTTAATAGCCCTTAAAGTTGCTATAATGTTCACATCCTTTCAATCATAGAATTATTGTTCATGTTTTCAGACAAGACCCTTTTTAGTCATTTTAGGTTATTATCTCATATTTCTTTACACCCCTTAAGCTCAATCTGCATCTCAATAAAGCTGATGCAAACTGGTGTAAAACCGCTATTGTTTGTAGAGTTACTCCACGCTTGCACCAGTGCAATTGAATCAAGCTTACCTTGGTGTCGGCAACATTTTGCGGGAGGAGAAGAGTGCAAAGGTGGAGGAGGGAACTGGTTTTCTGTGGGATTTCTATAGTTTTTTACTGGGTAACAGACTACCTCTGCTTTAATTTTTAAAAAGTTGTGGTTTTCTTACTGAAAACGTCATACTCACAAACGTTTTTCAGCCATGGGATGTTGAAAGGAGTTGAAATTGTTTTACCTAGAGATTTTCATTCCTCACATTCACTCTCCTTCCCTAAACACAGTTCAGTGGTTCTAAGGTCTGGTTCCCCCATCAGCTACACACGCACACCTCCTATTGAAGTCAATGGGAGTCGCATGCACATCTGTCAGGATAATCAAGTCCCAAGTTTAGTATCACCATCAATTTAAGACTTAATTTTATCATTTCCATAGGCCATCTGGGCTTTTTCCCTGTTGGAGTTTTCACAGTGACTTTGTCTTCCTATATTTCCTTCTACTTCTGCCTCATTTCAATAATTCATTCTCTTCTGAGGGGACTGCTTTTCCGCTTCTCACCTCTTCCTTCTCCCCAAAACAAACTTTATTCCCTCGGACTATAAAACAGCCCTAGAAATAACCACAAGTGAGGTGTGACAGAGAGGCTTCTGAGACTTTTCTTCCTTTGTCAGTCATTGTTGGGTAGTATTCTGCTGTATTTTTAATTAATGGCAATTATTAATTCATGAATTCATACTGCATTAGCACCTCGAAGCTCTATTATGAACCCCCATTGTGCTTATTAACGTACACCCACATAACAAGCTGTTAACTTCACATTTTGGAGCATTGTATGAATAAAAAATGCAATTACAACTGTGACTATATTAATGGCCTGATTCTTCATTCTTTTACACTGCATATGTGCCAGAATAGCTCAATGGGAGTGAAAAGAGAGAGACCAATGCATCAATATGCTGGATTTATAAGTATGGTGGATGTTAGAAGATGTATTATCCCAGAATATGTGAGTTTTCTGCTCCACATATGCCACAGTGATGGGGTTCCCCAGAAGACATGTACCTTATATACAAGAATATATGTGCTCCCTGATTATATCTCTAGAAGACAAATCAATCTCCATAAAAATTATCCACTGGAGCAAGACTGAAGTCTTAACAGCACCTAATTACAAATATATGGGGATGTCAATCTGTAGCAAGTTTACATATTTCCATGCTTTTTGTTGACCAAATGTTGCCTATGAATCCTTAAATATTTGCACAAATTTATTGAATTCATTAAGATAAACCTGAAATAATGAAAATAAGCCAGCAATATTCTTTGCTTAATATGCTATTAGATAATTGGGAACCTGAATTATGTCTCAGGCCCATATTCATGTTCATTCTTGTTCCCTGCTGTTTAGGAGAATGATGTCCAAATTTGTTTGGGTTTTTTTTTTTTTTTTCCCCTTTAGATGAGGCAAAGATGTGCAAGAGAAGAGGTTATTTCAAGCACAGTTTTAACCCCAGAAAGCCACAAATACGAGAGGCAGGTGCCCAAAAATAATGTGTAGTGATTTGTCATGGGAAATTGTCTTAGTCTGTGGTGTTGGATAGCAGTTAGATCCTCCTAGATGGGGATGAAGGTGATGGTTTAAATAAAAACTATAATAATAAAAATGTATTTTAATGTCTGATTCTCTAATTAGACACCAGAGGGATGGCTGTTTGAAATGAACATTAAGCACTACTTTGATGCTATAGAAAGCTCACTTACACTCTTCTCCATATATTTAGCTTGACCAAAGATTTGGCTCTTTCTATCTAGGCCAGATTTCCAAATTATATCTAGATACCCAAACCTCATTTTCTAGTAGTAGCATCTTACTGCTATTAATGCCACTGAGTAACCAGACCTCTGGAATTCAGATTCCTTTAAGAACAACTGCCCTTCAGAAAGGTTTGAGGATTACTATATTGAAGAGTATAAGGTGCCAAAACACTGTGGCAATAGAGGCTCTAAGAATAACCTAAACACACTTAGAATGTGCAATATGCGCAGATAATGTTTAGGATGAAAAGGATGCATCTTCCAATGGAAAGGATTTTTACATGCAGTCAGCTCCCAAAGCTTGTCTCAAAATGATGTGTTTCCTTAAGAAATAAATGGTTCCAGTCACCTGAAAAAACTGGTCATAATGTATTCAGCTGGTGGTTAAAGCACACCCTTCTTTGTCTGCACTGCGGGGAAATTAAGCTGGGAGACACAGTGTAAAACATACAGATGAAAAGGCTTTGCTTAGGAATGTTTGGCATTGGAAATTTCAGTTCTTCAATTTCAATGTAGTGGAAATTGGGGATAATCTCTCTAACGAGCTCTTTGAGCATAAATTTTGAAAACCTCATATTCTAATATCCAGCCAGCACTTTACTACAGCAGTCTGTACTCGTTGGAGAACACCACCAAGATCTCTATATTGTTATTTGGCTCTAGAACTTAGATCAGACATGCTGTTTTTCAGATGTTGTCTTTCATAGTGCTGTGAATAGCCATCGTCACACCTGGGAGCACTGAGAGCACCCGTTGTCTTGCAACAGTTGGATGTTTTTTCATCCCTTAGCATTCATTTTTCCTCCCCTCAAGCCCTACTGTGAGAAAAAGAAGCACGATGTACAGCTTCACGCTATAGGCTAGAAGCATTTTTCGTGACACCACTGACCCCCCTTAATTCTCCCACTTTTTCTGCCAGGTGAGTCCCTGAGCTTCCTACCCCCAGATGAGAGCTGGGAAATGGGATGCTGCACTCGCAGGCACGTCACAGAAACCACAACCAACTTCACCCACCCTTTCCTAACAGGGTCTGGTGGTTCCTCCCCCCCCCCTTCTTTTCCCCTTTTAGCTACAGCAGTAAGTGCATTAAAGAAGTACATTTAGGTCACTTTAGACCAGAACATTAAAACAAATGCTGATAGTTCAAGGTTAATAGATGCATAAAACAAAAGTAATTCCATGTCAAAGCTGAGATGACAGGTGATTTGACTTGAGACTGCCTTGCAATCACTCTTTTACATGTGCTCTGTACTGAGCCTGGCGGAAGGTGTTATGTTTCTGACATTTACTTGTCAGAAACGTATGACAATAGAAATTGTTTCTATCTCTGCTGGTCCCAGATGTTAACCTTCTAGCTTTATTTTGTAATTGGGGTTCCACGGAGCTTTAACATTTTCTATTGATTCAATAGAAGCGATAACATTTCCAATCATAAGAAGGCATTATAGAAATATCAGGCAATTCACATATCAAAATGTTTGATAGCTGGGCTCACCACATTAATTTCTGTCACCTTTGCTAGGAACCCTTTATCCTCTTTTTAATACTGAAGGACACCTGAGAGTAGTTTCTGTCACTTTTATTGTTCAATAAAGTAGACAAAAGTTTCAATTAACAACCAAGGAGCCTCTAGGAAATTGTGAATGAGAGTATATTTTATTCATTTTACTGTATTTCTTTTTCCTAATGTGCCAGCTGTGACTTCTAAGCCATGCTTCACAGGGGAGAAGGGGGAAAAAAAAAAAAGTTGATATAAGCTTATACAGTCTGAGCCCATATTTTTAAAACAACTTTGTTTTAGCTGTGGGAGTCAGGTGTTACAAATATTTTGAAAATTCAGCTCTGCCTCTGGATGCCAATAACTTAAAGACTGATATCATCCCTAAGGTTCCATTCAGATCCAAAGAAAAGGAAGAATGAATGTAATATGTGGTGTATTAGGTTAGGAATCAGATGCAAGGCTGATACCGTTTGTAAAGTAGTGCCTTACACCAGCAGCCTATTTAAAAGCCTGAGTGCTTGGTTTACGTTTAGGTATTTTGTGGCTGCTAAACAGCCAAAGACTGACCTGCTAGGTCTCAGTGCCATTTCTGTACCATACTCCTGCAGCCTACATCGGCAAGTTCATAGAGGTAGGTGTTATGGCCAGACTGCCATTTTCCCCTCAAAAACTCTTCTGTAGAAATATTCCCTTCAGGTTTTGATAGCCTAAACATTTGTCCTGGCCAACTATTCCACCAATCAGAGAGGTGTGATTGCTGTATCCCTTGTGGTGACTTGTTCCATGGACACATCCTGCTGTCCCGCATGCTGCTCTGGCTGGACAGTCAGTGCAATGCTACCCTCTCTCTGCAGCTCTGAAGTCTTCCCGACTTCACAACTTCCCTCAACACCTCCTCCTCCAAGGTGTCACAGCTGAAGGACAATGACACAGCCCCGCTGAGCCCGAGTAACCAAGGGAACAGTGTTCACACAGTTTTAGGACCACATTTGTTATTACTGATTTCAAAGGACGCACTGAAAAGAAAGACCAGTAAAGAAAGAACTGATTATTTCTATTTTGGAATCTCTGTTTATTTGTGGTTTTATTTTAAAGTCTGCACATATATTTTGTGACCTATATTAAAGCCTAAATCATTTTTTATATGTTTCCCTGAAGGTTATAAAACACCTCAATAACACTGTTCATTCCCTCTTTCTTCCCCCCTTCATCCCCAGCTTGTGAAAGAAGAGAATTTATATAAAATTTCAATCCATCTAAAAGCTACCAATGTATAAAACAAGATTACCATTCCACAATGTAATAAATATAAACACAGTTCAATAGACATCAGTGTCATGGAAACAATTCTTAAATTTCAGAAAGAAACATTCCTTATAACTGTATAAAGTGCCTGTCACAATGATTGCACAGGAGAAGTCAAGAGCTTCATCTGGTCTTGGTTGTTTCATTTTCTCTTCATTCTCATAGCACGACTTACAAGTGCTGTGAAAGAGAAGTCTTGCCTTACACTGAGAAGCCAAATAGTCTTTTTTCCCACCGTTTTTTCCCTTTTTTAAACAGAGGCTCAATCTACTTATGTATAAAGGGAGCTGTAAAATCATCTGGTTACCACATAATAAGCAACATGTTCTAGCTGGCCTGCTCGCCTGCTCCATAAGGACTTTCTTAATGATTTTGACCAATGGACTCTCTTCTATGCAAATTTTTTCTTCCCCATCAGACACAATGTGAACTATCATTTCCCTGAAATGGTGCTTCCTCTCTCACAAACTAAAACTGATAAGCAAACACTTTGTGGTTAAAGTGCAGACTATGTCTTGATGGTGAGGTGTACCTAGCTCTGTCCAAGCTCTGTGCCAAGGACTACATCACACAACATCAAGTCACAAATGCTGGAGTAAGGTTGGGGTGGTTTCAATGTATCACTTAGGATTTCTGGGAAATCTCACGCTAATTTTAAAGATCAAATGAGTCCAAACTATTAATGAAGACATTAAAAACATTGATTCATGATATAAATTTAAGTCTGATTTCAGTTTTTGTTTAAAAAAGATTCTTTTTGGTATTGCTTTATTCCATGAAGTGGTCAACCTGAAGAAAATGCGTGCAACATTTTATGAATAACACTGAAAACATGAGAGGAAAGAATTTAAACTAAGAGTAAACAAGAACATCTTTTCATCAGCATCTTATAATCCTTTTCCCCTTTTCTGGCAGAGGTTTTTGAAGGGAAAATCTCATGTTTCATCAGCTTTCAGTTGATAGTATCTTTCTTTTGTAAAAGCGGGAAAAACGCCTCGTTACCTATTGCCATTATTATTGCTGTTGAAGTTCAGTCTTGCCTCTGGATGATGAACATATACCAAAGGGGAAAAATTAGCAAGGGACACATGCTTTTTCTAAAGAGGACTTCCAAGAATGTCCTGCTTAAGAAAAGGAAATACAAGGTCTGGTCTTATCATATTTTTTGAGGAGATTCTAACTTACAACAGCATTAGACTTAAGATATTGCTGCCTATCTGTTATTCTGTCTATACAGGGTGCCTTGCATAGCTCAGGGACATGATAAGGAAGGTTTTGGTAACAGTGACAGTGCCATCTTTGATGGCAGAGGTCAATGTTTCCTTTCTATGAAGCCTTCTGGCATCAGAATACCCTTCCATGTATCTGTTGTACCATCCAAAAAAGATAACCACCATTTAAGCCTAACTGTCAGTATAGCAGTTGTAATTGCTTATCATACAATATATGAGGCTAGAATTTTTTAAAAAGCTATTTGGTACACTTCTTGGGCTCCTTTTATACAACACTACACATCTCTCTCTCTCTCTATATATATATATATCAGGTTGACTTGGACCTTCGTATCTTAAGACATAACCATCTGCACAACATGACATAATTTGATGTACCTTCAGGGGTAGAAAGGACAGTTTTTCAGTGGTTGGACCTTTTGTATTTCACAAATATGTAGTTGTACTATGTATATCAAACTGACTGTCCAAAACCCGAATCATTTAAAAGTCACCATCAGTGGTTAAAAGGTTTGGTTTATATTTCATATTTCATCTCCTTTGACTTTTAGGTTTTGTGACATTTATAAATAACCCAAGGTTAGTTATTACTCTGTGTTTCAACCTAAAAATTCAGGTTTGGTCCAGTCTGGGTTACTAAAACCGCCATCATAAAATTATTTCTAAAAAAGCAGTAAAGAACAGGACAATGAAACTATAGATAGCAAAAAAAAAAAAAAAAAAAAAAAAAAAAAAGTAATTCTAACTTCTGACAGAAGTAACAATGGAAAAAACCCTCAAGAAAATTATTTTTGTAAAAAAAAATATTTTTATTGAAGTATTTTAGGATACATGTTTTTTAGTTATTTTTCAGTAATGAAAATCTATATTTCTTTTCAATTTTTTTATTAGAAAAATATATTTAATTCTTCACCATTTTCTCAGAAAAAAGACCAAAATTTTAAAACAAAAATTATAAATAAAATGAGTGAAATGTTCTTTTTCCTTTTTTCTTGTGCAGAAGATAATTCTCCCCCCTAAGACACACTGTCATATACCAAATCAGATCTCAAAAAGAGGAAACAAAATGTACGATATATAATTAATTTGGATGTAAGAGACAATTGTAGGCCAATGCAAGATGTAAAAATATATGGGAAATATATACAAATGACCCTAATGCAATCCAGGATTTAGGAGGAAGAAACTGTCACATTCGGCCTCATAGTCTTCGTTAAAAAGGAAGTGTTCAGGTGTTGGTAACTTGCTGTTATCTGCCCCAGACAAATCCATCAGCATAAGGACTGCTGAAAACAGTTGAGGGTGTGCATAACACCAAAGAAAAAGGATGGAAACTAGAAAGTGTACGTATTACAGTTGTAACTGTAAGGATATAACTGTGCCCCAGCTGGAGTTCACTCTGAGACCACCCATGCTCAAGCACCTTGCTACTTATGGATGATGTCCATAGGACATGCCCCAGCATGCTTGTCTATCTTAACTCTTCCAAAGATGCCACAAAGAGGAGATAGCTCTGGTCATCAGGTCCCAGAAAGCTCGTGCTTGGAAAACACATCACCCCTCATGGATGCCCAGGAGCAGAATTTCCATATGCTCTTCCCTGGGGTTCATGGCATCATCGTGCAGCACATCACCACCACATGGAGAACATGTGCAAGCAACTGAGATGAGCCACTTGATCAACGTGCCATGGCTTGCAGCAGGGAAAACAAAAAAAACTTCTTGCCTCCTGATAAGGAAGAGCTGGCTTTTCCAGTGAACGTCCATGTCCTCTGTGAATTTCAAATTTTAAATTCTTTCTAAAACAGATGTTCTGTAGGTGATCTGTTAACAAGGAGTAACTTTATTTAATGAAGTGCAAAATGTTGGTGAAGAAAGTACACAAAACATGAAACTCTAGAAGTTACTAACACTCTGGTGTCCCAGACACTTTAGAGATTATGCCTGCCAAAGAAGAGAACAAAACAAAATCAAGCGAGTCTGAGGGGTTTTTTTTTGTTTTGTTTTGTTTTTTTGTTTGTTTTTTTTTTTTTTTTGCTTTTCTTCCTTCATGCTTTTGCTGGAGAAGTTGTGTTTGGCCTCACTGATGTGTTTTGGGACTCTGTGCACAGATACCCTCCGCACTTTCAAGTTTCGCTCCTAGGGTCAGAGTTACCTTTTTCTGTTATAGACAGTCAGCACTGCAGAGGAGGAAGTAATTTCTCAGACAACCTGTGCAGATCCCATGGAGAGCTGTGACTATCAGGACTAAGACCTTGAATTTGATTTTGTATTCTTTGGAGAGCCAGTCCAGAGAGCAGAGCGTTGGGGTCATATGCTTTCAGTTGCTAGAGGACATTTTCTTAGTCAGGGGATTTTACTGAACCTAGTACTAAACTTTCTTTTGAGAGAAATAGCTTTCCAAATGTCCTCTGCTATTGCCAATAACTACTTGGTGTTCTTTTGTTACACAGTCTGAAATATCACATGATGATACAACAGAAAAAACAATACCAGAAGTATGTAGATAGGAGGTGAATTGTGTAGTCATGCAAGACTGTATGCAGGGAGGTAAGGGAAGTTTATATTGTGGGCAAGTGAACAGAATTATGGATGTATCTTGACTGAGATGAGGACCAATACAACCTCCTGTGTATGCACAGGACTGACTTTATGAATACAGAAGTTACACTAAAATTAGTGGAATTATTTAAGTAATTAAAAAGTGGATGTAATGTGCAGAATCAAGGCCTAAATATTGTATATAAAATTTATGCATTATGTAAGAAAAGTTATTGCTGTTACAACACAAGCAAGGAAATTTCAGATATGTCCACTCTTAGTTATGCAATTACATCCATCCACAAACCACTGCAGTTTTCGCCTCTAGTAGAAAAGCAGTATGTAATTAAGGATGATATAAGTTGTGCCCACACATGAAAAGATTTAATTATCTCCTTCGCTCCCTTTTCAAGACTAGTCTTGCATTGCTTCCCATCTTTGATCCTTGGTCTTATATTAGCCATACCTCCAGTTTCCCACCCAACTCTCCTTACTCAAAGCGCTCTCCTTCTACCTTTAGTCCCGACGTTTCTTCCCTCTTACAGTTTTTCTAGGTGCATTCTCAGAAATATTTGCAGGGTTCTGGCTGACATTTTCAAATAAACGTAGCAACCAAGAAATCTGAATCAGACAGACTAAGCCATTGACATTTGGCAAACATACTAGCAAATAGAAGTGGGCTGAGGTGATGGGGAAATGCTCAGCAGCTGTGTTAATTGGCTCTGATATCTACCCCCCTTCTGTAATAAGCTGTGGTCCTGCTTATATATCTACTGAGTTACACTCATATAAGCATCTATATACAGTGATTACAGGAAATACTCTGCAGTCAGATATTTCTGTAATTCAAACATAAAGTAGTCTACTTCAGGCACAATAACATACAGGAAAAAGTATGATTAGGGTTGCCAAGCAAACTAGCCTGCAACAGCAAATACTGATAGAGGATTTTGACACAAGCCTGTATTACCTTATAACATATTATCATTTCTTATGGTTCCAAGGTCAATGTCTCTTTCTCAAATAACATTTCGGACCTGTAATTGTTCATCTACGTGCCAGCAATTATGGGTGAATTGATCAGCCAGTAATTAATGCTATGCTATTACACTTTTTAATTTGTAGATTATGCAGCTGCAAGCGTTCACACATTTTTAATTTGTATATTATACAGCCACAAATGTTTACAATGCCCTTTTTAATCTCCTTACACTACCAGTGCCATTATTCACTATAGATTAATGATACACCGAATGCTGAGGTTTATTTCATTTACCACTCTTACCAAGAGAGCTGTTAACATTACTGTGCTCTATTACTTAATGTCTTACTGCAGCTGCTAGTGAGCATTGGTTACCCTTTAAAATATTACCAGTTGATTATTTTCTCTCTTTCTCCTTTTTATTTTTTTTTTTTTTCTCTAACACTCCTGCTACTGACAATATGACTCTGTGGTAATATTACACTTCATTTCCAAATTTATTTCAGGAGTTTTGTTCCAAGGTGTTTCAATCTTTTGTTCCAAACAATGGTACCTCTCTGGCCCTGTACAATTTGCATTCCCCAGCCTGTTCTTCGTTATACTCTTCCTCTGTATGACTTCAATATCACTCTTCGTGTTATATCATAAGCCAGGCAGCTAGCCCACATCCTTACTTTAGGGAAACGTCCCTGTTCAGGACAACATTTCAGCATGTCTTTAACTTAAAGTACATGCTCTGGTCTATGCAGAACCTTTTTCTTACATCCTTTACTTGAATAGGACACCATGAGAATAATCTTTCTTGCCACAGCTTGAATCCAGAGTCTGCCAAAGCCAACAAGAACCTTGTCCTCATCTATTAGACAAAGAATTTAGGGAAGCTGCTTAATTTATTGTTAATATGGCAATGCTATTGCTTCCTCCTGTAAAATGATTTGTGATACACAAATTAAAGTCTTAAAATCTTAAACCACTTCCAATCATAAAAACCTATTTCACCTTCTAGGTTCTATTTCACCTTCTAGGTTCTAATTTCAAAGTACAAGCAAATTACTTATATATATACACTAAACATTCTATTCAGTGTTACTTCATTGTTATTTGCACTTTACTTTAGGTAAAACATTTTTTGGGTTTTTTTTTCCCTGAAAACTACACCAAGAAAGACGTTGTATCATTTCCATCTTCTTCTAGACAGAACGAAACTTTTCCAAATTAAATATCAGAACAAAAAAAACCTCACCTGATTCCTTGCTCCCATACACATAAAAGATTTAAAACACTTCCATGGCAAGTCTCATCTTTATAGCCTTGGTAAAGTCCTCAAACAGTGCTGAAAGGAAAAGTAAGGGGCCTGTTGCAAATCAGTGGCCAACCAGACAGATAATCACAGCTGCCTTTAGATAACTTTGACCAGGTATTTCATTAGAAACATCCTGTAAACTTTTTCTTTTTCTTTTTTTTTTTTTTTTTTTAAACAAACAAACAAAAAAAATCAAAATTCCTTGACTGATAACTGAAATATCTATTACTTTTTCATCCTGAAAGATGAAATACAGCTGAAGAACTTACCTCTTCAGGGAAGATACAGCACCTGGTAAGCAATTCCCCTAGAAATCACAGTGAATTATCAAAAGCAAAATACTGATTTTAAAGTCCACTTAATATGTTCCTTGAATTAAGTTTCCTTCAAAATAATTTTTTCCCTAGAAAGCAGATCCCTTTAGTTTGTAAATAGAAAAAAAAAAAAAAAAAATCCTGTTGGAAAGCAGGTTTGAAGGGGTAAGAATTCTTCCAGTCCTAGTCAATGGCATTACAGTGACTTACACCACTTGAAGATTAATACTTATTATCACACTCACATGGGCATTGCAAGGATTAATGTTTGCAATGTTTCACCGGAAAGCTAAAATGATCACACAATTATCTCTCACAAATGTTAAAGAGTGGCACCTGAGGTAAGTCCTGTGTTACATATTATACTAAGTTGAAAAGACTTCTGAAGGGTCTCAAGTATCACTGTTCATGATTACAAAATCTTCCAGAGGGGTCTTGCTAATAAGCAGCTGTAGAAAAATGTAAACATTTTTACATAATATTGCTTTAGTTTAAAAACTAAATAACCTCTGGGGAAAAAAAAAAACAAAAAAACAACAAACTTTTAATATTTTCTGTAAATGATTTATCCTTCCAATTAATCTAAATTTTTTTCTTGGATAGGAGAGAGCTTCTACAGGCAGATTGGAGTATGTTCTCAAGCACCAGAAAAGTTTATTTTAGTATTTCCCAAGCTTTTTGTTGGTGACCAGCTCTTGAGTGTGATCCTAATTTCCTTGATTTAACTGGGGTCCTGGTCCCGTGACTGAAGAAAGTTGATAGATTGGTTCACAAAATATAATAACTGGTAATAAAGACTTGGTTTTTAATTTCTTCTGGAAGTACTGATCTCTTATATTTCTTCTCCTGGAAAATATCTGTAATACTTTCATACGGAGGGGTGTTCTAAGGAAAGAAAGCTAACCCAGTACAGGAAAAATCATTGACATCATGAGCAGAAGGAAGAGCCTTCAATGTAGATATGGAAAGCACAGTTTTGTTTCTTGCCGGCTGAAGGTACCCCTTGTGTGCTGTTTTGAGGTGGGTTAGCAGGATAACAACCCTTCTAAACCCCAATTTGATATTCCTTGTTGTCACCACTGGCTAACAGGGTGCTGGGCTC
Organism: Charadrius vociferus; assembly: GCF_000708025.1. Taxonomy (NCBI): domain Eukaryota; kingdom Metazoa; phylum Chordata; class Aves; order Charadriiformes; family Charadriidae; genus Charadrius; species Charadrius vociferus. The sequence goes on from NW_009649715.1 coordinate 276,197, forward strand.
CGTCCCCAAGTACCAAGCTCCTAGCAGCTGAGTTTGCAGTAAAAACTGCATGCCTATTCTCTGTTCTCTTTTTTACAAGGCCAGATTTGAGTTTTAGTGTCTCTGACCCTGATTCTTAACATTGCCTTTAAGATGACTCAGTTTCATTGACTCTTCATTGAAGATATTTTCTTGGATTTCTTTTTTCCACATGTAAATAACTCTTCTCTGCTTAGAAAGGGAGTTTAGGAAATGATCAGACCTGTCATTCTGGGGATACCATTTAGGTAGCTATAAAGATAATATTCCTTTCCTTTGCCCATGTGGTAACTGTATTTTTTTTCCCAAATAACTTCCAGACAGGGAGCAAAATCTCTGGAATTTCCCTGAGCCCTGCAAATGAGTTTCTTCTCTTTCCCATAACCCACATCTCTTTCACTACTGAGATTAAGGAGTTTATAAAATACAACTTGTTACAGCCATGAGGGATTACTACTATATATTATCACTCACAGCTCATTAACCCCGAAGCCCTGCTAACTAAGAAAATCCTCTCTAATGAGGTTTCCTTCACTGCACTAAAGAACAAAAGGTCTCAAAGTTTTGCCTATTACCAATCTCCCTCAAATTATTTTCCCGTAATTAAAATGGAACTTTAAGGCCATTAAAATACAAATCTGAATTTCTTCTACTCAAGAAAATCCATGTTCACTCTTTTTCCATGCTTACAAAGGATCTCCAAGCTCTTAAACAGAATGGGAATGTATTTGTGGTAGTTTCTGCCTTTTATAAAGAGTAAAAAAAATCCCACTTTTGAAGTAAAGTGTATGACTTCTGGCCATATTAGACGTAATTCAGTTTTGGTGTAAGCAGCCCTACTTCTCATTGACATTAATGGGAGTCAGGCTAGTTTTCTCCCAGGTTAAATTAGGATTCTTTATCAAGAATTTCAAAAGTGACTGGACAACTTGTCAGGTGTCCCAGTGATAAGTGTGATGGAAGAGTCCAAATTAGATTGGCTTGACAGCAGGAGAGAAATAAATCTATTTACTGTTATTTACATTACAGCAGTACTTAGAACATCCAAAAGGAATTGAGAAACTCACTCTGAGACTTTTGTGAGAAAGTAAGTAGTATTACAAAATAAATCATATGTGTGTTAAATGTCCCAGATTTCAGTGTTACATGGGTACATGAAAATATCTCTTCCTTATACTTTTTCTAAAAGGGACTGAAAAACTAATCCTTAATGGTATTTAAGTTTCCTGTTTCTATCATTTGATGAAAAACTTTTACGGTTTGAAGCCAGAGTATGCATCTCATGTATTCATGTAGTAAATAAAACAAACAAACAAACAAACAAAACAAACCACACAACAATAACTAAAAAGAAAAAGGAATAGATAGTCTCACAAGAAGGTATGTAAGGATGGAGGTACAATTCCTTTCAGATACCCAATTTTCAAGATTTTTTTCAGGATTCTCTTGACTTCAGGTTGGCCATATCAGTGCCCATAACTGTATAGTTTAAATGCTAAGCTAAGTAGTAAGTGCCTTCAGTACCTTTGTTTCTTAAATTATTCTTTTGGTTATCCAATTTGTAACTCTGTTATCATACATTCAAATTCAGGTCCCAAATGAAACAAAGTGCAGCTATTTCACCAAAACCTCCGTGTTACTAGTTATTTGCTACTTGGTGAACAACTTTAGTGATTTGAACACTCCATCCATTTTTATGCATTAAATATAGAAGACCAGCAGAAAAACTGTAGAAAGAAGGGTTGGTGAGATGGCCCCAAGTGTTTGATCGTTCAACCTGCTGCATGTGATACTCTGTCACCTCTGTGTTCCTTCAACAATGTCACTATGGGAGTTTGAAATGATCTGTGTGCTAGGCAGCTGCTAGAAGGCTTATTCCTTAGACAAGGAGCATTCAAATAGTTTTTCAAATATGCACCCGGTGACAAGTTTCTGACTTGGAGACAATGTTTACTTACAGGTGAGAAAGTCCTTCACAACAGAAATGAAGGGAGATTCTGATACCTCGTTGTCAGTGATGGCAGGTCCATCAGGAGCTAAAGGAAAGGTATCTCATGCCACAGGAAAAAAAAAGAAATAAAAGAGAGAATGCTTATACCAATAACATCTGTACAAGAAGTTAAAGTGTTAATACTGAAACGAAGGTGGAGTAGCCCGTGTTATTGTGTGTCTAATACCTGCAGATCCTTCCTGCCTCTGGGGCTCATTGTGGCCACTGCAAGCAATCACACCAACAACATTTCTCTTCATTATTGTTCTAAATTATTTCATTTACATATCTGAAAGTGACTTTGTGTTCACCTCCTAAAGCAGGAAGCCCCGTTGCCACCTTGGCTGCCGATAATACTCTCTATAGGAGACAGAATTTAATCGTAGTTTCTTTCAGAGGTAAATGATGGGCAGCTAAAAATATAATGAATCATGGACTGATGCCCTCAGTAGAACTCTCCTCAGATGGGAATGGTGAAACAAAACAAGCAAGTGTTTTTATGTATCAAATGTACTTTCTTTACAAAAGACATCCACAGTGACTCAGATTAGTATAATTGTCTGCCTCACTAGTTAAAATGGGATGCTCTGAAGTCTTCATTTCTATTTTTGGCTATTCTAGTAATTTTGGTTGAATCACGTAATTGTTCTCTTTTTCTTTCACACGTTGTCTTTCATTTATTTGTTTCTTTGAGGTGTTTCTTTGAAAATGTCTTAAAATGAGCTTAGTAGAAAAGATGCTTAGTGGATTAGGCAACTGTAATGATAACTAATAACTACAACTGGCTTTCTCCTTTCTTTTTTTTTTCTTCTTTCTTTTTATGGTGAACTATGTTCATTTTCCTAAAATGGGCTTTCATGGGTGGGATTAAGTGACACTGCTAAGCGAGTACTAAATGGAAGTTTTGTACAGTCTCAATCTGGTACTACAATGACTGGTTGTAGGGTGCTCAATCTGCTTATAGCACTTTGGGGATCCTTTTGATTCTCATGGTTGATTAGTTTTGATATGTTTTTTAAAGAAAGCATAAAATATCCTTCTTCTCCCGTGCTAAGGCTTTAGTTCAAATGCCTGAATGATTTTGATTGGTTTTTCCTCCCTCAGAGTAATGTTTGAGTTTTAACTTGTTAGGTTTTAAAAATAAATTTATTTATTTATTTATTTATTAAATCTTACATTGTCAGACAGCTATGATGAAAGAAAAAAAACGAAGTGCACAAAACTTTTGTAAGCCTGTACTGCACAGCAAGATTTTGGTTGTGTATCTACTATGACTACTAAAAGTAGTCATTCCGTGAGGTGGGCTGGACTGTCCAGGGGTACCTGCACGTCTGGAGCAGTGGCTGTTGCACCCTCAGTTCCCATGGGCTTAGGTGGATGATGAGACTAAGCAACTTGCATGAAATAGGATGGATCTTTCAGGCCCCAGATGTGCGCAGCACTTTCGAAAAAGAGTATGCAGCAGATTTATCAGGTGAGCTAAAGAGAAGCCTCCATCCACTTGAGACCTGTGATAAGCCTCTCTCTGCTCGAACTAGCTTAAATGTACATTGCAGCCGGTTTTATTGTTAACTTCTCTTTGGCCTTCAACAAGTAGTCAATAGCCTTGCAGATTATATTCTCCTCTGCCATCCTGATTGCTAGGAGCATTCATCCAGAACTAAGCCACTACAGTAAACAGAGCAGGGTGAGGATTTTTCAACAAAACACTTTTTCATCAGAAAAAGGTGATTCATCGAAACTGAAACCTTTCACAAGAAAGGGCTGGATTCATTGATTTTTCTGGTGGCAAAAGAAAAAGTTGTGGACTTACTGAAATGTTTTTATTTGAGGTGTTTGAAGCAAACAGCATTTTCCATTTCAAAAAGTATTTGAGTAAATTTTAATGCAAGATGACCCTACCACAGAAAATGTAATAATCAAAATGAAACATTTTAATTAGTTTTGAAGAAAAATTACTATATTTCCTCATAGTTTCAATTTATACTTATTTTTTAATATCTTTATGTGATTTCAGGTTAAACAAGGATATTTTTGATAGAATGGTGAAACATGTTCCCATACATCTATAGAGAGGACAACAAAATGCTCAAAAAGATTTAAATTTTCCTTTATCAGTGACTAGTGAAATTGACTAGTAGAGGATCTTCATCAATACTATGGCTGTACCCATCTTTTAGAGTATAAACATAGCTTCAGGTTATTATTTCTGATTATCCTGGAAAAAGAAAAAAAACAACATTGACATAAATATAATCTTGATAAACCATATGTGAGCTTTAATATAGAGAAAAAGTCATATCTGAATGTGCTGCTCATCCAATGAAATGCCAAGATAAAATGTTACATCATCATAATATACGTCTACTGATTTGCCATCCAGTAGAACAATTGCCTGTTTAATTTTTGTTTCTTTGGGCTACTGAAGCCTGATTTTTTCAATGAACTTTTCAAATACATTTCTGGGAAGGGCCCTACCAGAAGGTGTCATAAGGAGAAACAGGATATGAAAAACCATGGCGTCTTAAGAAGAAGAATGGATCGGGGAGAATAGAAAAACCTCTTCTAATAAATATTTTGCTCATAAATTCATGGCAGTAGCAGGAAACTGTGTTGCCTAAACTGAAGGAAAAGAAAGGGGAAAGAAAAGTTACAATACTCTGAAGGACTGGAAAGACCTTCTACGCCAGGCAGTCTGCATGGCATAACCAGGACTTTGTTAAATTAAAGGATCAGATAAGAATATTGAAGTTCTAAGGCATGCAATTTAAAAGCACCATAAAAAAGTTAAAAAAAAAAAAAAAAAAGAACATGTGTCACAGTAAAGCAGTAGGGACAAAAAAGACCTCTTTTGCTTGCAGAGAAAAATAACATATGCAGTTTGCCTGCCTCAGCAGAAACTAATACGAGGTGAAAGAAAGCATAGAAAATGAAATTATCATAGCAAATTAATATGGACCTTCTGAGAAAACAGATCAGGAAGTATTTTTTGTAGATAATAGAAACCCACATAAAAACAGGCTGGAAGACTGATGGTGAGCTTTTTGCAAACACCCTGGTGCTGAATGAGATAGAAAATGTACAGCATGTTATCATCTAAAAAGGGCTTGCGCCCTTTTTATAAGGCTGCTTCATCCACTGAGGAAACCAGTCAAAAAGATCAAAGGCTACACTGTGTTTAGTTCTCCCCAAGAATCTGAAGCTGAGTGAAAAATAGAAGCAACCACAGAGTGTCAAACAACATAGAGGATCTCAACTAAAATATTCTGTTTTCTCCCCAAACACTAGTGCATTAGCTGAGCAGAGATAAAAGAAAAATCATTATAATCTTCATAATGCTTCCCATGAATTAGAGACACATGAACTGCAAAGCAGGAGATTTCTTCTTAGGCTGAGGCTTGTATTTACAAGTGAAGGGAACAGAGGTTTGCCTAAAATCGGGGATCAGATTTCCCAGGGACAGTAGATGACGAATTATCAAAGGATGTAGAGATAATGCCGGCAATGGCATATAGCACTGGGGATTGAGATAAATGCATTGCTGCTCTGTCTGGTACTGGAACCAATCTCTGAAAGATATACAGGAGAGGATGAAAATGTTAAACCCAGGGTTTGTCTAATCACTTCAAACTTTGGTGAATCCCTGTGTTCCTCTGATTATATTCTCGGTTGGCGTCTCTCTCACTCCCCAACACGCTTACACAAACGCACACCTTCCCAGTAATAACCAAGAGTGGCAGACACAATCACTGCAAGGACCTTGAATTGTTTCATAGCAGAAAATGAATTCTGACCATGAATGAGAAACACTTGGGAATATACTGTTAGTGATACTATTCTCATGTGCATATGGAGCCAGGTTTCTGCTCTGAGCTTGGCTGTTAATGCAACCGGTGACACAGACGCCTTCCAAGGTGTACTCACATTCTCTACCTGGCCCTAAACATCCAGCAAGAGAATATGAAAGCTGGTGTGATGATCATTGTTTTTGGTCATGATAACAAGTGGACAAACTGATTTTCAGACTCTTTGCAGTGTGAATGAAAATGCCAGTTCCTATGGGTTATAGAGTTTAATCTTTGTGAACTGCTTCCCAAAAGATTTTTTTTTCCCCCACCAGGGAAAATTTAATTATTGTTCTTTTTTTCCCATTTGTTAAATGGAAAACGTAAAGAAGGGTTGTTCAAGTTGCAGGCTCCAAACAGCAGAAACTTTCTCTCTATCCCTTGCATTATTTTCCCGCCTCAATATACCATTATAAGGCTGATTGATCTGCTACCCAGCTCCTGAGCAAACTACTGCAGTATAATCTCTATTGATGCTCAAGGAAGTGGAGAGCCCTGATCTAAATTAAACATGAGGGTTTGGGCCAGATCAACAGTAATCTATGGTAGCCTGAGCTGTGTACTGACTAGGGGAAGTCGTGATTTAGTTGCTGCAGACTTCTTGGCTGCATCATGTTAGTTTAGAAGAGAAAAAGGGTGGTGACAAACTCAACCTGTAATTCCTGTCAGACAAAACAACCTGAAGAGACATAGGGTGATCTCAAAGAAAGCTACAATGAAACATTTCAGATTCCTGAGATGCTGATATTGTCTTGGACTCACTGGCTCATGTGTGTGTGTGGTGGTGAGCATAAAGGAATGACGGAGTATTTTACCTTCTCCCCCCAGATGTTAATTAAAAAAAAAATCTCAAAAAATCTCTCTCAGACCTTCTGTATAATAGTTATCCTAAATGGGACTTATCTCTCTTCTAGAAAGATTCTTTAATAAATATATTAATTGACTTGTATGGTAAAAAAAAAAAAAAAAGAACAAAACCACTTTTTGCAGTGTTGTATCCATTTTTTTGCCTTCTTAATGTTTTTGTGATCATTTTACTATCTACATTTTATTATTATGAACACTAGAGTACATCTGTGTCAAACAATTGCTAAAAAATTTGTTTCACAGTGGTAAGACTGTATAGAAAATAACTTGATATTTTCACATCATAACACATATCCATCAATGAAAATCAGTTTATATTGCAAAATTTAATAAAGAAATGTATTTAATTTACAGCAAGAATCGTATGGATTTTATCTGGTTACATGGTTTATTTTTGTTTGGTTTAGCTGATTAATAGCGTTAGGCCAACAGAAATATGTTATGTGTTTGTGTAGATTTTGGAAGCTTTTGATTTTTAAAAAGATAAGAAAAATAAAGATTTCAAACATTTTAATTATAAAAATGCTTTTAAAAATCTCCTGCTATTTCATTAAAACTCCCTTGTTGTCATTTCCATAAGTAACACTAAGGATAAGATAAACTTTTATATTCTGTGCTGGATTGAACAAAATATTTTCCTTAAATTGGGATTTTACTTTAAATTAGCAGATAATGTGGAACAATAAGTACTTATTTTCAAATAACCCAATTGGTTGAATAAATTTGAATAATACTTTTTTGTTTTGTTTTGTTTTAGGGTTTTAGTTTTTTTTCCTTTAAAAATGTTATCTAAAACCGCCTTCGTTTCCTGTATCTTGACCCTCCATCTTCCAAAGTTTCGGGGAATCACACTGTAGATATAGACACAAATCTGGTACACTTGTACTTACTGACAAAATTATCAAGGTGAATGTCATATAGCTTATGTTTTGGGACCTTTGTTCTTTGCTGGCCTAGCTGGATTGAAATGTATCAAATACTTGGACTTAGATCATGGGTGGGGGGAAATGCTTTTTGACAATATCTATAAAAGATATGTGTGTCTGGTGGGGACTGAGAAGGGATTTCTCATTCTTTGTCAATTGTGCTTACTGGCCATGTTTTGTAAATCTTGTTTTGACTTCAGGACTTACGAACAATTTAACACTAATCAAAACCATGTTAGAAATTATGCAATGGCACCCAACAGTGCATTAGTCTAGAGAACAAGGAAATATAAGAGCTTCAGTGACTGAAATACTGATGAAATAGGTGTTCTCTTTGGAGGACATAGGAAGCTTGATCATGATCCCAGGTACCGAATGAGACTCTTAGGAGTCTCTCCTGTTTCATTAATTTTTTTAATGTTTCATATAGATAGCGAATTGTTGTTCAAGGAAGCTACATTACAGAGTAGTCATAACTTGATCATGCGGAGTTTGTATTTCAACACTAAGCTAAACACTGCCATAAGATAAGCAAATAGTTCAAGCTTTTCAACAACTGTGGGTTTTTTCTTTTTTTTTTTTTTTTTTTACTTTAGACTTGCTAGTTGATGCCAATGTTTTGCAAATGTTGCTAAATGAGAGTGACTTTGCATTAATGTACACTTCAGCTCACTATTAAAACACTCAGAGCTGAATCAACAAAGAAGTGAGGCTCTGAAATATCTCAGCTTTCAGTAAACCTCATGTTTGCCTAATATCCTTACTATTATATATTTCTTTCTAGTAAAAAATCAGTCTATTTTTTTTCTAGTAAAAAAGTCTGAGTATTAGCACAGAGACTGTCTTTCGTGGCTCAAGCTGTCCACAAATAGGTACGCACAAAATCATCTATATCTGGAAATCACAAACTACTAATTGTGGCAATTCATACACAATCCTCTTCAAGATTCTCAAAATAAAAGACATTTTTCTGAAATATCATAAGCGTAGGCAAAATTATCTAGGGCAGAAGACTTTCCAGGGAAAAAATATGACCCTGACTTGATTCTGTGTTGTATCTTTGCCAGGCACATGTAAAAAGAAGCTGGTTGGTATTCTACACGAGGGGACTGGAAAATAACTGGTTGTCACTACAAGGAATAGAGTTGTAGCAACTCCAGACCCTACTCTGGGAGCAATAAATTAAATTTTAAAGTATGGAAAAACTTGAACTGGAGCAAAATCTGGCCCCAGTCTTGTCCAAATATGTATTTTTAGGTTATGTCTCCTGGATCAAGTTACATAAGACAGATAAGTATAAGCTTTTAGGCAGGTTCATTGTGCCCGGTTAGACCTGACAACTGGGGCCCCTGATATTCATCTGAAGATGGGAAACATTTTTGAAAAGCCATACTTGGAGCCTGGAGCTGTATTTCAGGACCACGCTCTAAACATACAGGAATTACGGAGTCTGTGTTGTGTTTTTTTCAGTCTTTCATGACACATCTTTATACAACTGGTTAAATAAGAACCGAAATGGGGACCTGACCTTTACCTTCTCATATCCTATGTGAATGCTTTAATAAAAAGTAATATTTGCTGTTCCTAGTATATACTCTTTTTTTTTTTGTTCTATTTCTGGTCCAACAATTAAAAATTAAGCCAGTCCAGAAAACTGAGATATTTTGTAATATTTTGGAACATGAAGATTGAAGGGGGACTTTATTAGACCATAAAATACACATTTGTTGTTGTCCTTGTAAAGGTGTAGCACATAAATATAAAAAAAAAATTAACACACAGTATAAACTACTCTAAGTACCCCATGTTGATTAACAATGAAAGATCTCACCTTTTAAAATAATAGCAATGCCAGTTGTGGAATGTGAAGAGTGCTTTGAATTACAATGAATTGCCGAATGCATTAGCCACAATATCAAATGCAGTCAAATTAAAACGTTCCCTTCTGACATTTTCAATTAAACCCCATCAAGCTTCCAAACAACCTAGGAAAACTAAATAGACTGTGTGAGCTAATGGAAAAGGCAGCCTGACATCTTCTCCTTCCAAAAATTAGATTAAGCATCAATGCTGTTGCAAAAATCTGTACCAGAACATTAAACAATTAAGAACTGGCATAACAATACTGACCAATGGTCCATCCACTCCTACGTTGTACCAATTGCTTGTGACAGAGGCCAATACTGAATGCATCAGAGGAAGAAAGAAGAGTTACAATAGTAAGACCTTGCGATTTTACGATGCTTTCCAATAAAACACCTTTAAGTTAAATTTGGTTTTGGTGTTTCTATGGTTCCCTTGACCTAGCATTGTACAATTTCAAATGCTCTTGTGGACAAAACCCTTTCAAGGTTGAGAGGTGTTACAAACCATTTTTCATAATTGGGAAACAGGAAAGTGAATGGTTGATTCAAGGTGAGAGAAGGTTTCTGGAACAGGATTGGACAGCTAACCCAGATAGTTTGAAGCCTCACATAGGGCAAGTGAAATTAATCTTCCTTACAAACTGCTTGGCAGAACTATCATGTGGTCAAGGACTATAAAGCACATATCTTGGACCTTGGAGAATGGATGGCAAGGGTTGCTCCAGGAATTATCCATACAAGATTTAAGGAGAGGATGATAATTACCACAAGGGTCCTAGCATATCCTTGTAGGTAGGGCCTGGTAGGTGTTCCCTGGTGAGGTCAGCCTTAACACGTCAAGCCAGAAAACTTCTTTCCACAGCCAGGGATTTGGTAAATTTAGCAACTTTCCAAGTAGCACAACCCTGCTGCTTCCCAGGAACAGCCTCAGAAGTTGTGCCTGAACTGGTCTCTAAGCCATCTGCCTGAAAATCCATGTCTAAATCTCTAAATAATCAAGGAATAGACTATTTATCTCTCAGAATAAGTGTGCAAGAGAGAGCTGTGAGTCTTCTGTTCACAAAGTGTGAAGGAAAATGACAGATGCTAGGCTGGGAGAAAAAGTCTCAGATTCTGGTCCTCAGCTAGAATTGGTCTAAGGTAGACTATTGTCTTCTAAGCACTCAGGGTATTCCAATTTCTTCTGTGCAAGCAATAAGGAAAATCAGCTTTTAGTTTTTAGGTGCTGCTTTTTAGTATACTGTGTGCAAATAATCCAGCAATAGGCAAGTGGTGTTTTGCAAGGTTTTACTCCTAAAAGTATCTTGGTAAAGCTTCGGTTTCTTTGCTTAACTTTTACAGCTGCATCTGCCCTGAAATAAAGCCAGAGAGGAATTCATAAATGCATGAAAGATGTTTACATGTCTGTTTTTGGTACGGTTTGAGTTAGTCCTCTTTGTCACTCTACTACTTCCTTGTGACTTCAAACAGTCCCATCATAGCAAGCAAATCTCAAATATTTTGTAGATCAGGTAAAAGGTGAAAGTTTCACTGATCCATGTCAATTCCAAATTATTCTGGGACATAAATATAGAAAAGAATGAGTCCACCTCTTTACCAAAGCTCCTAAAGGCTTTGAAAAACGGAAAATGGATGGAAACACCTTTAAATTATGTGCAACTACATTTCAGTTTAAACCTCTGTTCTTATAAAATTTAGTCTTTTTGAGTTCCACTTCTTTCTGTTCAACCGGCTTCATTTTCATGCTATCTTTTTCCATTAAGCTCACACAGTGTCTGACTGAGATGAGGACAAACTTCTGGCACTGTTGTATTTGTAAAAGAAACATGCACACACAGCTAATAAGATTTACAGCACAGAAGCATAATAAATCAATGCAGAATTGAGTGAGTTGTATTAGGGGAAAGTGAAAATAAGATTTCTCGTTCTGAGATGGATCATAAGACCAACTGAGAATTGGGTATTGCCTGAAAACTAGGGTATAGTACCTGTTTGTTCTACCCTTTTGCTGCATTGTCAAAGTAAACTTTAACACCAGGATTTATTCCTTCAAATTAAAAAAGTACAAATGCGTGATACCTAAGCATGGAACCAAGTGAGAATTTAAAAAGTAAATTAAAAGACAAAAAGGATTTTGAAAAAGATTTTTTTTCCTTGTGATATCAGCCTAGTCAAACGAAATTTCCTAAAATAAGAACAATAGCTAGTACTTAGAGAAGTTCTAAGAAGACAGTTGCAATTATTTTTTATGAAGTTTTCATTAGCCCTAGTTAGACATAATTTTTAAAGATGAAAAGTGTAAATATCAGAGAAAACATCACACTGACTGTAATGGTCAACAGACAAGATAGATTCATTGAGGCCATCGGATTGTAGATTTCAGTCTTTGGAAGCACTGAATATACATAAACGTGTATTATGTCTAGGTGTTTATGTCCACAATATCTTGAAATTACTTTTCTTGAAATTTGCAGCTAAATCAATCAAAAACAAGTCTTCTGATCACAGTCAGAATCTCATGCTGTTAAAAAGCTGTGTATAAAAACTCAATTATCCTAAACTCAGTGGGAGACATAAAAGGTAAGAGAAGAAATGTTAGTATACACTAGTAAAGTTGCTTGATTAGTTTCGCACAAAAGGTTGGTAGATATCCAGGAAGATCAAGTCTTCTGACTGATAGTTGAGTCCCTCCTGGCATTATTACTTCTGATTTTCCTTAAACCAAAAAGCTAATGTTCGAAGGAGTCCAGGAAAAAAGAAAAACACTTTTGTTGTTCAGCAAATTACCAGGCTAGATACTTTGACTCAGATTTCCAAAGGGACTTGATTGTCTGAACCTTACAGAAGGTGGGATTTAGGTACTTTACTTGTAACTGAAAATCCTGCTTTCAAGAAAAAGACCTAACTAACAGCAATTGCACTCTCAGCAAAGTATCACCTCATACCCACTATGAATCTAGGACTTAGATACTGTCAACTGTCACAGACTAGTGGATGAGTAGATAAATTAATCCACCCATCCATCATTTCATATGGTTGTTTCCAAAGCAATCTATCATCTAATAGATTTAATAATAAGCCTCACAACATTTTCTACCTGTAATACTGGGTTGTGTCATATTTCTAACTACTTTTTTTGGTTCCCTTTAGATGGATGTGCTACAGAATAGATCAGACCACACTTCTGGCCTGTCAGATAGTATTAATTTATGATGTTTTCTCATCCTTCCCTGGTGCTTTGGATCAAACAAAGGCACTGTTTAAATAAATAAAATGTAATGTAATGCAATTAAACATTTTCCCATAGCTGTTAAGATCAAGGCAACTAATAATTACCTGATGCAACAATTTTAAAACCCATGACAGACATTTATATAGTTTAGTGATTACTGTCATAATGTTAAGCTATTGAGCCTGGATCTGCTCACATTATTCAGTTAAGAATGTAAAACCAGCAGAGGTAAGATCAGCAGAAATCATTCCATCACCATTATTAATTCAATAGAAATATTTATGGGTTTGCAAGGCTGGAAGGAACAATTATAGTCTAATCTCATACTCCTTCTCTTGAACAAAAACCATAAAATTCACCTAGCAATTCCAGCACCCATCTCAATTTCTTTTGATTGAAAACAAGCACTGCAATTTTGCAGGTCCCAGTTTATGAAGACTGGGCAACCTCGTCCCCCAGGAAATGAGACCTGAAGCACTGACCTGAGTAGAAAGTCACACAGGGGGCCTTAGAGCTGCAGTCAGATCTTTCAGAAAAAAACAGTGGTTTCGGCTTGTACTTTTTTGCCCCTTAAGTATAAAAGCGCAGTTAAATCATCATTCCCGTTTAGTACAGATGTAAATTTTGTGGTTATAAAAGTTATTATAATGGTAAAAGTTTCAAGAAGCAGTGTGGTATATCAGACAGATTTGCTCTTTCTCTCTCTACTTCATGGTCTTTTTCTACAAAGATGTTAACCTCCCATGCAAAATATATTGAGATCTAAAAATGAAACGCAAGTTTATTTTTGTTCTAGATCAGATTAGAAATAGAATTATTTTGCCTAAGGAAAAAGCAACAACAACTTTCTTCTGAGAAAGAGTTATGATAGTAATCCATATAAGTAGGGTAACCCTCAAACCTATTGCAAACTTTCCTCCAAAAATATAAATCTTTTCATGGAAAAAAATACTTGTGTGAGCACATGCATACATACAAAATACACACATACCTGAAGGAACAGAAATAAAAATTATAGCTAAGTTTTTATACAGATGGTATCTTGAATACAAGATGACATTTCTAGCCAGAAAGAATTTTGAAAATGTTTCCTACCAAATTGGTCCTGGGGTATTTGTGAGAAACCAGAAATCCCTCTAGACTTTTATATAACCTAGTGTCTTAGACATGTGACAGGAATATCTATATTCATCTCTCTGCAATTTCTGGTTTTCTATAGTGTTTTCCAAACTCCCAAACTGTTTGCTTTCCTAGATGAGGCCTTTTGTCCCTCAATTTTTATCATAAAAGTTCCAGAAAGCTTCAAACCAAACAAATAAAAGCCACTGTACTTTTTGCACCACAAAGTATCAAGGTTTGGCTACATCAATAATCACTCACTTTTGAAATGTTAATTCAAAGGATCATCTCACCTCTTTTCCTGAGGGTATCTGCACTGATTCATTGCAATTTCTTTTTTGCAAATGAAAATAGACTTGGACTGGTGTTTGGGTTTTGTTGTTTGTTTTTTTTTCTGTTGTGTTCAATTTAGTGGCCCACTCCTGCTCCAGATGAACCTTGCTATCCCTGTGAAGGGCTGCATATGGCCAGGAAGGAACTGTATTTTAAGTTGCATGATGACAGGATGGCTTAAGCCATGAAGTGGTGAGGTATGACCCTCCTGCAGACGTGTCCATCCAAAACCCCATTTCTCACTTTGAGGTTTACATGCAATCTTCAAGTACCATGGTGAAAAGAAGCCAAAACAAACTCTGAATGCTAAAACACTGGCAGCATATTTTTAAGGCTGGTTTAATGTAATTCAATTTTTTGCTGAGAGGGTTAGCCTGTCCCAACAGCCACACTACTCCAAAGGAATCACAGAAAGAGAATACGTGATGGTGGAGGCTGGAGGCAGAGCAGGGGTCCCTGCCTCCCTCCCTGGGCCTCCTGCTCCCTCCCTGCTGTAGCACGGCCTGGAGGTTCTGCACCAGTTGCCAGCCAGATGTTCAAGATTGTATCCCTACTGGAAGGTTGTGACAAAGCCCCCGAGAGTTGAATGATAACAATCTGTCAACAAGGCATCATCATTTTTTTTTTCCCACATTCCATTATTCTACTCCTTATGTCACTGTTTTTAGTTCCTAAATTACCCGTTGTTTATTTCTGTTCATTCCTTCCATCAGTATTTTTTTAATTTTAATGACATTCCACTGCTGAGACTCTTTTTCAGAGTGTTGGCATTGCTTTCCCCAGCCTGAGGTGGTAGGGAGGGAGGGGGGAAGAAGAGGAGAGGCAGGGAGGGAGGGAAGGCAAGGATGTATCAATTACTCAGAAAGATCCAGAGGTTCAAGATGTGATGACATAGACAGTAGGAAGTATGATAAATGCTCTGATTTACATCCAACTCCCATTAGATAGTTTCAGGAAATTATGATAAAGTGATTATTTACAAGGAAAACCTTTACAACTTAATTAAATAAGACCAAGTTTCTGATTTCAGAGGAGAGAACAGATATAATAAATAGGACTTCTTTTTTGTTTGTTTTTTTTCACTCTAATCAATGGTGACGCATTTTCCCCTTCTAAATCCCCTGTGCAATTGCTCATCTATACACAAGTTACCAACATGGTACCCACCAGACCAGTGGGCAGGTAGACATCATGGGGTTTCTGTGGGCGCTTTTATTACAGGTCTGACCTGAGAGGACTCCCAGTGAATTGCTCGGGGCACAGAGGTATTGTAGTGGTCTTCTGTCCTGATGATGTATGACATGCCTGGGGAAGAGGAAAACTCCTTCAACAAGGCATGGGAAGACTTTCATTGTAGACAGTGGGTATTACAACAATAACAGGAAATAAAGAAAAAGATCAACTTAATTTTGTTGTCTCTTTGCTGGTTTTGTCCTGATTTGCTCTGTGGTCTCCCATGTTTAGGACACAATTAACTGACTTAGGTCTCTCCCTTTGATTCGGTTAAGTGGGATCAACAGAGGCTACAAGTTAAAGTATTCACAAGTATTACACAGAGAAAAACATCCCCTGTGAGTTATCCTCACTTGTAGCATCCAGTCCCTCATGGATATTCCAGAGCTCAGATTTATCAATTTTTGAGGTACACTAGAAAATCTGCTATCTCTCTTTCTTTATTAGAAGCTTATTGAGGAAGATTTCAGGAAACAAAAGCAAGGACAATCCTTTCATTTATGTTACAAGGCTAATCTTGCAGAACAGACAGCCAGAACCATGTACTACACACTGTGAAGATTCACATGCATCCTGCTACCACCCTGTTACACATTTAAAAAAAAAATGAAGGTCACAAATCAGTCTCCATGGCTTCATCTTTCCACAACTGCTGTATAATCCAGAGTTGGCTAACGATGCTCCTTCAGGAGGTGGTGCTCAAAGTGGTGTGACAGCTTCGTACCCCTTACGTCATTTTAGGGACTGGACTGACATATTTCAGTAAAGGACCAGTGGCTTTTGCCTTCCTTTAAAGGCAATGAATGGGGAGAGGCAGCAATTCTGGAGAATAATGGCCTTCTGGAGACATCTTAATCACTGAGTGGCTTGAGAAGGGGCGTCAAGGTACTACTTGGTACCTACCTACCCAAGGTACCTACCTTCTGGAGGTACCTCAGTTAAGCACCAGAGGTGGGATGGGACCAGTATTGGCTTTATAGCATAGAAGTGCAGATGTGCAGCCCTGGAGATCCAGCCCATGGCAGCTGGGACTGTGAATCCGAGGCAGGAGGAAGGTTGCCCTACAGACCACGCTGCGAGCAAGCAACGCCATCGACTCCAAATAGCCTGTCTCAAGAGATAGGGGAGTTCATAGATCAAACCTCTCTTTTTATAGTGCGGGATTCTAGTTGCAAATAATGGGATTTTAGGAAACAGAGGTGTGATGAGGCAGAACTAAATAGCCGTTTTGAAGCATTACTGAGGAAGAAAGTTGCAGCAAGTAGTCATTAAGTGGGAGAGATTAACAGTGGAGAGCTGTAGTTCCCAGTGCAGTGCCTCTTCTTTCAAGTTTGTAAGACTGAGAAGGGAGTTGCAGTATTCCCTTCTCCTCTTCTGCAGTACACAGGCGGTCCTTTGTCCTGAGTTTTAGGGGGCAGGACACTGCTTAACAGTGCTACCTCATCACTTAACTCGGAGAACGGGAATGTGCAAAATGCCCAGACAACCAGCTGAAATCATTTAGGAAAGGACAGAAGGTAAATATGTCATTTACTATCTGGCCGGGACACAGACTGACATCTATAGACTGATAAAAGTGCTGGAGGATCTCTAATAACCGCAAATGGCTCCCAACTCATTTTCACTCTACAGCCAGCAGACTGTTGCAGCTACAAATGAAGAAGTGAAATTGTAGACATGATGCATTGTGATCTATGATCATTATAAGTAAGAACATCAGAAATCCTTGAAAGAGAAAGAAATCCCCTATGGGCCTATTATGTCTGCTCCTTTTGTTTACCTCTTCTTGAATTCCCTATTATTTTCAACTATCATTACGTATCACAGGCCTCTTCAACCTGTGACTGACCTTTTGAGTTAGAAAGTGGATAAAGCAAACTGCTGAAAAACTATGAATTAAATATGTAGATTGGGGGAATAATGGACAGAAACAGAATGGATTTTTTTTTTTTTTAAAGTATATGTGTATAATTATATATGTCCAAAACTACTCAGCTGTGCAAGTTTCTGAGAAATGGAAGGAAAGAAAATGTCTGGATTTTGCTCTTTGCATCCTATCTGGTCTTCTGCACCTCAGCTCTAGGGATAGCTCTTAACCATGAAAATGAGGTTGCATTAATTTTACTCTGGGATCAACCAGGGGAAGGACACAGCATATTAGTCGTCAGGGCTAGGTTCTCTTTTATATTCATCCGCATGCATTAACCTTCATCTTATTTGTTGAGTTAGGCTGCTTTTTGTATATCATGAATAATTTCATTAAGCATTAAGAATTTACCCACACTGTATCTTTGGGTTTTTTTTATTTTTTTAAATATTTACAATTTGTAATGCATAATAAATATGTAATAGGCAGGGTATGATTTCTCAGGGTTTACTATTATCTAAGTCTGTCATGTCCTATAACCTTTCTTGGCTTATACAATATTCAGTGCTTTAATGCAGAGTCAGTGCTGTTATCATGGGTTGATGGCAAAAGGACAGCCATCTTGACACTCTCCACTCACTAATCACGTCTATTTTGATTTGATTAGCATATAAATGCTTCTGGATTTATGCAATATCAGTAGAAATGTGTTAAAAATACTTGTCAGTGTCCTTATTTTGAGAGTTAGAATCAGAAAATCTTGGAGGGAGGAGTATCCTCTGGTTGCATGTGTTACCAGATTTTGGGACCTAGAAATTTCAGTGATACATAGATGATTTTAGGCAGTATTCAGTGATGCAGATTTTATGCCTTGGTGGTTTATGGGTTTTTTTGGTTTTTTTTTTTTGTTTGTTTTTTTTTTAAGGAATTGCCTTTGAACAGAAGAAAGAGTGGCTGAGGGTGATTTATATATTTTAAAGAAGGGATGGGAACTGGACATTGTCAAAATAAGAATTTGAATTCAAGTTCCTAACATTTCTGACTCAGAAGTATATGAGCAATATATATATTAAGTTGGCTGTTCTTTTGCAAGCCACTGTAAGTGGAACCTCACAGTAACAACATATCAAAGGCTACTCTAACAATAACAGCAACAACAGTCTGCTTTGCAAGAGAGAGGGAACTACTTCTGATGAAACTACAGAATTTGTGATGTAAAGTTGTGTGTATCTGACTTGATCCTGTAGTAAGCAATGATGCACATGCATATTGAAATGATCATCAAACACTTAACACGGTTCTTAATCACATGATTTAAGATGAATAATCTACCTGAAGCCAGTTGGACTGCAAATTAGGTAAGCTTAAATACATTGCTGGGTAAGGACTGAAGTGTGCTTCATCCTTAATACCATCTCTACTTTACATATTGAAGCATATTTTGCAATAAATATAAGAGAAGAATAAATTTCTTTTCCAAAACACTTATTTTGGCATCATATTCTATTGAAAACACGTGCTGAAGAGACCTTATGGTCTAACATGACTTTAAAAAGTGCATTGATTAGTTTATTACTATTTTTTTAAGTCATGGCAGAAAAATCAAGAAGAAAGTTATTCTGTGAATCCTTCTAACCAACAGAAATGAGCTGTCTGGTAATGTGAAATAAGTAGTGAACTTAGGATAAAATAGCCATGCAGTGGATGAGTGTGTAAACCTTGAGAGAGAAGAAAGACCAACAAAAAAGAAAAAGGAAACAATTAATTTAAGACAGACTGGAACAACTGTGAAATTTAGTGGTGAAAAACATGTAGGAAACCATTACAAGAATGAACAGGATTAAAGAGACAAAGGAATACAGTGAGAATAACCAAAATCTAGAAAAAGTTACAACTATTAAAAGAGTCAGTGATTTTCAGCCTAAGGAAAAAAACAAAAACAAAAACAAAAACAAATAAAAAACCAAAACCAAAACAGAATAGTGTTGAAGGGAGTGGACACTGAAGGTCAGAATCAATTTGCAGATGAAAACACCGGTATGTAGTTATCTGCACTTGGATATTTTCAAGCAAGCTAAGTATATAGATACCCAATACAGTTATCTACACTTTAGGGTTTTTTAGACTATAGAGGTTGCAGTTTACTGGTCTCCAAAGCCCAGCTCAGTTGCCTAATGACAAATATCTAGTGCCGTTTGTAAAGCCCTGGCGTACATGGCTTTGCTTCTACCTGCTGTTCCACAGAGAGGAGGTCTATCAAAGGCTCTGTGTCTGTCCCGTGTGGACACTGCAGACACTCTAGAGCACTCTGAGTGGTAACAGAATCTATATTTAAGCAAACTGAATCGAACCCCTGTGGTTATCATGGAGCTTAGAAACACAGCCCACAGGCAGACACCATATTTCAGTTTGTGTGTCTTAATATACAAACTGAAACTCACACTGACAGTCTTCATTAAACAAACAAATGACTTTTGTAAAAATAAAGGAGCATCATGACAGGTAGTAGAAGTGAAACTGCAGCAGGAGGATTTAGGTTAATCGGTAGAAAAAGCTTATTGTGAGGATGATGAAATACCAGGATCGTGGTGAATGGCTGGGAAATCTCTGTCTGTGGAAGATTTGGAGAACATACTGGATGAGCTTTGGTTGGGAATGACATCTAAATACCCAATCTTCCTTAGGAAAGACAATAGAGTAGATGACCTCTTCAAATCCTTTCTACTCCTATGTTTCTATGTTGTTATCTTGAACTCAGACAAAAGAAAAAAAAAAAAAAGTCATAATATCTTTTCTCTCCACATGAAAGTTTTGGGGAAAAAAATACTCATAAATGTTGGAATGTTTTGTTTTGACATTTTCAGTCAAAACAAAATGCTTCCAGATTCCCAGATCAAAATATTTAATTTTGGTGTGTTAAATTAAATGTGAATGTTTCATTTGGAGTCAGTTCAATAGTAAACTGCATCTGTTTACAGTACTGTGGTGCCTTATGGGAACCAGAATTGGAGTGCCAAATGCCCTCAATCCTCTATATAAAGCATGCATCTTTACTGGACTATCTCCTCCATGATGCTTGATAGTAATATGTTTCTCATAATATACAATATGCCTAAGCCAAGATTGCAGAGCCTCTGTTTGTGATATGGTCCAGCCAACCAGTATATTTATGAGAAACTCTGCATTTCAAAGGTAAAAACAATACATGAAAAATGACAGGAAAAGCCTAAACTTAATAGGAAAAGTTACTTCATTTTTTCTTTTCACAGAAACTGCAAAAAAAGCAGGCCTAATTTTAAAAAATCATTTTTACAGCAAATTGTAAGAAAATGAGCTATTTTCAAAAACTACAGGCAGTTTTAGGTATTGTTGATGGCACTGAACCAGTTCTTTTCCTGGTATTCATGTAGACCAGCACTATTGTTTTGTGGGTTTTTTTTTTTTCATTTGATTTCAGATTTTCAGGGTCTCTTTGACCCTGTCTTTCTCTGTCGAACAGACAGACTGCCAGAAGCAAAACCAGAGAAAAACAAGTAACTGCCAGAGCTCCTTGATGCTTTCACTGACTTGTGGACTGAATTCCACAGTTGAGATCTCCAAAGGGATTTAGATACCTAAATCCATGTGAAAACCTGGACCTTAGTCTATTAAAGACTCTTTTAGCATGGATCTGCCTCCTTTACTCATTACTTTCTGCCTCAGGACCTGGAGGGAGTGTTGTCATCAATGAGTGCTAACATCTGGCCCTGAGTAATTGACATTAGGGTAGGAAGTGACAAACAAACACAACTAGAGCTTCTCAGAATATTCATTGCAAATAATTTATGCAACTAATTTAGCCTCCTCGCTCCCTCCCCCTCCCCCCCTCCTCCCCTTTCCTTTTTTTTGCTTGAGGAATCTGCAAGGGTAGAACGTGACCTTTATGGATTAGTGTCTTTGCACTTGCTCATTGAGCAGTTTGTGTGAACAATTTTGAGCCTATGGATTTCTTGCAAGCTGCTGGCTATGAATGTCCACTAATCCTGATTCAGTGTTTATGCCATATGATTGGTCACCTCTGCCACCTTTTTTTTTTTTTTCCCTTTCCCTGCTTGTTGCCTAATTGGTTGACCCTGCTGTTATAAATAGCAGGTAAAACTGAACAAATCACAGAGGCTTTGCATCTGTGGGGAAAAGGGATGAAATAGCAGGAAATAAATTGGTGTAGGGATTTTAGAACATTTTAAAATGTCTATTTGCACAAGAAAGATCAGTACATTTGCCTAGATACATAGATGTGAGCTGTAAAAAGAGTTCTGTTCCTTCCCCACCTGAGAGAAAGAGATAGGCAGCTCTTTAGCATGCTTTGCATCCAATTCTTACCTGTCACATTCCTCCGAAGCCATCACATGTATAGGCAATGCTGTTGGGAGACATTTTGTTCCCACTCATTATGCAGACAGTAAGCTCTTTTGGGACCTATGTTCTCTCTTACCATGCACATGTACCCCACCTTGCATAAAAGGATCCTGACCTCAGCTGAAATTTCTAGCAGTTTTAGTGACAAACTAAAAATAAGAACTACAGATAGCTTGTTTCTCTGCAGTTGTGCTTGTTTGCCTCTCACCAATACGCTCTGATTCATAAACAAAAGCTCCATCTAGTTCTTAAATAAACACAAATAAAACAAAATATTATATATATATAGGATTAATATATTTACATATATAAACACATGAGTATATATACACAAAATAACCAAAACCTGATATGTTCTGGGAACTACTAAGAGGACGTATGTAAGTACAATCTGAATGAACTCTTGTTTAAAATTATATTTGACTAAATACATTTGAAGGAAAAACATTTTCTTTTTTTGCCCAGTTTTAATGAGGACATGAAGGCACTGGAGCCTGTGTAACTCAACAGTCTATAAAACCAGTGAAGAATCAGGACTGTCAGCTATTACCAACTCCCTGTTGGCCCAGTTGAACCAGTGCTCTGCAGGGAAAAGACAAGGGAGCTTATTACCTATCCCCTGAGCAATTCACTCTTCCCTAGAGAGGCTTTTTGACATCAGGGGCTTAACTGAAACATATGAATTAGAGTGGAAATTGAAAGTATTCAAATATAAATTAATTTATACCCAAGGGTTATTCATGCCAACTAGCAATAAATATGCTTGAAGTAAAAAAGGCTAATTTGAATGAATATGAGCGGGCAAAAAGCAATCAAGGGCAAGAAAGAGGCATATGCAAAGTATAAAACATCAGACAGAGGAGACAGGACTGAAAAGATTACAGTGGAAAATTAATGTAAAGAAAATGGGAGCCCTGTGAAAATATGGTGACCATCTTTCCATCTCTTGGTGCTAAACGATGTTGCCAGACCAAGCTCATTCTTCTGTGACCTTCAACACCTGGACATGATCATGTAAAAAATAAAATAAAATAAAAAATTGGGATTTCAACAAAGACTTTTGTGGACATTTGTCTAAAATTTTAAGTTGGAAAAAATGGCCTCCTAGGCACTGTTGCTAGTTATGAAGTGAAAGGCATCAGTCAGGTGAAGAGTCATGAGAAAGGTTGTGGATAGACAATATAAAGACCCATCCAGAAATAAGCTACTAGCAAATCCTAGAAATTCACTTCATTGGTCCT
The DNA here is from genome assembly GCF_000708025.1 of Charadrius vociferus. Classification (NCBI taxonomy): domain Eukaryota; kingdom Metazoa; phylum Chordata; class Aves; order Charadriiformes; family Charadriidae; genus Charadrius; species Charadrius vociferus. The sequence goes on from NW_009649715.1 coordinate 299,131, forward strand.
GTAAAAGTCTAGTTCGCATCCTACCTGACACTTTTTGTGTACAGGTACAATGGTTTCACTGGCCATATTGCATTTGTATGGTCAAGAGAGACCACCAACATCTCTGTTTTAGAGCTGCCCATTATGGTTTGTCTGTAACGGATGTTGGGTTCTGGGGCCCATAGCACATTATTTACAATGACAGAAATATGCAATTTCTGTCACTGCACAGGAGCAAAAGAAGAAATCGCAATTCTTACCACTTTGCCTAGTTTCAACCCAGGGTAATTAGTAACTTGTTTTCATGAGTAGTAAATTTGTACTTACAACAGAGAAAAATAAAAAAGAACAAGAATAGGAAATTGAATGGGAGTTAAGGAACAATGTGGTGAGAGGCTAGGGCTAAAATTAAAAGTATTTTGCCTTTACTAGGATAAATAATGTCTGACCTTGTATGAGCTGAAGGGCTGAAAGATATCTTTTTTCACTGCCCTTTAAAAACAGCAACTGAAAATATTACTATTCATATCAGTTCATCTTTTAAGAAAGCACAACAACTATGTTTTGGGCTTAAACTACTTGTCTGTGTCTGATTAATTAACCTAGAGGCTTTCCCAATATTCCCCACAGATTTTGTCCCTGGCTCTGATTAATTTAATTAAAGATCGCCAGCCCTGACTCACCCAAGGGGCACCATGTCTAACATGAGGAATAAAAGTTTTTTTGAAGAAGTAATAGGAACAGCTGATGAACACAGAATGCAGAGTAATTTTCCTGTGTTTTGGAGGTGGTTTTGAATAATCTGCTGTGGAACCCAAGTGTCCTGTATTCGAGCAGATGTGCAATTACAGAAAAACACAGAAGGTGGAAAGTAAAAAAGTTATTAAGAAATGCTTGGATCAGTAGACAAAATGTCATTGTTAATTGCTCTACCTGCAGCATAATTTCAACATATCAAACCCCAGCTTTTTCCATAGTTTCAGACACTAGCCCCAGTTTGATGGTCTGTTCACATGAGGATCTATTCCAATTCACAGTGGAGAAGCCTTTCTAGGAAATATTAATTTACTGGATGCACCTTGAACTGAATCAGAAGACCTGTGATTTATTCCTGGCACTGCTACTGTCCTGCTGCATGACTTTAAGCTAAGTCTTTTTCCCTTTCTGTGCATTCTCTTTTTAGCAATTATCTCCTTCTTTACTCAGATTGTCCCTTATGATGTCTCTTTGTAAATTGCCATGTTGCACTAGGGGGCCCTTTTCTTGCTTGAGGAGTGTAGTAAGTTATTGCTTCACAATTCCCAGACTTTTCTTCTTTCCAGAATTATATGCATGGTAAGATTTGGTTCACAGCAGCAGAACTGATGCTAAGAGGGAGACAAGATGAGAGCCACATCTTCTACTCTGCATCCAAACAATGCTAGACCATTAAGCAAGGATGTTAGGGTAACCAAGCCCTCCAACAAACTGATGGCATTTTCAAAGGTACAAGGGTAATAACCTGTCATCTCCTTTTTTTCTGGCAGTCCCAGCTTCTTGTTCCTCAGGAACAATTCTGGCTTCACCCAGGCCACTTCTGTCTCTCTGCGCGTCCTCACTGCTATGGTTTCCATTACCAGTGACACCACACACTGTGTTCGACATGCGCTGGCCGGCAGACTCTCCGAGAGCTCTCAAGGTGCCTGACATACTTTGCTGTGTTTGGCTTTTATTAGTTCTTTACTTTCATCCTTATTTTTATCTCCCTTCTCCCCACTTGCATCCCCTCTCTGTTTTCAGAGAAGCAAATGCTAACATAATGGAGGCAAGCAAATTGTTCAAAGTCCATTTGAACACAGCACATTAATTTTAGGATTGTTAGCCACACGCTTACATGTCTGGCTTTCTGCAGAGGGCTTGAGCTAGGCAGGGAATGAGTCCAGACACATTTTTATTCAGTTGTCTCACTGCCCCTGCCAGGAGGCTCAGGGGGGCTGAGAATTCACGCTGCGCTTCCCACCCCAGCCCAGTCCTGTGCCGGTTTCGGCTGGCCTCCCGTATCAGCCTACCTGCACCTGTGTTTTCCTGGTTTTGGAGTACAGTGTGAGTGTAGTCAGCCAAATGCTGGCACTGAGGAGGTCACGATTTTGTTAGTCTTAATCAATGAAGCTTTAATAAGCATGCTTCTCTGTCTTTGCCTCGCTCCCGCAGCTTAGCTCTGCAGGGCAGCAGCTCACACAGTGCCGTTGGATACCCTGCCTTGTAAGAGGGTCGTGTTTTTTTCCTGCTTCCCCTCCAGGATAAGCTGGGGTGAAGAAGATGCTCTGAAGACAGATGCAATATCCAAGCTGTGTGGAGTGAACAGAAAGAGAGAAAAGAGCTATAAAATAACCCCATA
>NW_009649715.1:301571-310524 GCF_000708025.1 Charadrius vociferus
CCCCTTCCAAAGAGGCTTTCCCTCATTACTACTCCTTCCTTTTACACTTTTAAAATTCAAATAAGGAAAGAAGGCCTACTGATTTCTCCTTTGGTTTTCATCAAGATATTATTGAAGAAACTTGGAGAGTCACTCTGAAAACATCCCCAGGCACTTATGACAAATTCAACTGTGCAAACAGTTCTATCCAGTTCCTATAGTCCTGACCCCCATCTTGCACATGCTGTGCAAACCCATTGAATTCCCTGTTGGCACATGCCACTCCTTTGGACTCCTGACCAACTTTCCATTTATCCCTGTAACCAGCTTGTTTCGAGAGCAGCTGCGGCCCCAAAGAAGAAACAGAGCATATGAGAGTATTAGGCCAACTGTAAAACTCGGAGCACTTCTCCTTTCTCTACTAACTTCAGTAACAGCAGCAGGGATAAAGAAATGAAATCACTCGGCCCTGCCATCCCCTCCCCTCTCTATTCCCACCCCTCCCCTCATATCTCTGGCAGCTGAAATAGAGGACAAATCTGTCATTAAATATTTGTAAATGCTCAGTTATCTGATGGCAGCTGTTTTCTAACTGGATTGGGATGCACAGCACAGATGCTTGGAGGAGCTACATCAGGTTTTTGGGTTTTTTTTTGGTTTGGGTTGTTGTTGTTTGTTTGTTGTTTTTTTTTTTCCTTCTTTCAGCATAATCTTCCGTTCTTCTTTTATTCAGTAATAAAGAGAAAAAGAGAGACTTTGATGCCATATACTGCTCATTACACAGTAGTCTTTTCCTCCCAAGAAGTCCTTAGAGTAGGTAATCATTGCTTTTTGCTTTGATGAGTGTTAACTAACTAACTGGTCATTACCACCAGGTAAATGACTAGTTAGGAGGAGGGGAGGACTTAGTAATATTGACATGGTAATGTGGTTTGCAGTGAATTTCAAGAAACTAAGATTCTGTCATGCAAGTTCTTATAATGAAATTTAAGTAATCAGTCCCATAATTTCTCCTATTAGTTTTAGCTAGACTAGAAAAGGTCAATGCCCTGGCAAGCAATGATTCGCAAATAACAGGTGCAGCCAGTTTCTATTATACTGCCATGGGACACTGCTCTGTCACTTTTATTTACTGAATCAATCCACCAATGTCCAGCAGGAGAACAACAGTTAAATGGCCATTAATTGTAGGCTGATGTGCAGATGAAACAAATCTCCAAAGGGACTGTAAACCTTTGTTCTTTAGCCTCCTCCAGCTCACGCAATGGGATTAGCAGTAAATCACTCAATGCTTCATTTTCTTATTAAAAATTTACCATACTGATCATCCCAGGTGACTTACATCCAATCAGGGCATCATTTTCTTTTTCTTTATTTATTTCTTTTTTTAATTTTCAATGCAATCATTTAAGACTTTTGTGGTGAATCAAGCAATTAACACACAGAAGCTAGTAGTGTGCATGGTGTATTTTTGATTGCCTGATTTGGTGTTCTAGGGGTAGAAATTGTGAAAGGTTGTTGTAGAAAAGTCTTTCCAGAAACTAAATTTTATTTCCTTTTATTACAGGCTTTGATTTGTTTAGTTTCATTCATACTGTGCTTCCTGATCTACAGTTCTAAGGGTGTGTATTCAGTCTTCAGAAATAGAAATGATTGAATTATTGGAAGTTGGTGCAATGGCAGTTCAAATGCCTTTCAGAAATCTCCCCAAAGCAAAGGCCTTTCACTCATCCTGTGTCCCCTAGACAAATTAATGAGTCCACAAGATGATCACAATCTTGGAGGGGTTTGGATCTGAACCTTGGAAGAATAGGATAGTGCATTGCATGTACATGCAGCAACAGCCCTCCCAAATATAAACTGAGAGGTGGTGAATAGATATGATACCCCTGCTTGCTTCCTGGGCTAGAACAGAAAGAAAGAAATGGAAACTGTGGCACATGGGACCTCAGGGGCTTTATTTAATTATCCTTATTGAGACAGTTAAATTTGCAAAACAAGAAGAGGTGCCTATCTGAGTGTGGCAGGCACCACTGACAAACACAATATATCAAAGCAGAAAGAGCAACCCCACAACGTACTACATTTCTAGGTAACCACACAGCTGAAACAATCAACTAAATTCCCCATTTCCCTTACCTAGTGTATCATCCCTAATGATGCTTGTTTCTTCAGCAATCTTTCCAAAGAGAAGCATTTTGAATTAGGCCCTCATCCAAAGCTCAATGTAATCAAGAAAACTAGCACCAGCATATTAACCTAAGAGTAATATGGAGGCAGAGAAATAACCTTCTTATTCGTATCCTTTCTCCTTTTTGTGCATCCACAACCCTGTGGAAAGGCCTCGTGTTATGTTTGTTTATTGTAACCACCATATAACCTTTTTTCAAGTCTTCAATTTGCGTGTTGGTAGAACAACGGTTCTTCAACTTGACCCTTTTGGTCCTTCTTGATTTTAGAAATCTACTTCTCAGAGAGCTTACTGGCCCAGAGAAAGCTCTGTCACCTCTGATTTAAGCTGAGAGATTCTTTCTTGTTGCTACAGCTGGTCACCTGAACCTTCATACACACTTTCCAGTCATCTGTCTTACATCCTCTAGATCCTTTATGAATCTAAGGAAAGTCTACCTACGTGCATTCACTGCTGTTTTCCTATTGATAGTTGCTGTTGTTACGTTCTTCTGTTCTTAATACAGTCGCTGTGTTATTTATTGGTATTTCAGCATTTCATCAGTCTGAAATGATGTGATAGGTCACTTTAGAACAGATGCTGAGGTCTGGCTTTAACTCTGTCTGAAGACAAATGGAGAGAGATAGGAAACCACATTTTTGGATTTCCTCTTTTCTCTATCTCTGCCTTCCTGTAAAATGGGGAAAGAAATACACCTCTACCTCTCAGGTATATTGTGAGAAATGTGTGAAATTCTAATGATAGACTCACAAGCAGCCAGGAAAGTTAAAAAACTGATTTAGAAATAAAGTTTTCCTACTGAGTCCAATGATTTTAAATGGATAATTAATGATGTTGATACATACTTGACAAGTCATTGTTCTAGGCATCCTACAACTTTTACAACAAGGTTGAAAGACAACTTATGTTTACATATAAACATAAACACACATATTTACATTTTGGTAAATGGGAAAGCAAGCCTTAAGCATTGTTATTAACTTGATCTGAATTTTAAAATGGATGATATCAAGAATCTTTCCCATAGCAAGATACATTTTAGGAAACACACTCCAAGGCAAATACACTATCAATCTCTAACAATGACCAAGTCCAAAAATAAGATCAGTTTAACAAAGAAAAAGTCAGAAAGTCTCACGAGTTTCACAGGAGGGAAAAACATGAGCTAAGGACAGTTGAAGTATTGTTGTGTTTTTTTTTTCTCGCTGTGAAATAAAAGAAGTAATAGTATTTACAGCTTTAATTGAAATCATTTCATATTGATGATGTTGAAGCAATATATTTACAAACTATTAAATATGTACTAAAATTTAAATGTGGCATACATCAAAATAGATTTTTAATGCACATTAAAAATAAATTACTCAAAACTAGAAATGAATGCATTTGTTCTGCCAAAAGAAAATATCCATATGACTAAAAAAGATGTCAGTTTCAGTGAAGACACATTTTCATCTCCCTAAATGTAGATTGCACCAGTGTAGAGGTCCCTATCTGACCTGCTTATCCTATGATTTCTTTCTAGTCAAAGAAGAGAAACAAGTTGTTCTACCACATGATTCATCTCATCTTAAAGTGGCCATCAAAACTATGCCTCAAAAGTATCTGAATTATGCCTCAAAATTGTCTATTAATGTTCATGAAACATAAATAGAGCTGTAAGTGACTTTCTTAGAGGTAGTTAAGCTGGGTATTTCTATTTTAGTTACCTGAAACCCTTTGAAGGTGCTAAGTTTAGTAATCCGACCCCAGTTGTTCCAACATACTGTCTGGAGTTCCCAATGAAGGCTGAGGTCCCAAGAAGAAGCTGTTAAAGAATTACAAAACCATAGAAATTTTAGCTGTAAGGTACCTCTGGAGGTTCTCTATTGAACCTTCTGCTCATAGTGGGATTGTTGCCATCACTAAGTGAGGTCGTACACGACATTTTCTAGGTGAATGATGAAAACCCTCAAGGATGGAGAGTAAGAAACCTCTCTGTATAACCTGATCCAGTGGTTTTCTACCCTTCTGATCAAGTGGTTTTCCAGATGTCCAGCCTGCCCTCCAACCCCAGCAAACAAACAAGCAAGCAAGCAAATAAATATATAAAGATATAACTAAATAGGCTCTTGTGTTTGGCTCTTTGTTATTCCTTATTTCATTTTTGCCACAGCATAGAGTTTGGCTTTGTTGTTTTTGTAACACACCTTCAGCAGCTGTAGCTGCTACAGTTTTGTCCTTGCCAGAGTGCTCTAATAGTAGATTTCTACGAATATGCAGAAATACAGATCTCAAGGCATGACAGCACATTGCAAGAAGTGTCACAAGTAGCAGGCTTACTATATTTTATTCTCTCTCTTCCTCCAGCTCCTTCTCCCACCATTTTCTTTTTTTTAGTACATTTGATTCCTCCTCTCTTAAGTATCAACTGTGCAATTATCCTTGAGCAGTCTTACAACTGTGGTACATCAAATGTCTGAATTTTTTGTACACTATTTCCATGACCAGAACACACTAGTCAGTAGCTTTGACATTAGCTCGGCAGTGGGGGATATAGATATGTTTGCTTGGTCTGTAATAGATTTCCCAGGTGACCTTAGGAAAATCACCTGAACTCCCTTTGTCTCCCATCTCCCTCTATGAAATAAGAATAACCAGTTTGACCTACTAAGGCGACTATAAGGTTAAACTCGTTGATAACTATAGGTCTGCTTAAGTATGATTGTGTTAGGTTGATTTTCATTTGATAGGTGGTTAAAAAGAACTTTAGAAATAATTCTGATCAAACATATATTGTTTTATGACATTTCATAGAGTTAGCTGGTGCTTATAAATATGAAAGGATAGTAATGATTAATTTTCCTTTTTTACTTCACTGCTAACTTCCACTCTTCTGTAGCTATATGTAGGACTTTGCTGAGACACAAGAAAGCCAGACCCCTACTCTCTGGCACTTCTCTTATGAATTGGACAGGCAACATGACAAATAATTACTTTCTAACAACAACTTTTTCTCCTGGGCATCTCTTTGTATTTTTCAGTATTGGCACCCATTAAGAAGTGAGGCATAGCTGTTCTTTAAAGCTTGGATCACATAAAGCGGCTAAGACAGGTTTGGGAGGATCCTCTGCTCTTGGAAATTCTTGTGTCATTGTCACACACAGTACATGAAACATCCATCAACTTCACATCAGAAACAATATTCTCCTTCTTTGAAAAGCTGGTCCTAAGGGTTTGCAGCATGTGTCCCAGAAGACTAATGATGAGTGCTGTTGTTTGATTGATAGAAACTAGCTTTTTTCTTGAAATCATACATGACCTGCCACAGAAGCACAAAAAATCCAGCACTGCTTGGGCACTGAGGCATAAGCAGAAAGGACTACTTTTGATTTTCAGAAGGGGTGACATACAAAAGGGGGGAGAGAAAACAGGGGCACTCAGTACAGCAGGGGTGGTCATGCTTTGCCCAAATACTTTGAGGACCGTCTTGGTAAGTTGCCAAGAGCCGAAGGGCTGCATTGAATTTGCATTAAATGGAGCAGATGGCATCAGCTGCCCTCAACTTTAATGTTGAAATGTGGCCTACAGAGCAAATCTGTACAAAACTTTTCTAATTAAATCTGAAACAACATGCCTCATCTATTCCCCAGTAGCACAGCCTTTCTGGTGGCATTTCTGCAATTCTGCTCCTAGCCCCAGCCAAGAGAGACAATGGCAGAAGTGCAGAGAAATGAAAAATAAGAACACACACAGACATACAGTTTTATCCAAAATGTTTTTTGAAACACCAGATGAGAATGAATGGACTAGAATTAATCTCCATCAATCTCTACAACGTAGCATTCTTTGTAACAAAAATGTGTTATTGTATTTATTAAATGTGAACTTCTGGACAAACCAGGCAGTGGTACCAGAGAAGTCTGGTTGGAGATAGACAAGAAAGAACCGTGTTTCAAATCAGATTTAACATTGACTAGGTAAACTCATAGAAGCCAGCTAAGGTTAATGCTTCCAAATTTGCTTGTTTTACCATACATAAAATAAAATAATCTGGAATAGTTAATAAACCATGCTTTAGCTGTATTCATGCACTTCATTGACAGACTGCATGAACATTTCCCACAAGAATTAAACAGATGACACCATAAATAATTCCATTACACCAACAATTTCTGATAACAGATGTTAATCCACTCTCCGCAGTGAAATTCAATAGCAGGTAATGGTGTTTAGCAGTTATGAAACCTACCCACTTTTATTTCCTAGGATCAAATTTTCAAACTTTTTGCTTTACCCATTTATTTCATTCTCAACTACTTTAGTTAAATGCATATTCTCACCATCCTTGCTTCTCATAAGAAATTAGGAGATAAAATTATGTATCCATGTTAAGTATTATTATTAATAATTATTATTTGGCATATATGAAATAATCATTTACTTGAATTTTAACAGTCATGACCATACTTCTGCACCTACTGAGATTATGTGTAAACATACATTTGAAAAATAAAACAAGGTGACATGAATAACTAAGAGAAAGTAAAATCTATTTTCATTCGATGACTTTCTGCAGGAACATTTGAGCCAAATTTTCCCTTGGTGGAATTCCACCAACAGCATTAAGGCCATTTTTTGTTTCCACTATGAAACAGACAGGGAGAATACGTGTCTTTTTTAGTTTATAAATAAGTGCATGAATTTACTGGTCAATAAGGTAATTGAGTGAGGAAAGAAGAAAAAAGGTTGTGAATAACTAAAATTGATTTTTTACACAGAGATCCATGAAATAATATTAACTATTTGTGCACTGCACTTTATGTCTGTCCTAAGTTTGCCTCTTCTGATGTATAGTAATAGTCAATGAGATACATTGATTAAATAAACAAACAAACAAACAAGAAAACAACCAAAAAACCCCAAGCTAATTGAAAAAAAAAAACCCTTCTGGGTGATTCAAAAGCAACACAGAAATAAGAGAAGGAAATAAACAGAAGTGGGAATCCAGTTCAAATTGCTCCTTCCGCCTCTTCCCTGTCTCAGTGCAAGTAACTTCCATGTTAGAGCTAGAACATGGCAGAAGAAAAGGGGCAAGAATTTTGCCAAGAGGTTAAACTGGATCAGGTACTGGTGAGCCTCCTCCTCTTCCTTCCTCTGCACTAGAAGCACAGGGTATATCTGCTCATTTACCAAATTCATCTGAGGACCATGTAAGTTATCAGGTAAGACTGTGGGGCAGGGGGAGAAGTGCTGCCCTGGAGACCTGGGGCAAGCAATGGAGACCTGTGATTCTAACAGCTGGTTTGACCAAATTAAGCCACACAGCCATGAACTTTTTGGGAACTGGGATTTTAAAGTACCAGGAAGCAGCTGGAAAGAGCTTTTCAGCATTCTTATTTCAGACAGGGGTTGAAGTTTAGTGAGCTCTGATATGCTCATACTTTTGTGCTGATTCCATTACTCAAGCAGGAATAAAGGATATTCTTACTCTAGAGTTTCACCAGCCACCTTTCTGATAGTGGAAATAAGACATATCAGTAGAAAAGGGGGATGTGTAAAAGACTTGCTATCTCATATAGTGAAACACTTCAGGAATGTTTTATTTTAGTATCAAATCCAGTGTAATTAACATGGTGCTGCTTTTATAGTAAGATCGATCTTTTGTGGGAGACCTGTCTTTTATAAAGCATCACAGCCTTTTAGATTGACCAAATGGCATGGTGGGCTATTTTATTTATTCTTTATTTGTTATTCTTAATTTAGAAACTCCTTGTTGTATTTCCACCTTTCCTATGGTCTGTTGGTTGCTTTGGGGTGAAAATTACTATTTTGTTTTGAGTTTTCCTGAGGGGAGGAAAACGAAGTTAGAAGTCTTCTGAGTTCAAGCAATGTGCCCCATGAGCCAAACAGTAATGGTTGAAATTCAAGCTTAAATCACTGGGGAATAATTTGTTGGCAGCAGCATCTGGAAAACAAGTGTGCAAACAGTTACAGAGGTTAGTTTTTAGAACACATGATGGAGAATGGGTTTTAAAAATAAGTTTAAAGGCACAAGGTGGGAGAAAGAAAGAAAGCAATGCAGACACAGGGTTAGATCAAGGATCTGAAGAGGAAATTTAGCAGTGTGTGCATAGTGGGTTGCAGTTAAACAAGAGAATCATTTGATGGAAAAATAACAGTCATTTTGGATGTCAGTTCATTGGTTGAAAACAGAAGGCAAAACTTGAAAAGAGACAGAGAATCATTGCTTTTGAGTTTTCTGTCATTTTTTCTTTGCACATAGAAGACCATATAAGAAAAATAAACTCTTTTACAGAAGAAAATCTGGTTCAACGAAAAAAAAAAATTCTAATTGTTCGAAAGAGGTTTTCAAAATTTGCAGTGAAAAAAGTCAATGTTTGTGTTTCCAAACAAGCTGCCATTTTAAAATATGCAAGTACTTTGTTTAAAAATAAAAGATTAAAAGGGATTTTGAGAGTTCCCAAATTTTATTAATCCTCTGTGTTTGTCCTTTTTCTGTCCTAACAGGACAAAGTATATCTCTATTAACAATTATGCTAGGAGTTGGTGAACACCATTTTTTTATTTCAGTTGGAAGAGGATGGGGCTAAGTCTTTCCAGTATCCATCACTTTTGCATCCCAATATGCAAAAGTGTTTTCTGTATGTTTGCTGTATTGTAAGCTCTGCGTCTTTCTGTCTAGCCTTAGGTTCTTGAGTAAACCACATAAGATATACTATTATAATTTCTATCAATCTTGAAAGTGATTGTAAAGAGACAGAAAAATCACAAAATGGGATT
>NW_009649715.1:310561-335123 GCF_000708025.1 Charadrius vociferus
CTTCTGCTGTGATGACATTATGAAGTTAAATGGGGTGAGATAGCATTGTTGTATTTGTGAAATTTGACCAGAAGTCTTACAAACAGAATTAATAACTGGAAATTTGACCCTAGGATTAACTAGAAGATTATTTTGTTCTTGAAAGTTCACATCAGTATGCTGAGCACTCAAGGGTGAATTTGTTTCCAGTGAGACGTTCTTCATCCTTATCTCTGTGGACCCAAATGGGTAATGAACAACTGAAGACATGGATGACTTCAAAATCAATTTATAAATTTACGGACCACAATGAAAATTGCTAGTAATGTTCAAAAATCATGCCATCAGCAATCCAATAGGAGCTGTTTCTCAGGGCGTCTGGAGTTAGCCCTACCACAGCTAATAGCAATTATGTCATGAATATTCAATTGTTTGCAGGCTAATCAGAAATAAATGGAAACTCAGGTATCCCAGTGTGACTCAGCACCTGATCGGTGCATCTTAGAAGTGATTGGGAACAGGTCGTTATATATTTATTTATTTGTACAGAAAGCATTGCTGTATTAGTCATATATCTCATTTAATACTGGAGTATTTATAACTGGTATTTACAGATCCAGATGAATGGCCAGGCACTGTGAAATCCTGCCCTCTTATGTCGTATTATTGCTGGTTTATTTCTTACTTTTATATTAGTATGAAATCCAGTAAACATCATTATTTTACTGGAAGGAAAAGAAAGAATCAGCAAAGCATAAGTTTTCAGTGCAAGATATAGAAAGCAAAATGCAGTGCAGTGCTGTGAAGGAACATAAAGCACCTGTGACAGAGATTTAACAATCCAGGTATTATTGTTGGACAAAGATATACCACATCTCAAGTTGATTGGTTATTTTCATGCCATTGCTCCCTGTTCTGTGTCTTTTATTGCTGAGACAATTTTTCAATTACATGAAGAAAACATTTAACTCGCTTGCTTTGTTTTATGAAAACAATCTTTTAGCGTCTGTCTTTTTACTTTCAAGTCAATGACTTAGATGTGAACTCTCAGATGCTCTGCATTGTTTGTGTCCTTTGGCAACTGAAACCAACATGGAACTCTTCACTGTGCAGTATTTCTCAGGCATCTTTCAGGAACCTTCGTCTCTGGGTAAATCCAGACCACAGTTACATCTCCACAAGATTAATCAAGGACCTCAGTGAGCCAAGTCCCATGTCCCAGCTGTGGTTTTGCAGCATTGTGTAGGCCATCCCGTGAGGCCAAAGTTTATAACTGGCATCCAAAATCTGGCACTTGATTGAGTGTGTTTCTTTCTCTGAAGTATTCACAATACCCAGAAAGAAAATTTAAGGAAGTCATACAAGGGTTATATACTTAATTTCCAGTGAAAGTGAGCTCTTAGATTCTTAGAAATGAACTTAAACTTCTACAAATACAGATTTGGGTGTCCAGCTGAATATGTGTGGTCAAACTTTCAAAGGGAATGGAGATTTAGAAGCACAAACCCTCAAGAAAGTTTGTCTGTTGCAACCTTCAAATCATAGGGTGTTTAAGTATCTTACTCCTACTTGTTAAGCTGTTTATCTTGGATTTGGTTTCATGGCATTCAGCTTTGGCCTTCTGAAACTTTTTTGCACCTCCACAAGATAATTCATCCTATCCTACTTTCACACGAGATATATCACTCTGAAAGTGCCATATTTCCTCCTTTGTCTACAGAGGAAGCTTAGATTACTAAATAAACAATATAAGATGAAACTTGCAACTCTTATATGGATAAATTTAGGTGACATGAAAGCTCCGATCCATTTTTGCTAAATTCACATTAGTTCCTTAACTTTAGTATGGAAACTCACAAAGCTTCAGCCTAAAAGCAAAATTGCCTATTTAATCAATGAAACACTCTTGAGTTTTTTCCTTGCCTTTTTTTTTTTTTATGTTTTTCTCTGCATGATGACAACATTTTGAAGCCCAGTTAAGGACTGAATTTGTTAAACACAGGTGTTTCTGTAATTGTGATAAATAGTGAAAATGCACTGCATTCAAGTCACCTCCCCCCAGGTGACCTAGGGTTGGTGAAGTTACAGGTCATTTGTCTGCCTCCAACAGTGCAAAATGTCTGGTTGCTGGTGAGAGGTGGGCACAAACCCAAAAACTTGAGCAAAGAGTTTAAAGAAGGGTTAGTACTATTAGTAAAACTGGGTTGTGTGGTACAAATTTTGATGGACTTCAGAATAATAGAGTTTTTCTTGTCTGTCAGACAATATTTCAGACACCTCTGGTTGTAGATAGAAGTGTTGTCTTCTATCATGCCAAATAGTAAGGTTAGACAGTAGAAGGAAACCTTCACATGAGCAAGACTTCCTTTGGAATTTTTTTTGGTTTACTCAGACCTGAAGAAAGACCTTTCACCCAGTTACACTGTTTTTCTTGCCTGGAATCTTTCTCAAGTCACAGAAAACTGCCCTCTACCAAAAAAAAAAAAAAACCCACAAAAAACAAAGCCAACAACAACAAACAAACAAACAAAACAAAACAAAACAACACAAAAACCACAACTACATGTAGATTTGCAGCTGGCTTTTAGCAAACCACAAATCTAAGAAATCCTTTTTGCAAGACAAAAGGAAACTCAGACACTACAGCCCATAATCTTGAATAAAGCATCCAAAATTAAGACAATTTTCTTGAAAGATTAACCCAATTCATTTTGGGTTAAGAGCTGGGAGGAAACAAAAGGGTCCAAAGTCAATTCTATTAACTTGATCAGAGCTGCACCGGGACTGTGTCTCAAGATCATTATCTTACAAGACACGGATGTCAATCTCATTATGTAACCGAGTGTGTCTAGCACTTTCCTGTATAAATATACTTAATAGATATAGTTTTGACCTTTTGCTGTAAAATTAATAAAAAAAGAGATCGGTCTCAGTGTGCCAAGAGGCTTTTCTCAGTCCCATTAAAGGATGATTTTTTGTGTAAATAAATACATTTCAGCACACAAAAGAAGAAAAATGTTTTCTGAAGAAATGACCTGAGTTTCCCCTCCTCCATATATTATCTCTGCACCATTTTATTTCAGAAAAAAAATATCTTCTTATTCCAGAGGGTTATCTGTCTATACTCATGTCTGTCTCCTCATATCCATATTCCACCAGAATGTTAATACTTTAAAGTTTCAACTGTACCTCAGAGATGGATATATTTGACACAGGAATTTTGTTGTACTACAAGGACTGGCCCACAGAGTATGGGGCTTTGGGGAATTTCTGTCCTTTGATTTATCTGCACTTTTATAGATCATCCTCATAGTATTTGAGAGTGATGGGCAATTCAGGATTCATCTATGCACGCTATGGCTTATGCAGTGACTCGAACAACTCCCTTGAGACAGAGTGTAAATAATATTCCTTGCCCATGCAGAAATAGATGGGCTTTTGCTGCTCTGCCCCCCAAAAGTCAGATGGGCAGGAAAAAGACTGTAAAATAGCTGCAAGGAGGAGGAAGAGGAGGAAACCTGGACTCCTTCCTTCACTTTGTTATGCATTTACTGTGGCTGAGGTTTTACCATTTGACCAGGAGGGCGGCAAATGTAAGAAAGGAAGGTCAGACCTACAGGGCTAATCTTGAGAGGGTGCATTCCAGTATCATTTCTTTCCTAAAGCCATCCTTTAATGCACAATCAACTTATACCTTTGGGAACCCAAGGGAAAGGCAATGTAATGTTGCTGGTAGTCAGCAAGGAAGCACAAAAACATTTGTGCTCTGTTTACTTTGTTAATGGCAGTGAAAAATCAAATAGGATTTAATAAGGACATTTTGCCTTGGTTAGCAAGTTCAACAGCTGGCATGCAAAGACATCAAGAGCGGGTCTGTGGAGGATAAGGTATCATCCTGGCATAAGCACCATTCTGTGCCCTTCTTACACTGTCACACCTGTAGCGCTCTCAACTTTGCAGAAAGGTTACAATTGATTTATTCAAGCCTAAGAGGAGAATTAGACCCACATTTTGAAAATGATGGTACTTGATCGTAGTGTCACTTCAGACTATACACATTCTCTTGCTGGTGCCAATTATTAATGTTATTTTTTAAAAAAAAAAAAAAAAAAAAAAAAAAAGAAAGCACTTCAGAGCTGAGAAATCTCAGTGCTGATGAAGCAGCACAGAGTAAAATAGCAAGTTGCCCCTTACCTCCATCCCTGGTTCTCAGAGGATTTCTTTTGATGCAGTTGTGTTATCACACAGCAGCATTTACAGTGAAAATCGAGGTCCCAGGGAGCTGGACAGAAACTGAACTTATTGAATGTGTAGAATTAGCTTCTCATTAACATACTGAAAATTTCATGCTACCCACAGAAAAAATTCCCTCACTGTAAAAACACAAGGGTGATTCTCAATACAAAGAATCTAAAGATGCCATTGCTCACTTTAGTTCTCTACTGGAGTCTCCAGTGATTTCCCCGCCACCTTTTTTTAGAATTGGAGTAAAAGAGAGCAGCATCCCCTTTTCTGCACCTTTCTGTGCAAACACCACCCAGGCTCATGCAAGGTTCTGGTCTCACAACAATGTGCTAAGAACAGCAGATAATGGTGGAAACCATCTTCAGATCAAGATAAACTTCCTTGACGTCACTGACCTCATAGCAATTCCTGTGCTTAAAAAAAAAAAAACACACCAAAAACAACAAAAACCCCACAACAAAACAGCTAACCAACAGTGGTAACTCAGATCCTCACACAGTGCTAAAGATTTTTAAGAATCAAATATTGTCTTTATATCTGGCATCAAGTTTTGCTTACTGACATCACTGAAAGTTGTGTATCCTTCAGTTGAATCCCAGATTTTCACCTTTTAACTTCTCAAATTCTTTGAAATATTGAAGAGCTGTTTTCCGTCTTATGAGTACCAGAATTTTCCAAGCACTTAACAGTTCTTTGCAATACAAAAAACATTTTAAATAAAATAAAATAAAATAAAATAAAATAAAATAAAATAAAATAAGATAGAGAAAATAATAACAATAATGAAAAACCACAGGCAAACAAGCCAGATCAAATCTATTAGTGTCTAGCAGGAAAACAGCTGTCTATCAAAGCTCAGTCTCCTTATCTGACCACAATCAAATAAACAAGACAGCCAAGCGCCTCCAGGGCAGGGGCTCTGAGGAGAAGAGGAATGTCTGCTGAGTCTGGAGCTGAAAGGTTGCCATTCTGCTGAGGATGTCAATCAGCCCTTGGTCATTCTCCAATGCAGGAAGAGAAAAAATGCTCTGTTTCACACAGGTGAATATTAGTCCAAAGTAAAAATGTGGCTAAAAGATTTTTTTTTCTTTTTCTCTTTTTTTTTTTTTTTTTTTTTTTTTGATAACAGAAATGAACATTCTACTAGAAAAGAAGTTCAACAGGGAGGGAGGAAACAGGCTGCATGTTTATTTGAAACAGGTTTTGCATCTTGGAAAGAAGAAATCCCTTTCCCATTAGAACCAATCTTTTTCAGTTTAAGTTTAATGAAAAATTTCAGTGAACGCATATCTGTATATATTCAAAGCAGAATGTGCTATGGTAAAGTTGACCTACAGGGGCTTAGAACTGGTAGAAGCTTCCACTTTTTTTTTTTTTTTTCTTTTTTTTTCCAATGAGCTTTTCCATAATTTCCATTGTTTTCACAGAAATGATCTATGCTTATCAGTCTTCCAAGTTTACCTTTTGGGGCTGATGACTACTGTATCATCTCCTGAATTTTGAAAAACAAGAGGAGTTTGCTTCAGCTGTGAATTTTTGTTTGACCATTTCAGCTTCCAGGAAAATCAGACTATTGTGCACCTGTTAAGGTTAAAGTTGATTTAACAAAAAAATCTGTGTGGCTAATATAAAACTTATATAACAAACAATTTTATCAATCAACAAGTTGGATGGTCTCGCTGTTTTGTGGTAATAAGTTCAGAGCACTCCTCTCTTTCATCCTCTTTCTTACTGCACTTCAGATGACTCTGAAAATCTTAGCTTGTTTTTCTTTACTTATAAAACCTATGGCACAGCCAGACACATGCGCTGGTTTCATTTAGCTGTGTAATTGCTGATCTTGTTTGCAAATGTTGCTAAATACATGATTAGGCATAAACTGCAGCAGTCTACTCAATACATTCAGACAAATTTTATTATTGCATTCCTTATCTCAAAAGCTCACAGACGAATACTCCACTTACCCTGTTCACAGTTGTCTAATTTTTTCTGCAAGCTTTTCATTATCAGACTTCCAGTGCTGAAGGCAGAAACATTTATGCCAGTGAGGCTAAAATTTGGACCCACAGTATATCCCGGAGAATTGGTCACCAAGCATACGTACAGCCTGTAAAACACAAACATGGGTGTCTGATTTGTTCTGATTTTACTTACAGTTCCATGCATCAGTTTTAAAGCACCGTGAGGAGATCAGCTCACAGATCTGAATGTTTTGGATGGGTCATTTACTATGAGAAAGGAAACCTAAGCCATACTCTGCACTGATTCACTTCAGGCTAGAATGCTTTATCTCAGCAACAGTGGTAGAATATGGCCCTAGATAGTCTATAGCTTTACACCGGACTTGATGTTTTGCAACACCAATCCTACTCTCCTGAATCTAAAGGCACCCACAGCATGGAAGACTAATTCTTTGGAGTCCCATCCATGGGTGCTAAGAAAGACAACAACTGAGTGCATGAAATACAGTGTACAACTCATACCAAGTGGTTACAGGGGAAGGAGAGAAGAGGAAAATGGTAAAAGCCATATTGTTTCATTTCTCGTAAATTTGTATTTGAAGCTTGCTTTCAACTGAGAAGCTGGAGGCTTCTTAACCAATAAATCAACTTCCTCGACCCTTGTATCAACAATAGCAGTTCACTCAACCGACATACAAAAATCAGGTCTCCTGCCTCAGATTTCTGAAAGCAGGTAGGAAGTAAATAAACATCGAGAAATGCCTTCATCCATTTTAGTTTTGAAGCTCACTTATTTTTCTTTACATTTGAAGAAAAAAATTATTTTACAAAGACAAGGATGTTGATTGCTCAGTTAGAATACTGCCCAAGGATAGTGTTCACTGTTTTGAGATCCCTTTCACACCAAAGGTTATGATCTTACGTCTACTTGGTAGGAAATGACCTGGATGTGTTTTAGCTTCAGTGGACAGTGCCAGAACATACAGGGACACTTTTCTAGGGAGCTTCTGGGACTTCATCTCTTCATAAAATGAGATGCACAAAATATTTTCAGGAAATCTTTTTCTAAAGCAAATACATATGGAAATCTAGATCAACAGATTGTGCTAAATAGGTGTATTATCTAAACTTACATGGGACAAATACTACCTCTTGTCATTATGCCATCATTCTAAAAATAATTCTAAAAATATTATTAATTTATTAAGGTCCAAATGGTGTGGACATACGACAGTCAGCACCATTTGTCCTGGCTACCAAGACTTAATTCCAACATAACTGATTTCTAAAGAACATTATACATATACCAACAAAAGCTATAGGTATGAGGTCATGTGACCAAGATTTAAATACATTTCAGTGAACATGGCAAACTAAAATTACCATGGATTGCTCTATTCTGACCATTGTTTAGAGTAATTAAATCCTGTGCCTCCTGGAGTGTTGGGCTTGTCATGGAAGAGAAGTCAGACAAATTGGTTGCTTTTAATATAAAGGCAATTATTATTTATTGAGGCTGCTGAACAAAGATTACTCAGTAGCAATGTGGCTAACATTTAGTCTACCTTGACACAACCTGGAATATTTAAATGTAAGTACACAGTGGTTTTGTGCATCCTGTCCTGTTTTGTTAAGTCACGGAAAGAATTGCTGATGACCAGATTCTTAAGGTGCCTGCCCCCTGTTCAAACAATTTGTCTCAAATAAAGGCCATTCTTTCATATTCCCAGCTGTTCAACCTCAGAACTCCAATAATTTGGAATGATTATAATTCTCACTTCTGTTTTTCTAAGCTGTGTTTAACACTTCTATTATTGACATTTACATACTACAACTGAGTATCCTTATTTGTATATACACATATGTGTCAGTATAGATATCATATATATGTATACACATACATATGAGGGAACTGGAAAGTGCTGTGATGATGAATTGCTGAATTGCTGTGATCAGAAGACTGATCAATCAAGCCAGTTTAAACTTTAAAACAGACCTCTACTAGATTAATGTTCATTGACAACACATATTATTTTAATGGTTTGTTCATACTCATTAACAATTATTATTATTGCATATTCAACATAGTGCTCGACAATCAATCGTAAATTAAGTACGAGTACACAATGCCATGGAGCTTATACCGTGCAGTTAGTGCTGATGACTATAGTCCTTGATGACCTTAATTGATGAGGTCAAAGTGATCAGGCTCTCTCACAAGGGTTACCCATTACCACACCTGAGATCTCATCCTGTTATAAAGCATTTGGATTTCTAGATAGCGCCTAGCTCTGGGACTCTAACTATTGACTACTTGCTGCCCAAAGATCAGAGGGGGGTTCCTAGGCTGAGGCATGTGCTTTCTCCTATTGTTTGGCTGGGGGGTTTTGTTCCTCACTGAGCTGCTGATTCTTTTCCTTCAGTGCAAGCAGTCTTTTCACAGCTCTTGAGGTTGTGCTGCTTCAATGATCAATAATTGCCCATCAGTGAGTTTGCAGTTCTGGGTCCTCTGTTTTTGACCCATGTCCACACCTTCAAGACCTTTGCTACTATCCCACATTTAAACTGACATGATAACAGGGAAAATCTGGTACCACGCTCAGGTTCACACAAGTTCTCATAGAAAGCTGATCACAAGTCCAAAAGGCCAGGACAGGGGCCCGGCACTGTTAGCAGAAGGCTTATGTTCTGTTACTAGCACTGGTTGTACTATTTTTCTGGGCCATTAGGTACCAAAATGCTTATACAGTTATGCTATATTAGTGTGTTTGTGTTTGGTTTCAAAAAACTAATATTAAAATCTGTTCAGTGTGCTTCTGCTTTCATGGGTGCAGCAGGTCTCTGTTCAACCAACATATATTCGAATTGTAAAACCACTTCCCCATAACAAGCAGCAGATCCACTGGTGCTGACTGCTCATCAATTTCAGTGGGAGATGGGCCTAGGGGAAGATTTCGGGCTTGTGGTTTTTCAAGTTACTGCCACAATTTTTCCAGGGACTTTTACACACTTTATTTCTTGAATTATTTCTCAGGAAAAGACTGAGATGACAATCTTTACAGAAAGAGAACCATGATGAAAACATTAACAAGTATGTTTTTATAACAACCTCCCATCACTGCAAGGCTTGTTTATAAGCCCTTTTTTCACCTAAAAGCAGGACAATGGTTATGGCCAGCTCAACTCCAGTTGTAAAGCAGGAATTAAGGAAACTGACCGCCTTGTCTGGGGTCACAAAATGAATGCTCTTGTCAGGATGACATAAAGTGACAGAAAAAAGTGAAAAAGGGTGGTTCAATTTAAAAAACATATGAAAGATCAATTTAAATAACATTATTGTATCTTTACTTAAATTGAAATTAATGTAAAATTTCTCATCAGTTTCTGTTTTTACTTTAGATGGTTGTCTAAATCCTCACACATCTGAATGTTAGGGGTGTCTTTGAAGATAAGAGGCTCTAATTTTAGGTCTACCCGATACACATTTTTCAAGCTTGATCCTGAGAGCTCTTATCTCTTCTCTAACCTAGAGAGAAGCTGCTTTATTTGCTTGTTTTATGTGAGTACAACCAGTTCTTGGAGAAATGGAGAGACCTGCTGCAAGGACTCAGGTGCCTGCCAAAGGTTTTCTCAGTTCACATGTAGAGAGACAGAAAAGTCCCTTCCAGAAAGTATGAGTGTGTCTTGCCCCACACCAAATTAATTATTCTAAAAGCAGAAGAGTGATGTAAGAAATGTCCCCATAAACAGTAGTGTCTTGAATTCTCCTACTCCACCACAGCACCTTAGAAAACATTAAATGGGATTTGTTTCTTTAACCTCAAGGGGTACAACAAGATTCTGTCGACATCGTGATCTGGTTTGAAGTAAAACAGGACCAATTTTGTTCTGTAACTTTCCTTCTTAGCTGGGCCTCTTCTAACTACTGAAATTGGTAGCATATTGTGCAGACAATGTTCGTTCTCAGAGTGATCTGACCTATCTTTATAGCTGATGCCCAGGTATGGTACGCAGAGAGGTTCTTGCTTATGCTTGTTGTTATACCACCTTGTATACTTGCCCCGTTGGAGAGTCGGCAGTGGAAAAGCGTAGAGGGGTCGCACCTGCAGGGAGGAGTGGACAGGACAGGTGACCCAAAACTCACCAACGGGGTATTCCATCCCATCTGCCTCATGCTCAGTATAAAAGCTGAGGGATCAAAGGGTCAACTCTCTCTTTCTTCAATGGCCGACATCTGAGGAGGACTCTATCTGTCCGTCTGCCTGTGATTCCGATCCTGAATGCAGCTCTGGCATCCAATTCCCCCCCATCACTGAGTCCAGTCTGGGGCTTCCCCATTGCCGACTGGTGATGTGATCGTCATCCTGGGAGCTTGATATAGTTTTATAAACATTTCACTATTTCCTCTTTATTTTATTATTAATATTTCATTAAAATGGTTTAGCTCCTTCTAAACTCCTAAGTCACTTTTTCCCTCCTCTGCCTCTCTCTTAGAAACAAGGTGGGGGGAGCATCTATCTGTCCCATCTGAGGTGCCCCCGCCCCACGACAACAATATAATTGCTAAAATTTCAAAATCCATATTCTGAACCTTAGGTCTATTACATTACAGTCTCTACCTTAACCACAAATCTTTATGTTAAAATAAAGTGTCCTCATGGAAGCTCTATTCCAACTACTATAGCCTAGTGTGGGAAGATAGATTTAACGAGTGCGTATTTTCTGATCAAACATATACAGATGAAAATGTCGCAGCCATCTGCAATAGTTCTACAAAAAGTTGTGTTTTAATGGCAGAAAGGCTTCATGAGCCTCTGTAAAAGAGTGATGAAGTAGTACAGGGCTCAGAGGGGAGGGAGAGGGGCACAAGAAAGCAGAAATTTGGTTTTGGTCTTGTTTCTCCCATCAGATAACATTTGGTACAAGGTGTCAGGCAAGTGTCTGAAGTTCAAGATAATAACCCAGTTAGCTCTCCAGACTCAAAATTTCCAGTGTTATCTGCACAAGTCTGAAGAAGTTTTTGTGAGCATGGTTTTGTGTGAGAAGAATGTACCTTTCATTATTTGACTTGTCGTTGTTATTCATAAGGCTATGCTTTTCTCAATTCTGTTTTCTTACATTGAGAAGATTAGTGTGTTGGGGTTTTTTTTAAATTTATTTTATTTTCCCTGCACAATTGTAACACACATGAACTTTGATAGAGCTGAGCAAACTGTGCTTTTAAATGTTCTACTAATATTTACTTGACTTTTTAAAACAAGTTCTCAGTGACTAGGTTAGCCCCCACTCTGTGTTTGTTTTCTGCAGTTATTTTAGTTAATGAGTTTGCTGGCTGGGATGTTCCTGGGAACAGCTAATTTTAGACGACTATTAAAAAATACTAACAGAAGGTGAATTTCACAAAATGTTGCTATTTGCAATGGAAGTCTGGTTTTAAGAGTTGTGGTTTGCTCATCCAATCAGAAAAACATATCATATGATTTATGTGTCTGCTCACACCATCTTGAATTTCAGATTTTAAATTTTATGTACTTACAACCATCTGTTCACAAGCTAAATTCACACCATGGTTTTATCGGAGAAAATATATATATTTGGTAAACAGTTTTGAATAGTTGGAAAAAAAAAAGCAGGACTTGGAATTCACCTTCCTTTTCCTGCTTTCTCTGTCTGTAGTGTAATATTTTGATCATTTCTCCTAGTTTGGTCCAGATAGCTTTATTTTTCCCACAGGACTCAGAGTTCACAGTTCCTGAATGACTACAGTTTCACTTTCAGGGAATGAATGGTTGGATACTAGGTGTTCCCTAGTTTCCATATTTTGTTGTCCAAATGATTAATCACTGCCTTTAGCCACAGCCTCTTCCGGAGTTAGCCTGAACTTGGTGTTCAGGAAACAAGTAGAGATTTAGGTGTTGAACACTCTGGAGGGCTATTTCATGCAGGCTCAAGGCTTTGCAGCAAGTCCTGGAGGAGCACCTGGTTTCCAACCACTCCTGCAGCAGGGAAAGGTGAGGGAGGTCAGGAGAGTGAGCACAGGGCAAAGAGGTACTAGACAGCCCTGGGTCTTCTCTGGTTGTCCATGGGGAGAGAAGAGGAGCCGAAATAGAGGATGAGGCTGCTGAGGGTGTCCACCACCACTCCCTGTGAGCGCCACACACCTCTTTTCTGCAGCTTTGGCGTGCTTTCCTCTTCATCTCGTCTAATCCCTCCCTGCAGTATGCTGTGCTAAGCAGGTAGCTAATGGGGTTGTGCCTATTGCAAGCCCTAGTGCCAAGTAGAAGCATTTTTTTTTCTGGGTACTTACGGGCTTTATGGCAAAACACGGAAAAACTATCATCAGCTGCATTGTTAATATTTTAGGTATCATTTCTGGTGCTGTGTCCAGATGTACCTCTTGGAGTGTAATGTGAAGTGCCTCAGGATCCTGGTCTTCTACCTGTCCAGATCACAATCTTGTTGAAGGACATCCAATGTGCATACCCAGGTTTACTTTGTGAATGAGCCAGATCTGAGAACAAGGAAGTGTTTTGGATCCTTAACCTATAGATAATGTCAACCTAGATATAGACAATGTGAATATATTAACAAGCTATAAGTTACAGCTCCAGTGAGATGTGTTTGCAGAAAATATCCTTTCTGAAACACAGTTTCTAAGGTTCTGCTAAAGCTGACACCTACAGAAAGCCTTGAATCTAGGTGTATTTGATAGTGTGAAGCAGCTCTAGGGTCAAAGGAGCAGTTTAAGGGAGGGGGACAAGCAGAAGAAAACTATTGCCAGAGAACAAGGAATCAGTGCCCTGTTCACCTATTTTCATGTTTGTGCTGCAATTATCTAGCTTCAGAGAGGAGAGGGTAGAGGAATCCTGACTGCTTTAAATATGGTAAAATCCCTAATGCAGGTTTCCAAAGGACACCTGGAAATGTCAGGGAAATACAAAGCTGAAGAATGAGTACAGAGGAACTTATTGTAGCTTATTGAGGTCCCTTCATTATCAGTGAGAAGGACATACAGATGCAGACAGAAGTAGTGACTTCTGTCAGTGAACTCAGATGTACTCAGCTTACATAGGTCAGAAGTGCCTAGTGTACACAGATACTTCCCTCAGAAGTACCCAACTCCTTTCCACACAGAAAGAGGCAAAAAAACACCTACACTCATAGATGAGCAGACATCTCCTTGCCCTTATTTTGCACAAATGTCCCATAATATTCACAAATTCCTCTCCTCTTCCCAGAGGCCCAGAAGCACTCCTCCATCAGATGCAGATGTACGGAAACATCCATACTAGTAAAGAAACATGTGCACACAGTGCCAGATTCACAAAAATACTCCCACCCATGCTTACAAACATTGCACCATAGAGACGGGTGTATGGCTCATTGGACACAGGCACTGATGGCAAACTGCCTACAGCTACAGAAATATTTAGAGCTCACATTGTGTAGATGTGACCCTTTTCCGCATTCGAAAACAGCACAGGGGAGTCCAGTATCACAACACATATTAGGATGGTCGGTCACAACACTGGATGGCCACAAGGCCAAGGAGAGGGTATGCCATGGCTCTCTGCTACATGGTTCCTGTGGGGCACGCACATTACCACTGCGAAAATGTTCCTCACATTTAATGCCACCAGACATAATGGATGCAGACAAGAAGCACAGACAGGAAGCTTTAAGGTACCCAAAATTTGTTTTAATTCCCTGCAACTCTGTTCCTCCTTTTGCATTCTCTGCCAAAAAAGCAGACAGGTTGTCATGGCTGAAAAATTTTAACACAATGTCTAAAGCATCTTGTAAGCAATGTGGTTCAGGGAACTCAGGCCCAGTGCAGTTACGAGGTATTTCAGACTGGCATCCGTTATGAACTTGCTGTATCTTTGAACAGCCTAGCTGAAGCAGCTTTTAACTGAATCTGTCCTTGTCTGTGCCTGCTGCTGAGCTCATTCAGAGCTGCCACATTTCAACAGATTGCAAAAGGAAACAGTGAAGATACCTGTCCAGTTTTTGTACAGTAGGCAAAACTGTGCCTTTTCTTCCCATAAATTTAATCACTATCTTTACCCATAGTCCAGCAAAATCTTTGCCTGTATTTCCAGTTTGATTTGAGACAGGAAATTTTGGAAAATATTAAATTGTTTGACTAGAAAAAGAAAAGAGAAAGCTCTGATATCTGCACATCTGAAATGATCACATTGTTCCATACAAGCAAAATTCATTTATAACCTGCATTTGTTTGCATCCACTGTTTTAAATAGCTCTTTTCACCAGGGCTGCATGTTT
Source organism: Charadrius vociferus (assembly GCF_000708025.1). NCBI lineage: Eukaryota > Metazoa > Chordata > Aves > Charadriiformes > Charadriidae > Charadrius > Charadrius vociferus. The sequence goes on from NW_009649715.1 coordinate 325,033, forward strand.
TCCCTGATGTATGGTTAGTATGTCTGATAAATTAACAGCCATGCCCAACATCAGAAAGGAGATTGGTAGCAGAGGTGAAATTTTAATCTGGCTGTATCTATGTCACATGCCTTAACTGCAAAAAGTCCTTCTCTGCTGCCTAACAAGCAGTATATGTATGGTAATAAACCATGCCAGGATGTGCTGGCAGCATTTGAACAGGCTTTTCCCTCAAACTTTTGGCACATGGCTTTTCTTTGTTTTAGGGGTATGATCACACATAGATCAAGGTGAAGGAGTGCGACACTTTAGAGAGAGACACACTAGCACTGCCAAAGAAAGATGCGCTGTAATTCAGAGGACTTTAATTCTGCTTCTGGTTCTGCTGCTGAGCTGGGAAAGTCATGTCACATCAGACCGCTGATCCCACCTTCCCACGGAAAGCTCTTTAAGCTCTATCAATGGCAAGTATTATTGTCAGATCTATTTAAGATTGATGTCATTACTTAAGCAAAAGCCTTTTTCCTCATCAAAGGTGTGGTAATGTCATTTCACAGCAAACTTTACTGACTTACATGTTATCACCCTTACTGCTGGAACTACTGCTGCACAGCACCACACTCAGTGACCTGACCACATGGCACAGTGCTCTGCTGCTCTCACGGGGCAGTGGGTGGTGATAGAAATGTTACAGCATGCTCCTGGCCTGGGAGGTAATCCCAATGTTCCTGATATTTTCTGTCATTTTCTGTATTCCTGAAGCGATGATTTACGCTGCATAGAGAATGTGAATGAACCCAGGGGTTTTGTATCCACAGCAAGGATAGAGTAGCACAGCCAGGGAAAGGAGGTGCCATTAACCACAGTAAAAAGGGATGCAAGCTCTGTCCTTATACCAGAGGAGCAGCAACCTATGACAAAAGGCACATGGGGCCCTTGAAGCTTGAGGATATATGATTACATCCCTCAGCCCTTGCACAGTCTCCCACGGGTGTCCAGATAAACTCAGAGAACATGAGCTAGACATGATTGTAAAAAGAAAAAAACTGTAAAAGAAACACACTGACAGCCTCTCCTTTGTGAAAGATATGCAGGAGTGTTCGCAATTGCAGCTAAAAAGGTAATAATTGCCTTCTTTGGTCATTCAGAGGGGAACACATCCTCACCACAGACTCGAAGGATGTAGGGGAGGTTCATAGGAAGCAGTGTGAATTGTAAACCACGCACAGATTTTGGATTTCTGATCACTCATTTGTTGGATTTGTTTTCTGGCAGTCCCAGGTTCATCTTTATAACTCACAGGCATTTGTCACATGTGTTCCCTAAAGATGACAGAGACACTGAAAATCATAGATTTGCTGCTGCAGCTGGGGAGAACTCCTGGAGATGGTCTGGGTGAAGCAACTATGACAAAATGCTTAGATACAGCTGTGCATTATGGCATAAATGTACATGAAGCAGAGCGTCTCAGGAATCATAATCAGTACGAAGGACTCCATTAAATCATCATAATAAACTTTGGACACTCAAAGCCTTATCAAAAAGAAGTTATCTTTTCAGGAAGAACTTTTTGCACAGCCTCGGATTCTACTTTAAAAGGGATTGGAACAGTGGGAATTGACCATATGCTGACATTTCTGGTCTTCTGGTCTTTGGTGCTGCTCAGAAGCTCCACATAGATCACATGCTAATTGTTTTTGTGTCTACAGGGCATTCTTTTCCTTGATGGTGAACTCAGTGAATGCATAGGCAATTCAATACTGAGAGTAACCTCATTTTATACACCACAGGATGGCCAGAAAATAACCAGCCAAACTGCAGCTCTCTCTCTGTTCAGCCAAATTCTTCCTGCACCATGCCCCTCTCTACAGAATATTTCCTCTCGCTAAAATATTTTCCCATCTAGACATATGCAATTCCCATGTGCAACTCCCAGCGCTGTCAAAATATGCCAGGCACATCAGTGCTGAGCTGATCAGTCGGGAGAGCCGATTCCAAAGGTCAGGCTTCTTATTTCATACCTAACGCTGCTGATGTGGCTGATCAGTTCAAGGATAGATACAGAAAAGAGACAGAGAAGAATAGCTTCTTGGGGAATTCAAGACCTGACTTGTAGACAGCAAATTGTCCAGATAAAGCAAGTGAGTTTGTTAGCACTTGGGATGTCAAGTGCAGGTTGCTTTATAACTTCTTAAATGAAACATTAAAAGCCACAAGTATGTTTTTTTTGTCTGATTTGGGGGTTGCGTTGTTGGGTTGGGTTTTTTTTTTTTATTGTTTGTTTTTTTTTGTTTGTTTGTTTTTTTTATGAAAGAACCTAAAGGTGTTATTATATGAAGCTTCTTAGGACTCCTGTAGATTAGATACATGAATTCAGCCTCCACTGCTAGCATGGGACATTACTATGAAAAAGGGAGGTAAGAGTGCAAGTGTAGTATACCACAGAACTAAGCAGGAAGGAGATCCAGAAAAGAAATATGCATATTAAGTTTCTATGACGTAACATGGCTCTCCCTGCACTTGACCAGCTACGACTTGATCAATGCAAAGGAGATGAATGAGATGCTCGTCCACCCGCCTCGTTTGCTAACAGGAACACAGCAAGCACAGACCATTGCTGACTCCAGATGCAGGGGGATTTTATGGAATAGGACTCAAGCGTTATAGAAGAGCCCATTTATTTCAAGTCCTATAGGAGCAGTCAAAGTTTTGTCTCAGCTGTGATACCCTCAGTACTGCTCAGACAGACACAGAAGAGAAAAGAAGTCTAGGTGTTTGTAACCCCATCCACAGCAAATATGAAGCCTTGGATCTCAGCGACATGCTCTCAGGTTTGCTCTAGTGCTCATATCACTTGTCCAGCTTTTATCTGTCATTCAAACTTACTGTCCAAATATGGGAGGTGTATAGCTTATTCTCAGTTTTTACTTGAGATGGTGACTTTCTGTTCCCTTCTGAGAAGCACTAGATGTACATTTTATATTTGAAGTTTTCACTGCATGTATAAAGCCTAGGATAAATTTCAGGGCTCAGGGCTCAGTGAAGGTAGAGGTAAAGAGAATAAAAACTGGGGGGGGAGGAACACCTCCTAGAAAACAATAAATATTTAAACTTTGGCATAGTGAAAATCTCTCCTTTTACATACAATTTTCTTTTCTATTCATGTGCCCTCCCCTTCTGCACTTATACTTGCCCATTTTGCACAGTGCAAATGTGTAGCAAAATATCCAGCTCTTAATACATTTTCCCTTGGGGAGATGGCAAATAAATGAATAAATTAACATATATGTGAATTTCTGTTTCAGGATTTAGCAGAACTTCTGAAAACTGACAAGCTGGAGTTTTTCAAGTCATCTTTGTGTAATTTGTAGGATATTCTGAACATTACTTTTTATGTGTGTTTTTGTGTGTGCCACAGCATTCTTTGCAGTCTTCTGAAACAATCTTATGTTTTTGAGAGTTTTGTGGAGATGTGTGGGGAGTTTCACAGATTTTTTTTTTTTTTCTCTTTTTTTATCACTCCAGATCCAGAAGGAAGATCTCATGAATTTAAAATTTTCTGTTAAGCAAGATTACTGGATCTTGGGGAAACCTTACTTACTTCTCAACAAGTATAAAGATAATTTTCTGAGAGTCCCAGAAAGAATAGGTTCTGAAAGGCACTTGATCACCTTCTCTGTTTCATGTTGGTGTTATATTTTAATTTTAAAAACTGGCCACTGCAGCAAACACAGTTCCTGGAAGATTCTCATCACAACTCCAGTTCAGGTAGAAATGGCATATTGTAGAAATCCATACACACAAATTCTTACTCACAGTACACACATATGTACGCACACCATGAATAAACATGAACACACACGTACACAAACATGTAATTAAAATGTGTCTTCTTGACCAGTGGTCAAGAAGAGTGTCGTCTCAGTAAAGGGAAGTTAAATCCTTGTTCTGAACTTCAAGGCCGGGAAAAGAATAAGCTGTGCAATGAGCCTGGGTGTTTGACAGTGAAGTTGGAAACTTTCAGCTAACTTAGCTCATGTGTGAGACATGGTCTAATACGCAGCGTTGGTACTGTAGTTGAACTTTGCTGCTACCATAAAGCAGCACAGTTAAATTATGATGCCTTACTGAGAAGTCAGTGTTACAGGGGATTAATTTGGTTCTCAGTACAAAGCAATTTGTATAATTATCCTCTGGTTTATTTTACATTAGTTTTCCATATAGAAAATTCGCTAGATTTTGGACACATACTTAAATCTTTGAGTCTTTAATACCACTTAATCATTTTGAAAGCAAACAAAGGAACAAGCAAACAAACCTAAAACCTCTCAGTGCTTTCAGTCTCTATAATTAAAAAAAAAAAAAAAAAAACAACCCCAAACCAAAATCAAAACAAAATCCAAAGTATTCTTTTTTTACCTTTAAACTAAAAGTGCAACCAAGATAGTTTGCATATGGTCACTAGGAAAGTAGGGAAAACACCTTTTATCCACCTGGCCTTAAAAGTCTTGATACTTCAGTTGAGACTTTTTTTTTTTTTATATATTTTTTCTTCATACCATCTTATAACCCTACTTTCCCAACCTTTAATACTCTTGCAGACTTGAAGACATTTTTTGACATCAACACTCTTACTGCTTTTCTTTTAGCCATTGAAATCATAAAGTGGATGGAAAAAAAAAAGAAAAAAAAAAACAATAAAAAAATCCCAATCCCCAGACACTCACTGACACTGAGACACAAGCTATGCTACCCAGCCATATACCATATGACACATGAGAGGTCTGGACAATACTGTACAGACAAGGTCAGGCTGGGTTTATATGGAAGAAGTTAATTACAAATGAGAGAAGAAGTCCTTAGAGTCTCTGTAACTGTGGTGGATTTTCTGTTCCCTTGTCAGAGAGTTTAGCAGAGTTTTCTGCCTTTGCCTGTCTTATCACATTACTTCAAGCTGAATTATAGTCATGTTCTGAAAATCAGCACTTAACTCCTCCAAATCTCAGCCTAGTGCAAGACAGTTCCTCACGACTGTCCTCAACCAACCAGGTACCTACTGCCACTCTTCCTGTAGCTTAGCCATTGTCTCCAGCAGGTAAGCCACGTGTGTAAACACTCACAAACTGTCTGAATTTTGATCCACGTACAATGCCTCGCTTGCAACGGCCATCAAATAAAAATCATGATGCTTTGTTCAGGGAGAGAATGGCACTTTACCATCAGCACTTCAAATCAGTGTTCTCTGTTTTCTCTGTGCTTGTTCACCTGGCATGGCTGACATGAAGGCTCTTCCTGTGCCTTCTGCTCAGATAATAAAATTTGGTGCTTCATGACTGCTTTGTCTGCCTGAGATTTTAGAAGGTCCTACAGGAATGTATAGAAAAAGAGTTTGCTTTTTAAAGGTTTTTGGATATGGAAATATACTTCTTAAACCATCAAAAAGCCCTCATGAAATAGTATTTAGACTTTTTGGTATCTAGCCTTTCAGATTATAAACAGCTCTGGGAAGATCCTGTTTTGTGTGGCTGGTGTTAGTACTTACCAGAAAGAAGTTCTGGTTCTGTGGCTCCTACCATGTGGTAGGAAATCTCACAGCAGCGAAGAAAACAATGTAGCTGGAAATAAAAACCTAAATAGTGAAATTTCTCTAGTGATCTGGCATCCTGCACAAAGTTCTGTACTAACTTTTGAGAATAAGAAAAGGTGTGGGTAATAAGGATGCAATTAGGCTGGAAACTCAGGACAGAAATATGAGCCTAGATTTTATATATCCCATATGGGCAGCACCTTAGCCAGGCTGAGGTTCCTGAACTACACAGAAAAATTCAAAATTCACCTATCTTCTTTGTACAGACAATATCTTCTTTGTGGTCCGAACTTGCATAAAACCTTATACAGTTCATCACGGATGGTTAAAGTTTCCTCTCCACCCAGTTTTACCCAAAGCCTGAGACTATATACTTAACCATGTCATAGTACAAGTGCAATGAATGGCTGACAGTAGAACAGCACCAGCAATTTTAACAAAAACAATCAGAAAATCTGCCTCCCTTATTTCCTGGCTTTGCACTTGGCAATGCCTGGCAATGTCTTTCCAGCTTAGATGATCTAAATATTCTCCAAATGGAATATTGCCCTCTGTCATGCAGAGGGACACAACAGAGAGCTTCTGCTCAGAAACACTGCAGTGGATATAGTGGACTAATTTCATCATGGACAAAGCTGCTTTGCTGCCACAGAAATTATGTTATGACTCCTTTTGCATATTTTGCCTTACCCTTTGCATATCATACTATTACCCCATCAGTCCCATAACTTTCCATGCACAGGTCTCTTGTTCAGGGACCAAAAGGAAAGGCACAATAGTTGGTCAGACCAGATTACATCAGTTTGAATGACCTGGAAAAAAAAAAAAAAAAGGATAGGAATCTGTTATTACACCATGTCCACACTGGCACACAGCAGAGTTTCAGCTCATGACAGGTAAATGCATATTTTGTTGTGTCCTGTGTTATGTGTGTAAATGTCTTACAGAGCTGGTGACATCTGTGCCATGCTCTCATAGCCTGTGCTTCTGGACATGATCTTACTTGGCTGATGCTGTGCTTCATTATGTACTGTCTTGCCGAGCTGCTGATGTGCTTTATTAAATCAACATTATTTGAGTTCCACAGACCTGTGGAGAGGATCTTCAACTGTTTCCTTACTTGAATTGTTTGTGCGTTAGATCTAGCGAAACAGTCTTACTCCTTTTGCTTTTGTTCTCATAAAGCGGAATGACAGAGGGGAAACGCTAAGCTTAGAAACTTGGCAGGGGGGGAGGGGGAGAGGGCAGGGGGAGAAAAGAGAAAAAAAAAAAAGAAAGAAAGCCTCATGAGTCCAGCAGTCCAGGATTTCATGGGTTTGATGGTGAATAACTGGGAAAATACAGAAATCAGCAATGGAAACAGAACTGGAAGCTCTGAAGCAGGAGTATGTTTGTGAACAGGTAACAAGCTTTTACTGCTTGAAAAAATGACGTTGCAATAGGGTTTGAAAAGAACCTGGCCTCATCAGACATGCTAGTTTGACAGTTTTGAGAGCTTCCTTGTGCCAATCCTGTCAAACTGGAGCAGGAGCAAAAGAGTAGGCAAAGCGTGTGAGCTGATAGTTAACACACTCGTGTTCAGTCCCGCATGGCGATTTCAAATTGTTCCTCCTTAGATGTTTTGCATCAGGGTTTTGCTGCCTAAATTCTTTCTTTTTCTGATCTCTGTGACCTACACATGTACCTCTTTCCTCTTGAGGCTGACGTGATCACGGGCTGAAGCAAGTAAGAACTGCCCAGCACTGAGGAGGGAAATTATGTCTGTAGCTACTGCATATTGAATGTTAAGTTAAGATAAGATAAGATAAAGTCTGATTAGTGACCAGTTAGAAATAACTAGTGCAAAAGATGCAACATGGTACCATCAGCACCAGCCCACCCTCTGAATAATCCAAACAAATTTGCCCTGATCAGAAACACCAGCAAGATGACATTTTTAGAGCATCACCTCAACTCAGCGTTTTCCTCAATGTATCTCCATGACTGGGAAAAATAAGGTGTGCAGCAAATTAACAAGAGTTTGCATTGTGATTATTGCAGCTGATACTTATTTGAGAATCAAGAGCTCCGAGTCCTCTCCTTACCACTAATATGCCATTTTTTTCCCCATTTGCAAGTACGTTCTTTGGAAACAACATCAGATGTGAGTTCAAAAGATAGGAGACAGGGATGGCAAATCAAATTTAGGTTTTGGGACTCTTCTTTATGCTAAAATATCCCTTACCAGCTGCTGCTGATTCTCACGTCTCCTGCCCAAACAACTGCCACTGGCTGCTTTCTGTGTTAGGGGCCATTCTCAAATCCTGTAGCAACACCTGCACGTGTATGGTGAGAAGAGCAGCTCAGCTCCTTATTTCAGCCCATCAAGAATTCAGTTGTCAGAGCTGTTCTCACTGAATCAGCCTCTCCTGATCTCCTATCAGGAAAGGATATTCAGTCAGCTGGACCATGCTGAATGAACAGGTATGCCATCAAAATATTTCTACTCCAGGATAAAAAGGGATCTTATGTCTTAGTGTTTAAACTGAATGAGAAATCAGTAGCATAGCTTTGAAAGAGTACACCAGTATGGTAATTGCACCAGTGTGACAGTAACCATATTGCTGTATTAGTACAACTGGCAGAATTTTTTTAACAGTGTTTGAAACCACAGACCCTGTAGTCCATGTGGGGATGTCTGACTATAACGCTTCATGAATAGCAAGAAAATGCTATCACTTCTGACATGATTTCCCTCTGTGGTAACTTGCATGAAAATACGTTGGTGTTAAGTATTAAATAAGGACATAACAATACAGAACACAACAGGAGACTCTGATTTGCCTGTTTAGCTCCCACTCTTCTCTCAGTATTAGCCACAGAGGTAGCTTATAGATACTTGGATAAGGTAACAGGACTTTTTCTTGACTTTTCATTATGTTACATATGGGGTCTCATTTGCTACAGTGGCAAACTGACCACAGCACTTCCCTAGTATCCCCCCGAGAGCTGTGATGAGTTAATGGAAATTTGCAAAGTTCTCTGAGATATTTGTCTGAGAAACTATCTGAAGAGCATGTGTAGGTGTATCTGAACAAAGTTATACATTGAGTCTCAGCATTTAGCACACTTTTGTCAAAGAGGTGATAATTTATATATTTTTCAGTCAGCTGACAGAGACCTGTGCATTCAGTGAACAACCAAGTTCGGGATCATCTTCTGGAAGTCCTTGTCTGTTTTTATTTAATACAGGTGTTGACTGATAAAATTTGTTTTTAACTTCCTAGAAAGTGGCTAACATTAGATGGGATGTAACATGGTGGTGGAAAACATATCATTCACTTGCATATGCGAAGCTGGCACAAAGAAATGGTGATTTCCAAGGAGAGATTTGAAAACAGAGATACTTTACAGTCTGATTTACAAAGAAATTGGAGTATTCACAATGTTTGTTGCTAAATTGAATTGAGTATTGGATATAATATGTTCCTGAAAGAAGAAGGGAAAATATTTTCAAAGAAGTTTGAGTATCTTTCATTTCATGTGGGAGCTAATCAGGGCACTGTAATATTCCTATTAAGAAAATAAGGAAATGAAGAATATTTAAATGGAAAATAAATAAATAATAGTTTATCCATATAATTATAGTAGAGTGAAATAATTAGTGATAAACTTCTTACAGGGATAATACCTGTCATTAAAAAAACAGCAGTCTCAAATATCATCATTTTTTGACAAAGCCATTTCCTGAAAGAGGGGAAAAATGATTAAAAACTTCAATTCACAAAGTGACTTTTATTTTGACAATAAATAACATACAAGTCACATTGTAAAATGAGACCCTTAATCATTTTCTGCCATGTTATTTGTCAAAATATAGACAGGAAAAAATGATCACTCATAAATAAAAGGTAACTTTCTTTTGCCATTTGCAGGGTGGGGGAGTAAATGCAGTGTTTGTTGAAGTTCTTAGAGGGGAAGGAGAGGGAAATAAATAGCTGAAGTTTGGAGAAGAAAAAAACAACTCTAATAAACTCAGTCTGATCAACCATATTGAGTAATCAAAAATTTATTCTTTGTGGAACCTGTGGAGGAAAATAGCATTTTTATTGGAATATTAACACTGAAAGATTTGAAAGCATCATACAGGGAAGGTACTTTTCAAAGCCTACCCTAATTGCCTATGATGTATAATCTCAGCCTAATTTAATGTTAATTGGATTTCCCAATGTCATTGTCCAAATGGCATTTTTTGTTCAGTTTTTAGCTGCTTTCAGCTCTTGGATGAAGTCAGAGAAACGCTTTCACACTGAACATTTGTTTCCAAAAAGCGCGAGTGGGTAGAAAACAGTATTATACAAATAAGAACAAAGAATGGGGTTGTTTCATTATTATTTTTGGAAATTTATATGTAGGATTTGCTTTTTTATAACATTTTAGGACTAAGGACAGCATCCTGTAACCAAAAAACACTTTTCAGCTGATTTCTATAGGGTTTGGTGCTTGTGGCAAGTGCAGCTTTGACCTTTTACATTCTTTACACACT
>NW_009649715.1:335135-341803 GCF_000708025.1 Charadrius vociferus
AGAAGTACAAAGGAGGTGGTAGTAAAACAATTTTTGTTTAGTTGTTGGGCAATGGATATAGCAAGAAATCAGCATGAGTTAAAAATTTCCAGCATTTTCTGGTACATGATCACAACTCTGTTCCCTGATTTACAAGTTTTAGTGACCCCAAAAATGTCATTCTAGCTGTGGATATAACTTTAAAGTTCAAAGACTTCAACTGACAGCTCCAGTGCTAGCACTGGTCTGAATGCGCCGTTTAACTGGTATGTTCCATTCATTGCACATACTACGTCAGTCACTCCAAACTATACTGTCAGGTCCAAAACTTTAACAAGAGAAAGGAATTTTGCCCATAATCATTCTGTCTTTTCTATATCTGCATTAGAAAAAGAAGAAAAAAAACCAACCAAACAAAAAACACAATTTAAAAAAAAAAAAAAAAAAAAAAAAGGGGATGCCCACTTAAGAGTTTGTTTTATTACAGAAAATGACATGCAGACTTTACTTAGAAAGGAAAAAGGAAAGCAGGAGGGGAGGGCAGGTGGCAGAGGCAGAGAGAAAGGAAAACATGGAAGTTTATAGAGTCACTAGTCCCAAGAGCTTACAATACCATGCAAATATAAATTAATAACAATTTCAATTATAAGGTTTTTTTCCTCCTTGAAAAAAAATACAGAAATATTAACTGCATAGTTCTCCCTGAACACTCCTGAAGCAGATTATTAGCTTTGTGTGCATTTTACAGGTAGCCAGTATCAGCTTGTATAAGGAACAAAATACTGGAATTCTTGACAAAAATGCATAAATTCACAGATTCTCATGTTCTGGAAATGCTGTTAAAGACATCAGGTTTAGCTGAAACTGTCTGAATTAATAAGAATTTTACTGTTGGTTGACATGTCATCACAATTTCATGTAGTGTCATAACAGCACTATAGGACAGCCTTTTTTTTGGCTTTTTGTTGAGTAAGATGAGAATTGAAAAGGGAATGCAAATCGGAATGGAAACAGCCCAGTGTCAGAGCCGGAGATGCAACGCCAGTGTCCTGAATTTGTGTTTTCAGTTGTTCAAGTCCAAAGTGGGTGTTTCACAATTGATAATACGTTGAAGTTACACATAAATTAACATGTGGGGAAATGCCTGAAGCAGGGTAAAGACAGACAGTTGGTGAAACCTCAGTGCTGAAGTTGACAGGCATACTGTCATAGATTTCAGTTAGGCCAGAAGATGCTCGTGCATCATATAGTACTTATTGCTACAGTATATTTCATTTCAGTGGTTACTATCACTATTTATATATTCTACGTCAGTATGTGAAGAAAACTCTTTGATCAGAGGATAGGTGCAAGAACAGACTTGGTTTCGTCTTTCAACTGGCGTGGACTTCAGGAAGCCTTTTTGCAGTAGCTGTATCACTTAAGGAACAGCAGAGTCCACATAGTAGGTCTGGGGAAGAATCATCTGTATTATTTTTTCTGGTCAGATTTCTCTAAGGGAAACCCTTACTTCCATCCCAACTTTCAGAAGGAAAGAAAAGGACCACGATGAGGAGACAGCATCTATCTTCTATCGCAGACTTTACTGAGAAGTTCCAAGGTGTTTCCAATTAAATTTGGTGAAGCTATATCCTCTGAAACAACTTAGAAGAACGGAACGTTACAATTAACCCCAGATAAAGCAACAGGACTCAGAAATCTTCCTCCATTTCTACTACTACCACATTCAGCGAATCTTAGAGACTTGGGGAGTGTCTCCCCAAGGAGAGTTTCACCTGGGTAGGATAATTACACTGCCCACAATGCACCTATGATACTCAGCTCTTTTTGAAAGTACTATCCCTCCAGGGTGGGCCATCAGGCCTTCGACACTTAGATTTGGATGCTGAATCCATAAAGACTAATGAGTCATGCAGGCTGGAGCTCAAGTCTGTTATTCCTCTTGAATAGCTCTTGGGCATTTTGTTTTCATTGCAGGTGAACTTAAGCAACAAGCATGTTTTTGTTTGCCTAGCAAGGAAAATGCATCTGCTAAAGACGTGTGCATCTTTTTTAAGTGTATCTATTTATATGCAAAATAGTTTAGCACTTGTGCCCATGGAGAGCTGCCAACACAGCCCTGTTCCTGGACAGCCAGACCCCAGATTCTTCTTCCTTCTCCTTTCTCTCTTTCTATTCCTCTCTTTTGTTTCCAGATCCCTTCTGAACTGATTTGGAAAATAATGCTCCCAGTTTCACCCAGCAATATTTAAACCTCTTCCTGTGCAGATGGTTTTATAGAGGTCTGAATAGAAATGAGTTGAGACATCTCAGAACAGCCGTAGTCTATCATAAAGAGCAGCAGAAGATACCCTAAGATTCTGCATAATGCAGCACACTTGGCATTCTTAGTGAAAAAGAAGCCAAGTCTTGCCCTGGCACTGAGAAATTCTTTCTCTTAATGTGATAAAGATTGGTCCCTTTGGGTCAAGGTAGTGGTACATTAAGTGGGAAAGAAAGAGTAAAACCTACCTTCTGCCCATCTATATTTAACCTGTCCTACAAATGATAAGAAGATTTCATTCTTCTCTGTTCTCCCTTTTTTTGCCTTTCTTCTCAAACACTGGATTTATCATTTAAATGTGTAAAAAGAGAAACCAGATGTTATAGTTATTAACTTTTGGAATCAACTATAATCTTCCTATTAAATCCTTCCATCCAGGTACAGGCAATTATTTGCTTGATCTAAAGGTGCAGAAAATGTAGACACACAGGGTTTCAGAAAGTCCAGTTTAATAAGACAGGTGGGTAACTAATAATGTGGAAAATTACCTGCAGATTGAGGATATTGGGAATGACTAATGGCCAAAACTAAGCGAGTAAATTAGTTGCAAAATGATACAATTTGCAGTAGTTGTGTGAGTAGGGGACTGGATGGCACAGTGGCATGTGGCAGTGATCTGAGCTTGAATATGGCCCAATTTCAGGAAAACATGCCATTAACTTACAGCTTTTTTATTTTTATTTTTTTTTCTTATAATTTTTGTAATTATTATTATTCTTTCCATGTACTCTGTGCTATTTATGTGAGGTTTAATAGCACAGGCACAGGAGCCTAGTTAGCTTTGCAAAGTTTAACAACAAAGTTGTCATCAAGGTCATTGAAACTGAGACTTTAGTTTGCTTTACAAGCCAAACAGAGCTCAGGTAAGAAAAACACTTAGTCCACTGGGGAAGATTCTGAAATGCAGAGAAAGGAGAATTTCAAAGAGATTTTTCCCCCTAATTTAAGATATTCCATAAGTTTCGGATTCTAAAAGGCACTCAAATATTGGCTTCAATGGGACCATTTATGTACTCAGAATTAGCCACATGCCTAAGTATTTGGGGTTTGAATTACCTACCCCAAAATATGTGATTTGACAGTCTGGTCATGGGAAATATCCAAATGATTTTAGCTAGAGATTAGTCCAGGAAGGGCCAGCTGGACTGATTCCCTTGAAGACAAAATTATCTTCTCCAAAAATCTAAGTACTTCCATGCTTCTCATCACTTAGAATCCTAAACACATCCCAGACCTTTATGAATGTATTTTTTTTTAAATACTTCATAAAGAAAGGGCTATTACCTCTTGGCTGTAAAAGGGAGAATTACAGAAGAGAGAGTGAGCAACGTACTTAAGATCACAAAGGAAGCAAGTGGCAGAAGTGAGAACTGAACCTCCGTATCTGTCTATCTGATCTTAGATTTGCCCACCTCTCTGAGACACAGATTACATATTATTTCTGATGGGGCTAGTAACATGATGAATTATTTTATAGTACGAGCTGTGACGGTACTTATTCTCAGAGAGTATTTTTAAACGTAATATAGTGATCTAATAATCACAGTATTAGCTTTTTCCACTATGACCATCCTGTGTTACCTTTATAGAGAGCCAGGAGTACCCAGAATATCCTGAGAACTACATATAATAATTGAAAACATTGAAACATGTCTCCAATTTTTTTAAGTTCTCAACCCCCTTTTTTTTTTTTTATTTTTTTGCAGGTGGAACCAGGCTGAGTTTACAGTTTTCTTTAATTTTTAATACTATTGCAGTTTCTCTGGAAGCTCTGTTTTTATAAAGCTGAAAGGTAGAAAAAAAAATGCGCTCTGAAATTTATATTCATCTTTTAGAAAAATCTACCCTCTGGAATTTGACTAGAACAAGAAACACACACATACTCACATTAATATACACATACCTGCACATTCTTGTGTAGACCTCTATGTCACAGGAAGGCAAGATGAATCTTACCCCATGCAAAAAATTTCTAGAAAAAAAATATTTTATAAGGAAAGTTAAGTTAAAGAAATATAATTGCTTGTAGTCATTGAGGAAAGAATATACCAAAATTAAAACTAGTAATAGAAACAAGTTTCAGTTACGTCCTCTACCAGTTGGAGTTGAGCTCCAGGTATTTCTCACCTTCTCCCACTGCTGAAAATGACCTCCCCCTCTGATTTACCCTCCATGCTCCTCATGTGGATGCTCCTTAAGGACCCACTCTAGGTTACCAGAGATCCACTCTTTAAACTGGTTAATATTTAAACACAGCTTAAGTGATTTCTCCAGGGCCCAAACTCTATTCTGCAAAGCCTTACTGTTATCTTTGAAAGACTGAGATAATTAATGCTGAAGAATGGAAGCCTCCAAAAGCAAGGGCCAGAAGGAGGAAGACCTCCCCCAAAGCTTGAGGTGCCTTTGCAGAACTGCTTCACCACTCTGCAGAGTGAGGAGGAAAGACCAGTCACATCAGGAGAGACGCTGGAGCTGAGTAGGGCAGCCCGATCTGCTCCCCATATAACAACCAGTGCAACTGAGAAAAGGCAATGGGTCATAGTAGTAGGCGACCCTCTTCTGAGATGTACAGAGGCACCCGTTTGCTGACTTGATGCACTCTCTAGAGAGGTGTGCTGTTACTGGGGACCTGTATCGGGGGTGTCACTGAGACACTATCAAACCTCGTGCAGTCTTCTGACTATTATCTGCTGCTGTTGTTTTGCTTGGGAACCAGTAATACTGCCAGGAGCAGCCTGAGGAGTATCAAGAAGGATTACAGAGCCCTGGGAGTGGCAGTCAGGGACTCTGGGGTGCAGGCAGTTTTTCATCAATCCTCCTGATCAAAGGGAACGGGTTTGATAGGGTCAGTCAAATCTGGGAAGTCAACAAATGGTTACAGGACTTGTGCCACAGCCAGGGATTAGTCTACTTACACCATGGGACTTGCTTTGAGAAAACAGGTCTACTGGGGGCTGGTGGGGTCTACTTGTCAGAGAAGGGGAAGATATCTTCGGTCATAGACTTGCCGAGCTGGTGAAGAGGGCTTTAAACTAAAGTTTCCGGGGAAGGGGAACCTCAATCTATCCCACTCCTACTAGTTTGATGCCAGTACCAGAATAGATGCCCAGAGTCTGGAGAAGGATCACAGGTCAGCAGGAGGGCACCTGGACTACCGCACAAAGGAATTCCAGCCACTCCAGCTAGCAAAGTTAGTTTCATTGCGGGCCCAACTTAAGTGTCTGTATGCAAACGCACGTAGCATGGGGAATAAACAAGAGGAGTTAGAGACATGCACACACCTGCAGGGCTATGATCTTACTGACATCATGGAGACCTGGTGGGATGGCTCCTGTGACTGGAGTGTTGGAATGGAAGGATACAGGCTCTTTAGGAAGGACAGAGAGGGGACAGGAGGAGGAGGTGTTGCCCTCTATGTCAATGACCAGCTGGAGTGCATGGAGCACTGCCTGGGGATGGATGAGGAGCTGACCAAGAGCTTATAGGTCAGGATTAAAAGTACGGCAGGGACAGGTGACATTACAGTGGTAGTCTGCTACAGCCCACCTGACCAGGAAAACCAAGCAGACGAGGCCTTCTATGGCAGCCTCACATTCACAAGCTCTGGTCCTCATAGGGGAAATCAACTCCCCCGATATCTGTTGGAGGGATAACACAGCAGGGCATAAGCAATCCAGGAGGTTCCTGGAATGCATCAATGATAACAGAGGCAATGAAGAGAGGTTCCATCCTGAACCTTGTTCTCACCAACAAGGAGGGGCTGGTGGAGAATGTGAAGCTCACGGGCAGCCCTGGATTCAGTGACCATGCAATGGTGGAGTTCAAGATCCTTAGGGCAGCAAGGAGAGCGCACAGCAAGCTCACTACCTCAGAAGAGCAGACTTTAGCCTCTTCTGGGATCTGCTTGCAAGAGTACCATGGGATAAATCCCTGCAGTGAAGAGGGACCCAAGAAAGCTGGTTAACATTCAAGGAAAACTTCCTCCAAGTTCAGGAGTGCTGCATCCCTACAAAAAGAAAGTCAAGCGAAAATGCCAGGAGGCCTGCATGGATGAACAAGTAGCTCCTGGACAATCTCAAACAGAAGAAGGAAGGCTACAGAGGGTGGAAGCAAGGACAAGTAGCCTCAGAGGGATCATAGAATCACAGAATCACAGAATGGTTAGGGTTGGAAGGGACCTCTGGAGATCATCTAGTCCAACCCCCCCGCCAGAGCAGGATCACCTACAACAGGTTGCACAGGACAGTGTCCAGGCGGGTTTTGAATGTCTCCAGAGTGGGAGACTCCACCACCTCTCTGGGCAGCCTGTGCCAGTGCTCCACTACCCTCAAAGTAAAGAAGTTCCTCCTCATGTTAAGATGGAACT
>NW_009649715.1:343039-344974 GCF_000708025.1 Charadrius vociferus
CGGGCCCACATTTTCCCTAGTTTTCCTTTTGTCTCCTATATACTTAAAGAAACCCTTCCTGTTGGCCTTGACATCCCTCTCCAGGTTCAATTCCAAGGCTGCCTTGGCTCTCCTTGTTTCCTCCCTGCATAACCTGACAGCATTCTTGTATTCCTCCCAAGCAGTCAGCCCCTTCTTCCACCTTCTGATCCAGCGATCAGATTAGGAAGACAGAGTTAAATATGGCCAGGTACATCAAGGCCAACAAGAAAAGCTTCTTCAGGTACATTAGTGATACAAGGAAGACGAGGAAAAATGTGGGCCCTCTCTGGAAGGAAATGGGAGACATGGTTACCTGGGATATGGAGAAGGATGAGGTATTCAACAACTTTTTTGCCTGTCTTCGCTAGCCAGTGCTCTAGCAACACCACACAAGTCACAGAAGGAAAAGGCAGGGACTGGGAGAATGAGGTAATGCCCACTGTAGGAGAAGAGCATAGAGATAGGATGAGGGGTACCGGTTTTAAACTGAAAGAGGGGAGATTTAGATTAGATATTAGAAAGAAAATCTTTACTGTGGGGGTGGTGAGACACTAGAACAGGTTGCCCAGAGAAGCTGTGGATATTCCATCCCTGGAGGTATACAAGGCGAGGCTGGACGGGGCTTTGAGCACCCTAGTCCAGTGGAAGGTGTCCCTGCCCCTGGTGAGGGAGGTTGAACTAGATGACCTGTAAGATCCCTTCCCATCCCGACCATTCCATGATTCTATGATAATTTCTCAGGAGCTTTCATAGTAACGGCCACATACAATAATACTAAAATACATTTCTCAGGGGATGAATTTCCCTTATAGGCTCTTATCTGGTTTTGGGTAGTGATTGTCTCTGTGTTCTTACCTTTCTCTCTAATCTTCTGCCTTTATTTTTATCACAGGATGTCTTTAAGACTGACCTTTTACTTGCTATAAGATTTTTTCCTACAGAACACTTGTGGTTTTCTTTATATACAGGTGCTATAAGAAAAGTAGGCAATTTGATTTCATATCTAGTAATAAGGGAAGAAAAATCCTGTAGCTTTCAGCTTTTCAGGACCCGATTTATATCTTTTGACTAAGTGGCATTTATAAAAAACATATCCAAAGACCAAGACAAGTTTTAAAACCTCAAAGAGGGAATTATTAATTACACTGAGGTCTGGCCTTCTAGTGAGTAGTATCTATAAAACACGGAAATATAACTCTACTTTACCTATAAAAATATTACCTTCATGTTTTGACCTTGTAAATATATTGGAGACACAAATTCAAGAAATTATTGGCACAAAATTAGTCAGATTTCCACAGGAAGACTTTCTATTGAAGTAATTTGTCATGGATCTAGTGACTACAGTGACTGTATTCATTTACACTAGCATGGTCTAATCAGTTGTATGTGGTAACACACGTCACATCTGCCTGGCCTATTAACTTTACTTGAAGAAGAAAAAAAAAAAAAAAGGGTTTTTTAGTTAAAAGTGCACAGAGAGCACCAAAGCTCCTTTTAAACCTGCCACTGCCCAACATAGACAACCCAACTAATGCTGCTAAAAATGGGAAGAAAATGTCTTTTTGTGCTGTAAAATGTATAGGTTGCTGAGCTGTAGGTCCTATCTATAAGAGAGAGCAGGAGGGCAGGATTTCTGTGCTCCACAGGGAACAGGTGCTGCTGCTGTGGCAGAGAGGGTGGCTGCTGCTGAAGCCCATAGGGAGACAGCATATGGGTCAGATGTTTCCAAAAGTTTGGGAGTCAGAAGAGTCAAAACTGGGCTAACAGACTAATGAGCTAGCTGGCAGTTGCCAAAATTCTTGCTGCAACTTCCCAGAGGAATTGTAAATACTGTGGTTTTAGTTAGCTTGGTTGTAGGGATTTTCATCATGACCATGAAACCAGCTAGGCAATTTTTATTTTAAACCAGTG
>NW_009649715.1:344992-398412 GCF_000708025.1 Charadrius vociferus
CTTTCCCTCTGATCTTTCCTGGGACCAAAATTATCCTGCACTGGGTGGGCTGCACTCTTCAGGGCAGTGCCACAGCTGTGGGGTAGAAACAAAATAGAAATGGTCATTCTACCCTTCAAGGACATAAAACAGGGACAAAGGCCCTTGTACTACATACATTTTATGGAATTCATTGCTTCTGTACCCTCACCTCCCATAACCCTTCTTGACATCAGCAGAAATTATTAGTTTTACTCTTCAATGTCATGCCTCTTGGTTACCTCTAATTGAAATGGAGGCATTCTGAGTGGCAAAATCAGTTACAAATCTCTTCAAGTGCCCCTTTTGTATAATTTATCATGGGATTCAGAGCTTTTGAGCTTGGATCATTTAGTTCTCAGGAGTCTTTAATACTTGATCACATTTTGTGGTGGGACAGTAGTTGGTATACTTGGTGGAATATGAAGATAACTGAAAATTTATTTACTGTATCAAATGCTGATGTTGCCAGAAGACTGGTTTGAGATGAGGATTACCTTTCACAGAAAATTAACTGCAAGGAACAACTTAATTTGAAGGAACTGCAGACAAGAAAGAAAGAAGGAAAAAAGTAACACCCTGTAGGTATTGAATAAAAAGGTACTTTAACTGTCTTGTTTAAACGAGTTCTTTCATCATGAACAAGGAAAAAGATGCTTTAATAAGAAATAAAGTTATTAAAATCTTTTGATCAGGATAGAGAATGACACGGTAAAACTTACCTTCATGAGAGGTTACCTTCCTGACCAGGAAATCATCCTATTTCCTTCTTTTGGAAAAGGCATGTAAATGCTGGTCTGTGATCCATGCCCTGTGGTCATTGTGGATACACTTTAAAGCAAATGGATGTAGCCATGATAGAATTTTATCTTTGATCGTTGTTAAGTGCATTTCTCTATGAAGTACGAATTTATCTACCTACCTGCAACTTCTGTACCATTATTCCTCACTCTTTTTTTCAGTTACTAGTATCAGAGGCATTTTTTCTTGAGGACTGGGAATATCAAAGTGAATTTAAAGGTCTATTTCTGTTTCAGCATGTATGTAAAGACACTGGGTATAACATCTCTTCTGTCATTAATTCTCTGTGTAGGTTTGATCAGGTCCTTTAGGTACATCACTTGCGGATCATGTGGTGACTTCAGTAGGAGCTGGGCATATCAGTATATCTTAAAGCATCTGGACCTTTAGGCTTTACCACCTACTAGAAATTAAAGTCTTAGTTCATTTTGCTGTCATCAGGGGTATTGTGGTATATTTGAAAATACAGAGAAGGTTTCAGATATGCATATATCACTGCGATAAAAGAAATCCCTGAACTGTAAATGAAAGTATCAAGTTTAGCATTTTTAGGTTTTTTTTGTTTTTTTTTTTTCCCCCCCCAGCATTGCCCGTGAGTAATAAAATAATGGCTGTGCCGTTATTTAACAGAGCACAGAATAATTCAATAAACTTAAGAAATGTTAATGTTCACCCGGATTAAGAATACAATAGTTACTCTTGCTTTTGGGACTGGACACACAGTAGACCTGGGGGCAATGCTGATTCCCCATACATTTGAAACTGTAGTAGTAACCTACACTTCAGTCTCTTTGTAGAGAATAACTTCAGTTTGAACATTTCATCCAGGTTACACCACTGAGAGGTACCAGTATGTCTTTCACACTGAAGCCTTTGGGGAAAGTAAACAAATGGACAAATTGAGAAAAAATTGCTGTTGCAAATTACAGAATCATAGAATGGTTTGGATTGGAAGGGATCTTAAAGATCATCTAGTTCGAACCTCCTGCCATGGGCAGGGACATCTTCAACAAGAACAGTTGTTAAAAGTTGTTCAAAGCCCCATCCAACCTGACATTGAAACCTTCCAGTGATCAGGCATCCATAACTTCTACATGCAACCTGTTCCAGTGTCTCACCACCCTCATCTTCTTCCTTAAACACAATCTAAATCTACCTACCCCTACTCCTGTTACTACAGACTTGGTAAAAAGAAAGGTATATCTTTCTTATAAGCCCACTTTAAGTACTGAAAGGCTGCAATTAGTTTTCCCCCAAGACTCCCCTCCTCCTTCTGTCCCTCCCAATCTTCTCAGCCTGTCTTCATACGAGAGGTGCTCCAGCCCTCTAATCATGTCCTGTGGACTCACTCCAACAGGTCCACATCCTTCTTATGTTGGGGGTCCCAGAGCTGGACACAGCACTCCAGGTGGGGCCCCATGAGAGCAGAGCAGAGGGGCAGAATTACCTCCCTCAACCTGCTGGCCACGCTGCTTTTGATGCAGCCCAGGATATGGTTGGCTTTCTGGGCTGGGAGTGCACATTGTTGGCTTATATCCACCTTCAAAGCACCATTTTTTTTTTTTGGGGGGGGGCAAAGGGGGGGGGTTATTTGTCAATGTCTTCATTGTATACAGTTAAATATATAATGCAATTTACTATCATGTGAAGAGAAATTGCTACAAACTTTATATATATACGTGTATATACGTATACTTATGCAGAAAATGACACTTCTTATGCGTGTATATCTTTGAAAAAGAAGGTAAGACTTTGTTTCCTTCCATTTCCTCACTTAGCTTTGAATTTTTTATCCTGCTAAACCAGTGTTTATCACTTTCCCAAGTAACGGCTGAGCAACAAACATGGGGAAAGGTGCACCGCTGGTTTTGTTTGTTAACTTAACTATCTTTCTGAATTCACAGTGTGTAGCCACAGTTTAAGCATTTCCCATATAGCATTACAGTGTGAAACAGCATAGGGGAGGGAAAACAGGCAGACATCACCCAGAGAGCAGTGATATTGAGAATAACTGGGAAAAAGCCATCTTCTTCATGCTAAGACTCACTAACTAATTCTACACCAAAAAAAAGAAAAGGTAAATATTTGCTGCAAGTTTTCTTGGAAGCTGCAGGAGTGTAAAACTATCACTTTTTACAGCTTTAATATTTATTTCTTTGTAATTTTTTTGAGCATGATTTAAATGAAAAAAAACCCAAAACGTTATTCCTCAAAGCTAAGATTGCATCCCAAGTTTAACTCTGCATCTAAAAAAAAGCTCACTGAAGTGAGGAAAAAAAAAAGTACAGCAGTCTATGAGGAAAGCAAATTCTTTCTCCTCCATATTTCCAGTAACAAGTATGGGACCAGAAGTAAAAATGGAAAGTACTCTTGGGAACTCTGTGTACATCGGAAATTGGGTAAGGAATTTGGACTCAATAATGAGAGGAAAAAGTTCTACGCCTTATGCCAATACACCCTAAAATCTCACCTCCGAGCACAGTTCAAACTTCTCTAGGCCTAATGACAGACAGAATGATAGAAAATTGTTCTGGGGAAGACACAAATTAGTCATATTTTCCAGTAACTTTTCAAAAGGCAAAATCAAATATATTGGTCCTTCTTGACAGTTACACAGGTAATGTTTATAGAACTCCAGTAGTGAATGTCACGCCCCACTCACAAGAGAGGGGGGGGAAATGAGTCAGAGTCGCAAATCCCCAGCAGTGTGGACAAAGCTGAGGCAACTCTCAAGGTTCGTACAAAAACATTTATTAGATTCCCACAGTGATTAATATATGTCTTAACTACGTCCACGGTAATTGGTTAGGTATATAACAAATTATGGCAAATGGTAAAACAAAGCATGGCAAGTGGTAAAGTATGTCTTGTGTTACTTCGCAACAAATACACAACAAATTATACCATGAACTATAGGGAGTGGTAAGGTATGCTTTAAGTTATGTACTTAACTTTAAAAGAAAAAGAGAGAAGAAAGAGAAACAGAGGGATAGAGAAAGAGAGAGAGGGAGAGAGATAAAGAGATCACCAGTCCTGGTTCCAGCGTTCGTTAGGAGCACTCTTCTGTGGATCTCCAGGAAAAAAAAGTCTCTCTCCAGAGAAAAAAGAGATCTGCAGGGACACTTATTTTCCCCTTTTATGTTCGAGGTATGAGTACGATCCGCCCTGCTACTACAATGCTCAAGCTTCTCTCCCCGCCAGGTGACATGTAGCATGATTTGGGTGGAGAGATGAGTCCTATAGTCATGCGTGTTTAGCATGATCTCAATAATCTTCATTTGCATATTCAGGGGTGTGAACTTTAATATGAATTTTGTGGATAATGAGGCAAAAGTCATTATCGGACACGATGGACCCGAAAACAACAAAACTAACAAGCTCCACAAGTTGAGCAGAAAGCCTTGTCTTCACAAGACTTCCCCCACCACCACCCCCAGACCCATCCTGTGCTGTCCAGATGAGTTTTCTCTCCTGGGTCACACAAGAGATAAGAAGGTGTTAGCCTTATCAGTTCTTGGAGCACAAGGCCTATATTGTCCAGACTCCACATTATCCACCCCTTGGCTACAGCCATATCACAAAGTCCTTGCAAGTGTTTGAGACATTCCTCAGTGAGGCTCAGAGGGCCTCCCCCGTCTTTTGTCTCTCACCATTTGTTTCAGGGAATTTACAAGTTGTCTCTACAACTGTCTGTTACAGTGAAGCCCTAACCCCACAGAAGAAATGCAATATAAACTATCTTGCCTTTTCAAAAGGCCTTCCTATT
Organism: Charadrius vociferus; assembly: GCF_000708025.1. Taxonomy (NCBI): domain Eukaryota; kingdom Metazoa; phylum Chordata; class Aves; order Charadriiformes; family Charadriidae; genus Charadrius; species Charadrius vociferus. Next base: position 349,578 of record NW_009649715.1, read on the forward strand.
TTTCACTCTATTTTTTTTTTTTTTTTTTTACTCGTCTGGCCATATCTAATGTGTAAAAAGAGAGCAGATTATTCACTTCCTGTTTGCATATTTAAAGTACTGGAAGGTTTTTATCAGGTTCCACATCAGTCTTCTTTAGCATAAACTTTGCTCTTTTCTCACTGATCATGCTTCCTAGACATTTGATCATCCTTGTTGCTTTTGAATCCTCAGCAGGTGCCTTAAGGCAGTTTTATGCCCACTTTGATGCAGTAGAAGTGCAACTTAAAAGGAGCTCAGGCTCTCACATATATCTTTATATCTTTTAGGATAATAAATAATAATGATCCATATTCACATTGCACTTCACATTTGCAAGCTACTCTACAAACATTAATTAATTAGTCCTCATGGCTCTCCTGTGTGATAGCAGTAATAAAGCTTTGCATGAATATGGCACCTTTGAGCTAAGCTTCTTAGATAACTTTAAAAATATTAATGAATATCCAATCTATGTATATATTACTGCTCACAGCAGTGCAAAATAGGAGGTAAATGGTATTGTAAACACTAAATTTATCACAACTGAGACCAAGAACTTTTTTGTGTCAGGGTTCCAGAACTGATGTCCATCTCAGGCCTGTGCAAAACAGCACTGTTAGATGTTGGCACACATCCTAAGGGATTACACTGTATGTGATTTTCTCTAATCACTTTACCATATCTTGTATGGCAAGGTTGGTCATTTGCAGGAAGGTTTTCCTCCTCCAACATCTATTCTGTAGATGTAGGAGCTTTAGGAGCAGTTTGAACCAACTAGATCATCCAGCAGATTAGCTTAACCAGGTTCACTAGGTCGATAATATATCAAGGTAGGACAAAATTCTACTAATAACACATACATAAACAATAAAATAATAATAAAATGCTTTTCTATGGCTGTGTAAAAAGTAACAGAGTTGCATATAAGTACTATAACTAAAACTTTTAGAAGAAATTTTTGAATAAAGAAATTTTATATACCCATTAGAAAATCACCAGTTTAGACTCACACTTTATGTACCTTTTTTCCTACTTATTATTTGCATCTGTCAAGAATTGCATGGCTTGGTACATAGTATTTATTTGCATAGGTGGAGGCTTCAGTGGAAAAAAAAAAAATATGAAAAATTCCTTAAATATCTCAATACATAACACAGCAAGTTCTTTTTAGGTCTCTGCAAAGAAAAATGAAATATTTGGGAAAATGAGAAGAAAGCATAGAAAAGCCATGACGATTCTCATGATGAACTCCTGGAAGATACTTCAGAAGAGCTGCTGAAAACTGTCCCAGAACTACTGGAAGATTTTCAGACACTGTAATACTGACAGCAGTTGGAAATGTATATGAAATATTTGGGAGAAATATTTAGATGAGAGCAAGAGCTTAACTGAAGGGACAGTACTGTTAAACACTCTCATAAATAAAAGGACATTTAATACAAACTTTTTTCCTGGATTTTTTAATACTTATTCAGAGAAAATGTTCACTATCCTTTGACTCATGATTTTATTACTGTCAACTTCTGATTAGTTGTATTTTTTTAGAATAAATGAGTTCCTCCTCCAATGCCAGGTATTATTCTGCAAATGTGAACATACATACATAGCTTGTGGACAACAAGAATTGCTGGTAAGTGTTGCTTATATGCAGTAATTTTTGCTGTTCTTCATTTATCTTTCAACATAACAAATGAGAGATGGAGAGAAAAAGCAAGAGAAACCTAGCAAAGACAATAGGCTAGATGGATCTTTTGTGGTCTGAATCTGTAAGATATTTACCATTTCTTACAGGGAATGGAGGAAGGTTTTGCTCCAATTCAGGATCAGCTACAAAAGAAAACAGGAGAAAATGAAAAAAAAAAAAAAAAAAAAAGTTGAAAGTAAGTTGAAATAGCCAAACCTACGCTTCAAAATAAAATCCCTGCCATTCTTCAGAACTAAGTTACCATTAAACAAGAACAACTCCTGTGGTATTATTTGCCTGTCATTTCCTGGTAAATCAGTGTCATTAGCATTGATTTTTTTAGAGGAGAGATTAAAAGAGGTTTAGTTAGGAGAGTAAGGAAGGAGTATATATTATCCAAGCCAATGTAGCTCTGGGTCTCAAAGATGACATTTCCCTCTCTGCTTCATTAACTTGCATAGCTTGTTGAGCTTTAGCTGTTTCTAATTAATTCTTTTACTGGCTTTTTTGAATGTGTATCATCTCTGGCAAACCATATAAAATGAAGAAATCTCTCTAAGGTTTTACCCTTTTAATTATTATTTTTATTGCTTAAATGAAGCTCCGGAATTGCAAATGTTGACATTTTAGTTGATTCTAGTCATTAGAGTTTTCAAAGGAGGAAAAAGGGGGAAAAGGCTGAGAAGAGGAGGGGGCAGTGCAGATAAAATAATAAATAAATAAATGAAATCACAAACTGAGCAGGATGCTCAGCAAATGCTGTGGAAAATGGAAAGTAAACAGGTTTGTCAAAAGTGACCTCCATGGCGGTTTTGCCTTTTTAAATACTAACAAGGAAGGAAGCATCATTAGAGGCAATTCCTCTCTGTCTTGTACACAGGCTGACAAGAAAATGAATGGAGTTTTGCACTCCTGCTTGTCATGTTGTTTTATTTGGGTAAAGCTTAGTTAGCAAGTGTGGTGAGTACACACATACACATAAATACACCTTCACACACAGTCATTCACATATTTTTTTTTTTTAATAATAAGCATGAAAAGACATGGTTGAACATGACTGGCTTTTTGGAAAAATAAATAAATAAACCCAAACCAAAACAAACAAACCCAGAAACATAGACAAAACACGTCTATTAGAATGAAACTGCATTTTGTAAAATATGTGTCAGAAAAGTCTTAATGGATTCACACTTGGTTAATGCAATGCTCTGTCAACTAGTCTGTTTGCTTGCCAGATCACCGTGCTGATTTCTAAGTTGATATTCTAAGAAACAGGACTTTGTTGTAAGGAGAATATTATACCAGCTTTGTTGTAAGAAGAATATTATACCAGACTAAGTTGAATAATGATAAGCTAAGGAGTGAACTTGGGATGAAGTTTCAGACTAGATTTAAGGAAGAAATCTTTTATGGTGAGGGTGGTGAAACATTGGCCCAGGTTGCCCAGAGAGGTGGTAGATGCCATATCCCTGGAGACATTCAAGGTCAGGTTGGATGGGGCTCTGAGCAACAGGATCTAGTTGAAGATGTCCCTGCTCCTTGCAGGGGGGGTAGACTAGATGTCTGTTCTAACCCAAACCATTCTACGATTCTATGTTGTGTCAGTTATTACCTGACTACCTGTTCTACTGCTTATACCATCATTCCTGTAAGCTAGGTTGTTTCCCCTCACCCCCTTATTGATAATAAAACAAAAAAAAGAAGCAAAATTAAAGTCTTATCTAAAAGAAATTGTCACTGTTTAAAGCAGTTCTATCACTGTCTCAGACTCTCTCATTACTACTACACTGATGAGCATGAAGTTATGCTAAAATCTCTCAATGAGACTCATCCACCAGAAGGACAGGAAGAAAAAGGAGGCAGCTAGATACAGCCAAGCATGAGATTTGCTGGCAGCCAACAGGGAAGCTGAAGGGATAAGACAAGTATTTCATTCTCTTGTGACCCAGAGGGTCTGCTGTATCAGAGAATACTACTATGTTTTTTCACTTCCAGATTCTTCCAAAGATCAGTGAGGACTTTTTGCAAGCAAGCAACTCAGTGAGGCCTGGCTGGAGGTAAATGGAATTTGTTTACAAAGCCTTTATTTATTAGCATGGTGGAAACATGGGATGTCTGTCTAATACATAGAGGGGGAACATTATTTTTCAAAGAAATTTTCTCCTGAAACAAACCAGAAGTGGATAGATTCCCTGTGGAAAATTACTTTTAATTTGCAATTTTGTACATCTATTGCAATTAGGTAAAACTGGCTTTCTCATGAATACATCAAGTGGTCTTTTTTGACTATGATTGGAATAGAATTAAAAAAAAGTTCATAAATATTAATAAAAATATTCATTTTCATACAAATTTTGAGACCAAGTCTTTTGGCACACTTATCCAATCAGGAAAGGGAACAAATAAAACATGACTTCAATCAATCCAAAATGATCAATGTGGGGTCAAATGGGTGCTTTGGTAAAGGATTGCTTGCCATCCTGTTTAAATGTAGTTATATTATCTTTCTATTGTGAGGATAAACAACACACTAAAAGTAGTTTTATTTATTAAATTAAATTGCATCTGAGAAAATCATGGATGGCTAATGGACCCTTCAAAATAGAAAAGACTCCACTGCCTATTCCTTTCTTAGGATTTTAAATGCTATTAACAATCTGATTCTTGAAGCAGAGCACCACCGAGCACCATGCTTCGGGCAAACAAAGCTCTAAAGAAACCTTTCTAGAAGATAATTACTTTCTCAGCTTTAGTAGTAATAAACAACTTTGGTGAGATCACCTCACTTAAATTTATGCACCTCGTAGTTAAGCATGTTGGCTACCATCAGGGCTCTCTTAACGGAGGGATTAGACACGTCTGAAATTGCAATTCATCCATGCATTGTTAGCTGCTTATTTTAGGATGGCGTGACCTGCCTTTTGGGAATGGTCTCTCTTTCTATGTAACAGAAGGTGACTGTGAAAGTGGGAGAGCATAGGTTACTGTGAGCAGCAAAGCTGGATGTTGTCTTCAAGTGACCAAGTAATCACTTCTTTGAAGCAGTGGCAGTGGGTGGATCAGATTTCAGGAGTCAGCTCTGTGGCCGAGTGTAAAGGTGGACTGTGTGGAGCAAATGACAGTAACACACAGGATTCGTCGCCACCTCAGAGGTGCAACCAGCAAAGAGAGAAGGAGAACTAAAAAATGAGAGAGGAGGCATGAGGCCACACGGGAGAGGAATTTTTCAATAGCTGAGCATGGATGGGTTTCTATAAGCTACCACAGATGTACACAGCATGGCCTCTATCTCCAAGGGGCCCCACGTTGCTGTTATGTAAAAATGAAAATATTATTTTCATTTTTAGCAACAACACATACCTAAATTATTTTTTGATTTTGTGTTAATTACATTAGGACTCACACTGTGTTCCTGGAACCCAAACTGAACAGGTGCTCGTGCCAGGAACTAAAAATATATGAATTTACTTCTTGTTCTACAACAAGATTTTGGGTGGACCAATTACTTGGGGTTCTTTTGAAGATACATAGAATTATAAATCACATGAAAAGTTAAATCATAAACCATTTGGGCAATTTTAGTCTTACTGCAGGCCTCCAGTCTGGGGAAACTGAGGCATTTCTCTTTCTCTTGAGGCACTGGCACAGTACAGGACAATTAGGTACTCTGACAGGATTGAAATGAGAAGCATGTACCATTCCTGATCCTGAAAGAGTTAAAAATTTTGGTGTTTAAGTGGTTCAATAAATACAACATATGCAGCACTGAACAAGGACACCTGCTTATATAGTATTTTACAGCAAATTTCCACAGATTAAAGAAAGTATGGGAAGGTCATGGTAAGTCAACTATAATAACATCACAATGGGTGAAAATGAAATCCCATTTATACTATATCTTGCCTCTGACTTTGGCCAGAAAGAATACCTTAAAAGTTATGGAAAGAGTATATAAAATGAACAAATATGAAATATTTTTTTCATCAGAACTGTCCATCCAGCAAAAGGAATGTGGGAACCTCCTGTGCCAGAGGTTGAATCTGATCATCAGGTTCAATAGCCAAATGGAAAACTGAATTTCTAACATTACCAAAGTCAGTAACCCGATTTGATTTAGAAAGCCTACAGGTCAAATTCTGCTTCTATGTAGAGCAACATGAATATGGAGTAACTTCAGATTTTCTGCCTTATAAAAAAACGCAGGAAAATAATTTGCCAGTAAATAAACAAAACAACCTGAACAAAACATTTGAGTTCAGAAGCAACTTTTCATCTTGTTTCTATACCTTTCTTTAAAATCGGTTAGGCCAACATGCCTTCCAAGTGGGCTTCCTAACTCTTGCTTTTATTGCAGTATTGTATTTTTTTTCCCTGATCTTTTGGCTGGCTTTGTACAATTGAGCTATAATGTGTGCAGTTGACCTTTCTTCATTTAAATGCTAATAGAGATCTTAGGAAAGGTGCTGCCATGCAAAAGGCCAACTAATTGTAATAGACTTACAACCTTTTGTTTGTTGAGCTGGTCAAACAAAGAAAGGGTTAATTAAAACTTATACAAAATGTTTACAGCCCAGGAGAAAAGGTCTGCGTGCTACATGTTAGGCTACCAGCTAAAGTCCTATTCCAGAGGTAACTATCCGCTATGTGCTTCCAACCATAAAACAGCCATCTTCTCTAACCAAATTCATTTTTATTGAAAAGATTTAAGGATCAGTTACAAGAACAGCTCATTCAGGGCTCTCATTTAGCCTTGCTGGTTGTCCGTGGGCCCACAGGGACCAGAAAGCACTTTACCCAGTAAAGTTGCAGCTGTTAAAGGGTGGAGATGGAAAAGATTTGCACTAATTTAAGCATCAAAAAGATTTTTTTCTTTGTTTGTTTGTTTTCACTGCATAGGTTTCCTTTTGTATAGAGTATATGGGGCAAGGTTTTGGTAGCAGAGGGGCTGCAGGGGTGGCCTCTGTGAGAAGAAGTGAAGGGCTGCCCTGTGCCAGTCACAGCCTTTTCCAGACAGCTCCACAGTAGAGACACTGCAGGCTACAGCTGAGCCCATCATCCAAGTGTGTGGTGCCTCTCTGAAACCATAAGTAAGAAAGGGCATAAAATGCAACACAGACAGAGGAAAATGAGGAAAAGAGCAAGAAATAGCAGAGGGAACACCAAGGCCAGAGGAGGAGGAGGAGGAGGGGGCTCTGTGATGGAGCAGATATGCCCTGCAACTCTTGAAAGAGACACCCTGGAGCAGAGGAAAATCATAAGAAGGAAGGGACAACAGAGAGAAATTGCTACGTACCAATTAATCACCCCCCTGCACCACTTGTGCCCTCTCTGAAAGGGCTGAATGTAACCTGCTGTGGTGGCAACGGGGAAAGAGAGAAGTCTGGTGAGAAAGAGCGAAGCTGAAGCTGGGAAAGGGGGCAGAAAATTGTTTTCCCTAAGTATTTTAATGTTTCTTCCCTTTTTGTTGTTGTTTTTGTTTCCCAATACCCAAATCAGTAATTAAATATTTATAATAATTGGCAACAAATTATGTTAATTCCCTCGTCAACTCTGTTTTGCCCGTGAAGTAACTGGTAAGTGATCTCCCTGCCTTTATCTTCAACCATGTTTTTTTTCACTCTTTCTCCCCATTTTTTCCTCTGTGGGGAGTGAGGGATCAGCTGTGTGGGTACTCGGCTGCCAGCCTGGGCCAACCCACACCACCTTTATAAATTATATAGAGAAATAGTCAACTCCAGAGTGCAAAAAAACTGATCCTAAAGAAAGGTTTTTAGATCAGATAAATCAGCTTCTTTAAGAAATTTGAGGGGTGGGGGGCACTTCTAGGCAAGGCTGGCCAACCTATCCCCAGGTTTCACCAGCTATTCTGTATAAGTCCATAATTTTGTGGAAAAACACAGCAGGAAAAGTAATCAAAAAGTGCACCATGTCCAATGTTTCCTCTATTTTCTGTGGTTTCTGTCATCTATTATTGTTAAACGATGGAACAGATCTTTATGAAAAAATCTCTATGTCTGGCTATGTTGTTGTATAGGTTATTAACATTTTTTTTTTTTTTTTTTTTGCGTTTCAAAATCTTTTATTGCATTGTGATGAGAAATAGTGACAACATCTTCAGCACTAAGGAAGAGGAAGATAGGGAGAGGTGGGACCGCAGAACAAATTTTGTCAGGGTTTATGGTTGACGTCTATCAAAGGTTGCACATTTCTGTTGATATGTTTAGGGATATATGTATATGTAAATGTAACTATTTAAGTTATCTAGTCTTCTGATAAGAAAAGACTGATAAGTCTCAGGCTTATTAGTTTAATCCTCATGAATAATTACTTCTTCTGCAGAATATGGACTGATATGTCTATCCTGAACCTCAGCAAAGGAATCCTTGAAAATCATTGCCCTGTAGTCACAAATGATAATACTATACTTTGGGGTGATCTAGGAGAAAAGAACAGCAGCAGTTATGTCCAAGGTGAGGTATTATGGCGCACAAGAAACCCTACCCAGTGCTTGAAGAGAAGTTTCTAGTCTCTGGGGCACTGTGGATCTCTGATAACAGGCCTTTCTCAGGCTATAAATTATCTTTTAAAAATATGTCTGAAAAGAAAAGTATGGAGAATCATAACACTGACTTGGTATTTCAGGGACTTGAGTCGTGAACATAGAAAATTTCATGACCTGATTTTTTGGAAGCAGATGAGTCACACACACTATGAAGCTTAAAAAGTTCAGGTCATTTGCAATTCACAGTGCCTGTAGTTTAAAATTAGCGTGGGTTTTGGAGGGCCTTTAATATTCATAATCTGACCCAATATTGAAATGTTCTTTAGAACGATAGAGATTTAAGGGGAAATAATGTGAAGTGATATCAGGAGAATTTGCAAAGGAGCTTTAATAGACTAATTCCAAGTGCATTAGCTGCATTTCTGGTCAGAAAATATTGAAATGTATCTAGCTTACCTTGAGATTCTAGACTAGTTATTCTATTTCTATAATTACAAAGAGTGATTCAACATATATTTCAAATACCTCAGGTCTTGGATAGATTTACTCCACTATACTTTCAACATTATACAGACAAAAAGAGAAAAATAACAAAATCTCACAAAAGTGAGATTTTTTTCTTTTTTCCGTGTCAGGTGGGTGTTTAAAGAAAGAGGGATAATTTTTAACCAGGTAGGATAAAATATTAAAGGTCTAATTAATGCCATACTAAATTCTTATACCAAATCCTTTGTATAGAAGCTGGGATCTATAAAAAGTGGGAATAGTGTGCATCAAGACAGCCATGGGTTGTGACACCTCCTCCTGATTTCTGAGAAGAGGACTGAGACCATCAAATTAACTTTCACCTAGATTGTGTTAAATTGATAACAACCATAATACACTTTCTTGGTTTGTAATCTAGACTTGTTTTCAATAGGACAGAACAGGAAATCTCTTCACATGTGAAAAGTTTTCTCCATCAGAAGTCCCTTGTGCTATTTGGGCATCTGCAAGCACATTCTTATATTGAAAATGGGCAGAGAATTTGGGTGAAAGATGTCACTCAAATGCCTGCTTACTACAGATTTTTCCACAGAGCAAACATTCAAGGTTTAAAACCAAAAGGAAGCTAAATGGCCTTTATGATTGTTTGGTGAAGCAAAGATTACAGGTATTGAGTTATCAGACACAAATGGTGGAATGACTTCATGATTCACTGAAGCTTTCCACTTTCTTACGGACCTTTATTTTTGATAAGGTAATCTGTTGGTTTATGCTTTCACTCGGATGGAAACGGGCTTATGATATGGGTCTACAAGTCAGAATAAATCCTCGTTGGACTGCTATAGAAGCAGAAGATTCATTAGGAAACTAGCAGCTTCCTAATATGATGTGTTTGACTCTCACATCGTAGCCTTCTTTTAGCTGGTACTTGAAGTGCCCTTGTGGGCAGTTAGGGTCAGAAAAACGCTCAACAAACTTTACCTATATCTGACTTATATTCATTTTTCTTCATAAATATATGACTTGTGCTTCTCCACAACAACTTTCATCTGAATATCTCACAGTTCTTTATTTTATGCAATTGAGAGCAACTTCTTGGGAAACATATGTGGTCCTTTCACTTGTTCAGTAAATAAAAAGTAGTCAGCGTGATCAGATACTTGCCTTTTAAGAAAAGCTGTGTCATAGAAGGTCAAACTAAATGATCATAGCAGTTTTGAACATGTACACTATGCCTCTTGCAGCCCAGATTTTATTGTGAGAGATAAGAAGACTTTGAGACACACAAATAAAGATAAATTGCTGTCCATTTTAAACCAATGACTGTGCTAACTTCAGTGAAGGTGTGCTGAAATATTATCACTTCAGGAGTCAGACCAACAGTAATACACCATCTTAACTTGCAGTCATGCTTAAGGTATGAGAAGTTCTGCTAGCTGGTTTTAGTTGTATTTGTTTCTTTTTCTTTGTGTCAATTTTTAATTTGGAAATGTAAGGTTGTTCAATTTAGCAGTCCTGTGAAATCAAATGAAACATGCTGATTCCTTCACTTGGAGTGAATCCTTATGCCTTTATCTGAAAAGACAGATTTTATTTCACTGACATGAAAAACAAAGCAAGGTTTCAGAATGTCACTGGGTTACCTTTGATCTTCCATTCTCCGAAATGTCAGGCACTTCTCGTGCTTCTTTTGGGTCACAAGAGAACTTTTGAGGCCATTTAGAGACATTCAGGGCACACATTTATGTGCTATAGGAAAAGTCAGTATCAGTTAGTTACCCACCAGGAACTTCCTTAACTGTGGATCAGAAGTCATGTTCTTTATGATATTTGACCACATAGAGATTAAAGCATCCAATGACCTTATCATCTGTAACAAGCACTTTTAAAATTGGTTGCTCCTCAGGCTTTTTTTTTTTTTTTTTCTTTTCTTTGGGGAAGAACCATGAGTAAATCAGGATATTTTAACTGACTGGCAATTTCCTGCTAATTATGTGGTCCATTCAATATACATTTTACATGGAAATAGCTTTTCTTCTGATGATAACCACCAATCATTGCTGCAAGAAAATACATTTGTGTTTCAGAAGTGAAACTCACCAATGTACAGATTAGAAAGGCACTGAATCATACCAGCCACCTAAACATTGCCTGATAATTCCCATTATAAGCCTGTGACTATGTCCATTTACACCAGATGAGTACCTGATCCATTAGTTTTGTTTGCTGAGCAAAAGACTTGTGAGAATTTTATTTCACAATTTTCTTTTCCAAGGATATTAATATGTATGGATATTTAACAGTAATCAAATTGTTTGCACTAACCACAGGGAGTTGGTATCACTGTCCTTTTTTTGCTTGGTAGGCTGTTATTTTAACTGCACAAACAACCAGAGCTCAGAGAAAGTACCACAAAGAGATCAGAAATGATGGTGAGGTCATAATTTTAATTGAAAGCAAACCAGAAGGACTCCAAAGGTGGCAGCAGACTCTGGATGAATAAAAGAGTAAACAAACAAACAAACAAACAAACAAGATGAAAAAAATGGCCTTTTTGACAGAAAATTATTTTTTACAGGGCTGATGCCCTTAACTTTGGACACAGAGAAAAGTCAGTAGTGGGCAACCTCTCTGACACATGACAGCACGTGTTTGAGCTGTTTTCAGATGCTTCAGAATACGGATGAATTGTTCAGGAGCACAGAAGAGTCACATGTAAGGAAAGTAGAACTCTATGGTTACAGTTCCAAGTAAATTCCATATTTATATATATTTGCAATAAGAAAGACAATAAAATAACACTCTGAAACCTAATCAGTAAAGATGGATCTCACTAACATTAAGAAATACTATACCCATTGATCAGTTGCAAAGAGCTTGTTTTTCTAACAACTTGTGAGAAATAGCCAATATATTCACAATGAGAGGAGAACAGTCCATTCCTGGAAGACTTTATCCCACAGCTGAAGGATACTGTGGTACTCAACACTTCTACCCCTCTCTCCATCTTTGGCTTTGGGATCATTTACTGCTATGGTCTCCTCCCAGAATGTATGTCTACACTAGCAAATTTGGCAGTTCCAAGAAGCATTCTTGACTACTGGAAGTCAGTAGTCATACTGTGAAATTGTTACAGCGGTCTGTACCAAGACTTTGGAACAAACTTACTAGCACTCTCCCAAAGAATTCTTGACCATGGCTCAAGACTTGGTGCCAGCCAAGGACCACTTACAAAAGGCAATTCAGAAACAGACAGATCATTTTGAAGGGTAAGAGGATTTAATAGCTTGGACATGGCACTCTGTGACAGTGATTCTTACTGTCAGATACCTTTCCAAGCACGTGTGGCTTTCATGGAGAGACAATATGCAAAGAAATGAGATATAAGGTAAAAGGTTCTTTACAGTAAGAATGATGCAGGCCTGACCAATGTGATCTACTTTTTAGTCTGAGAAGGAATTTAGAATTGGAGCTCTCTTCAAATATAAATTGTCCTATGTTTAATTTACTAGAACAGATGTTGCCATAAACCCTTCCAAGTCTTCTCTATTCTCCATTCCAGCTTTCCAGGACAGCAAGAGGAGATTGTCCTGGTCTTCCTCCAGACTCTTCCTCTATTCCCTTCTAGAGTTGTGCAGACATATTTGATCCTGCTCAGGGAAGAAGAGACAGGGTGAGGCTGAGGAGATCTCCACAAGCATAACGGTTGTTTGTACCTGGGAAAATGCTTTATTATCTTAGCTTCTTTTTCTTTTATTTTTTATTTTTTAATTTTTTTTTTTTGACTGGGCAACATTTCTGGGCAAAGGACAACTGTGGCCAGGTGATTCTTATAAGAAATTGATCCTGCTAAAGCCATTTATTACAGATATACATAAAAGAAATTTAGGAATTTTGGTACATTGTGTTTGTATTTTGACCAGGTTACAGCACAGCTAGCATTTGCATTTGCAGACAGTTGCTATCAGTTCCTTTGTGCAATTATCTTTCTCATCTGTTTCCTTAGTGACCTGCCTTGTTTGAAGAAACTTAGCAAAACTCCTGCCTATTGGAAAGAAAAGAAAGCAAAAAATACCTGTGTGCTTCTGTGATGGTTGGCAAGGGAAGAAGAAAGTCTCTCACAAGTCTGTCTTATCACAATGAATCCCAAGAGCTAGGGAACAGAATGGAAAACAGTGCTCATGTTTGATTTTTCCATTACCAATCTCCAAATACACACTCAAGACTGAAGGCCTGAAACAGCAATTGCATATGTAAAAATACTCAAAGAATTAGTAGCACTGATCGCAGAGGGCAATAAAGCTTTCAGTTCAGTATTTCAATGGGTTTTTACCTCACAGGCCAGCAATTTTCTTTAAATCATGACAATTAATTTATAACCTAGTTAAAGAAATGGCAAGATCTGCATATGAACACATTGCCTTGGAATAAACTTTACTCTTTCAAGGAAAATAATGCCTTTGTGTGGTTTGTATTGCAGTTAAGGGAAATCCCTACAACTTTTTATAGAACGTTCCAACTGTAGATGTCAAAGTACACTGCATAAAATAGCAATGTTTTTTTCATCAATATATGCACAACTATGACCATAAGCAAAAATATTTAAAGCTTAACATGGAGATATTTTCATTCATGGAGGCACAGAATAATGAAGGTAGATGGGACTTCTGGAGTTCATCTTGTCCAAACCCTCACTCAAAGCAGGACCAAATTCAAATTTACATTAGGTTACTGAGGGTTTGTTTTTGTTTTCTTCTTTTGATTTCCTTATTTCGTCATTTCACCTTTCTATCCCATTCTTCAAATACTTCTCTTTCTTTTCTCCCAGCTCTAATTTATATTTTACATTTTTTCTCATATTTTCCTCTGTATTGTTTTTTCTGCTTTTTTTTGTTTCCTCATTTTTCAAATGGTCCTTCATCTCCCTCTTTCATTCACCAATATTTCATTTCTCCTGTCTTCCTTGATTTCCTGTCTAATCCTTCTGCCTCTTTTCCCTTCCTTGAAGTTCTTTTTCCTTTTTGTCTTTCACTCCTTTATTCTATGCTACTTCTCTAACAGTCTTGTCCCCTAATCATCTCCTCTTCAAATAATTTAAAAGATCTGTAATGCAAGAAGTGTTTTTAATGATTGTGGCTCTCATAAAAGTTGGTAAAGGACAAATATTTTACCATAAATCTTCATATCCACTTCACCGTCCTTCTCCCTTTGCATTTGCTACCATGACAGTCATCTTTCCTTTCCACTTCCAAGATGTGAGGCAAGTTCAGCATTGATTAGATTATATAGCTACAATCTCTATAGGACAAGAGTCATTTGAACCGTGTCTCCAAACTATTTAGTGGTAGATCTATAAAGAGCTTGTGTATACAGAAAGAATGTGTAAAATGGGACTTATTTCACCTCCCTGAATAACCCCCCCATCTTCTGATAATGACTGGTCCTCCAGAGCTGAAAATTATATTTAAATCAACAATAATTAATAGCCATGGTTAGATGCATCCATTATGTCAACACATTTTTGAATATGTTGATAATTCCATTTTCCACAACATAGAGCAGCAACCACTTCCTCAGTGATTTGTTTCAAAAACTAGTTCTTTTGATTTTAACCTTTGCCTGATAATTTCTCTTGTTCTTGTGTTCTGAGAAATAATGAACGATCACTCTCTATTCGTTTTTCTGCATTAATTAAGTCATGGAAATCCACGCCACGAGATCTTGTCAAATCTGAATGTCCGTATGGTTTCAAGGGGAGACTGGACAAGGTCATTGAAGATCATTCCATTTGTAGAACTCATCTCCACCTCAAAAAAAAAAAAAAGAGCTGCAATTATTGCAGGCTCGGGAAGTAGTGAGAAAAATATCACATACACTAACCCTGATCTTCTACTCATTACTGGACATCTGTTTTTGGCCAAAGACAGGATATTGTTTTAGATGAGCCTTTGGTATGATACACTGCAGCTGATCTTACGTTCGTATCCATGATTTCATCTCTCCCTTATCACTCTTCAAACATACTACTGAAATTTTCAGCTAAGTTTTTGACAGGGCATCATTTTGACATCCCCTTCTGTATCATAGAAGGCATCTTCATGAAGAGCCTTGTATAAGCTTGAGAGAAGGGGAGAGTGTGCTAATTATCTAATGGCAATCTATGGGATTACCTGGCCTAATTGAGATATATAGTCCTTTGTTAAGTGGGTCGGCCACGGGTCAAGAGAACAGGTGGTTGAGCACAATTTCATAACTGCCTGTTTAATATTTGGCTCTGAAATTTCCCTGAAGTTGTCGGGGAGGAGGGACGGGATCATTATCAAAGATTGTTTGGAGAGGCAGAATCTATACTGGTGGGGAAACTGCTAATTACCATCTAATCTTTCCAATTTGGGCAGCAATATAATTTCAATAAGATTGGCAAGTAGCAGGATGGGTTTCAGAAGCTGTCCCCACCACTGTTTCTGTCCCCATAGCCTGACGTCAGATGCAAAGCTTCAGTCTGGATGTTCTTCTACTGCTTCATAAATTATGACTGTTTAGTTGTGCATAATTACAAGGCACTGGATTGAATAGGATTAAGACTGAAATTGTCGGGTTTCTAAACATATTAGCAAATCTTGGAATTTGGATCAATATGTGTAGCTTTTTTTTTTTTTTTTTAATTCACAAACAGTTTTTTCTATTCCCAAAGTCTTTGCATTATCATATTATGCTTTATAAATTATGTAAGATTTTTGAAAAGCCCCTAAGTTGGCCACTGAATACTCTTGGCAGCATGAATTATAAATGCCAGCATTCAATATGGGCAGCATGGATTTACAATTAGTCACTGCTTCATCATGCAGCCATTTCAAACGTATGCAATGCTTTGTGCTACACACCATTTGTGCCACACACCCAGCTAAAGTGTTAGGTGTTGTGCATGTGCAAATGAATGCAGCTAGAGGTCTGTGTAAGATTTACTGAAGATATTATTACCCATGTTTATTTATTCCTCAATTAATTTTATTTTTAAATACAATAAAAACAGCTCTCACTAGCAACAACAATGTCATGTTAGATTCTGTAACGTGGTAAGAACAGATGATGCCATGGTATTGGCAGAAGATTAGTGTAGCCATATTGCACCCGAACCACACTCAAAATCAAAACAGTAGAGCATGTGCTTTTTCTTCCCAACAATACTAGAAATCCAACCACAAATTTAGTTTCAGGTTTCTTTGAATTAGAAATCGGTAGGATTTTTTTTTTTATTATTTAATTTAATTTAGAGAAAGGTATCAAAATGCTTGACACAATGGTGACTCATTAATCTATATTTTATTCTAATACAGTTCATAAACTCAACTTTGGCTAAGAAGTCTACACTTTGTCTACACTTAGACTGCTGCTTAGGTGGTAGCAGGAATATAATTAACTACCATAGTTCAAACAGGAGAGGAAAAATCTTGTTTCCTTTCCTTCCTTCTTTCCTTCCTTCGTTCATTCTTTCCTTTGTTCTTTCCTTCCTTCTTTCCTTCCTTCCTTCCTTTCTTCCTTCCTTCCTTCCCTCATTCCTTCCTTCCCTCATTCCTTCCTCCCTTCCTCCCTTCCAAAACAAAACACATTCTCCCTTCCTTCCTTCCCTCATTCCTTCCTTCCTTCCTCCCTTCCTTCTTTCCTTCCTTTCTCCCTTCCTTCCCTTCTTCCTCCCTCCCTCATTTTGTGTTTTGTGGTGGGTTTTTTTTTGGTTGAGTTTGGAAGCAGATATAAGTAAGTAACAAACCTTGCCCAAACTCTTAATCCAACCTTCTATTTTTCATTTTAGTACCTTACTTTCAACATAATTTTTCTACATTAATCTTACACCAGTAATTTACAGTGATGTATTTATCCAAGTTTCATTTATGTGATCATAGCAAGTTTTCAAAAGATATTTGTATGAATAATCTTATTTTTATAGTCTTGACAAACTCATGTTTTCTTGCAGGGTTCCCAAAATATTCAGATCCTCAAATAAATGCTCCTCATGAGCAACTCCATTTTTGTTTTCACCAAGAAGCTTCAGTGTTGTTCCTAATCTGGTTTCCCAGACAGGTTTTGTAGAAAATTCCTCATCTGATGGGAACTGCAGAAAAAGAGCTGATGCAGTTGGTATTCCATTAGAGAAGCATCCTGCTATGAGTCAGCAAGTGAAAGAGTCAGGGCATTCATTAATGGAGTTGTCATGTTAAAGGATGATTATTTGCCAAATTTCTGGCAAGGCCATGGAGGTCTTTTAAAAGAAAGTCACGGGACAGGTAGCCATTCATTTTCTCTGTGGTTTCAGTGTACTACGTGGTTGGGTTCATCATTTTTAGCTTTATCTTTTGAAAAATTAAGTACAATTGCTGCTCTCCTGCATTGAGAGAGGAAAAAAAAAAAAAACAAAACAAAACAATAAAAGAATGCTGACAAATAGCTGGGGGGACAGGGGACAACCCTACAGTATCATCGAGAATAACATAACTTCCACTACTTCTATCTTGAGTTTTACATCTGATGGAGATTAAGCCTTCATGGAAATAATGAAGGCAAAATCAGTGGTGTGCTATGCAAGATTCCAGCTTTTATTATGGAGATTATTTTACAAATCTATGAGACAGGATTTTAAAACACAACCAATTTTTTTCAGTTACCTTCTTCTTATCCTGAGTCCTATAAACAGTTCTCTGTCTGACACTTGACAAATCACTAAGCATCAGTTTGCTTAACTGTAGAAGAACCATAAGTCACTTAAGCCCTCAAAGAACTTATGTAGGTTTGCTGGTCTGCTGCTGGAACAAGTTGACAGCTGAGGGCAAGGAACACCCCTAAAGTCATCTCAGACTGGATGAAAGCAAAGAACAGGACCCATGCACTGCCACTCACCCAGGTACCAGCATACTCATAGAATCATAGACTGGTTTGGGTTGGAAGGGACCTTGAAGATCATCTAGTTTCAAACCCCCTGCCATTGCCAGGGACACTTTCCACTAGACCAGGTCACTCAAAGCCCCATCCAGCCTTGCCTTGTACACTTCCAGGGATGGGGCATCACAGCTTCCCTCGGCAACCTGTTCCAGTGCCTCACCACCCTCACAGTAAAGATTTTCTTTCTAATATCTAATACAAATCTACCTTCTTTCAGTTTAAAACCGTTACCCCTTGTCCTATCTCTATGCTCCCTGATAAAGAGTCCCTCCCCATCTTCCCTGCAGACCCCTTTAGGTACTGGAAGGCTGCTACAAGGTCTCCCCAGAGCCTTGTCTTCTCCAGGCTGAACAACCCCAACTCTCTCAGCCGATCTTCATAGCAGAGGTACTCCAGCCCTCTGAATATCTTTGTGGCCTTCCTTTGGACTTTTTCCAACAGGTCCATGTCCTTCTTATGTTGGGGGCCCTGGAGCTGGATGCAATACTCCAGGTGGCGTCTCACAAGAGTGGAGTAGAGCAGCAGAATCACCCCCCTCGCCCTGCTGGCCACGCTTCTTTTGATGCAGCCCAGGATGCAGTTGGCTTTCTGAGCTGTGATTGCACATTGCCAGCTCATGTTGAGCTTCTCATCAATCAACATCCCCAAGTCCATCTCCTCAGGGCTGCTCTCAATCTATTCTCCACCCAGCCTGTATTTGTGCATGGGATTGCCCTGATCCACATGCAGGACCTTGCACTTGGCCCTGTTGAACTTCATAAGGCTTGCAAAGACCCACTTCTCAGGACTGTCAAGGTCTCTCTGGATGGATAATGTAGTCTGGGATTACATTATATGGATGTATAACATACCAAGAAGTCACAGATTTTGCATTCAGTACAGGCATATTTTTGCTTGAGGAATACTGATTCTTTAAAATCTTTCCTTTCAAGTATGCCTAGATAGTACATTACATGAATGCAATTCCCTTACGAACTATGGAGCCATACACACCTTTTCTTCTTTCTGTGGAAACAGATGTACTGGAGGAAGGTGAAATGATCATGTGTTAAGGTATGATTGGATTAATTTACCACCTAAGAACGGCTACCGGGGTTTTTTGATGATATTTGCAAGAGGCAGGCAGATAATGATGTCACTGCAGATTTCCCCCCATAAGTTCATTGATTAGCAAAGATATCTAAATCTCCATGGTGGCCCTAATGAGAAGGGTTGGGACATTAAATCAATGTGATATTTTTTGCTTTCAAGGGTCTGGAAAAACAAAAATATTTGTTTCACTAATGGTTTATTTTGAGGGTGCAAATAAAAAGAAGCCAGTTGTGAAGTTCAGTAATGTAGAGATAACATAACTGTTTCTAATGCCTCTGCAGCACAAGAGATAGGTCCAGTTTTCAATCTGTGAGAGATCTAGTTCCCAGTTATGGATGTGACCTACTTTTATGAATCCTGAGATGTATGTATCCCCTATCATATCCCATTATTGTGCACACAAAGTTGGAATTCTGATGATGAATTGCAAGACATAATGAGGAAACCTGCAGTTATGGGGAAATTTGACCACATCTACAAAATGTAGCACCAAAATAGGGGTTTTGTGGTCATTCTCTGTTTTCTAGTTGCTCTTCAATCTACAGTTTAGACACAACTAGTAAATATATCATGTCAGCTGCTATGAAGGAATTCAGGGTAAACACAACACGTTATGCTGGGGTGTCAAATAATGGGTAAAAGAAAAGAAAAATTTAAAACTCGATTCAGAAGGTGACAGGTATAATGAATGAAGATAAGAGACTAGAGAATAACTTTTTTTAAATAATAGCTCAACAGGAGACCACTGAAGTGAAAACAGCTGCTGAGACTATTACATGGAAAACAGCTTGAAACAGCTACAGCTGCATGTATTTGTTATGAGGAAAGGATTTCAAATGTATGGAAAAGTCCATCCAGAGAACAGTCGGGGACAGATGTAGCCAAGGCAAAGCTGGATCTGCAGAGGGAATTGAAGAGTCTGGTTGGTTTCAGAAGCTGAGATTTAAATAGCAGAAGTTTGTACGAATGGTCCATTATCTGGACTGAATAATGAGCCATGGCTTTGGGGGCAGGGAATTTGCTGCCTGAGTATCTGAAACCAGGTGTTGCTGTTTTTTTCTGTGGCTAGTACCATCTGTTCTGTGCCCAACAGAACACTTCAGCCCAAATCATTTATTTTACGGCTACGGATGCAAAGGTGAGTGATGCCCTATGGAAGGCAATTGTAACATGGCATGGGGGGAGTACAGAGCATGACTGTGGATGAATATTCAGACAAGTCTGGAGTGTCAAAACCTATTATAAAAGCATCAGACTATATGGCCCACTTTTTCTCTATACAAAACCTCTGCAGGTGACTGGACCCTGCACTCCCAGCCTGCTACTAAGTTCTGTTTGTTGACTAGTGAGCTGGCAAATACAAACTGGAAAGCTTGTGCCAGGTCTTTGCAGATGTTTGTGAGCTGCTGCTGATTCATCTTCAGGATGTACCACCTGCCGGTGATGGTAGTTTGGAGCATGGCTTCATGAGGAAGGGAGAATGTACAGCACAGGGAGATTTTTGCGATTTTTTCATCTACTCCTTAGCATTCTTATTCCCATCGTTCTCTATCATCGAAAATACAGAAGAAGAAGAGGTATTTTCTATGCAATGAGTGCCTTTGCTTATATCCCATTCACATCCATCAATAATTTTCCTGAATTTCTTGGGACTTTCAACATTTTTTTCATTAGGCCACAGAAGCACTCATTGCAGTTTTATGCACTGCAGTTTACAGCTGTACCCAGCATGAACGTTGTACAGCTGGTCCAGCATATAACTTCCTAACTTCCCACTGGTGACGATCTCATCCTCAATCAGTTTACAAGCAATACTAGTTAAACCATTAGAACAAAGGGAGTTGTTATAAGTAACTAACAGACCAGAATTATATCCAAACTTTGTCATTTTTGACATTTTAAAAATGTTCCCAAGGTAGGAAGACCATCATTAAAACAAACAGACAAGCAAACCTTCTCATACCAGCTACTCTTACAAACGGGTATTCCAAAAATAAGTATGTTCTTAAGATTTTTACAGATGCCAGAATGGATATTAGAGGCAAATTTATTACATTTAATTTATGGACACTGTGTAAGTGGCTGGCCAGATGAGGAACCAGGAGACTATGAAGATATGAAGGTAGAAGTACTATGTTTCCAAAGTTTTTTTCTTACCAGACATAGAGTTATCATGTTTTCAGGCTCTCAGATTTGCAACAGGTACCTTCAAGGTGTAGGTTTCCAGGGACCCCAGCAGCAGAAATTTAAACTGACATAAATAAGACCATAGCTCTCACTGCTTCTAGCAACTCTGTTTTTCAGGGAAGAGTTTGCAAGTGTTGAAAACCTTACAGAATCCCAGACTTCTTCATGCATATCTGGAAGTTTAGGCTGAAAATTTTATCGGGATTTCTTCTGGGGCTTGAGGACTTTCAAGGTCCTGACTCCATAGAAAGAACATTAGGAATTCAAGAACTAAATTCTCGAGCCTTTCTTAATACTGATCACATAATTTAGTTAGGAATAAGCTTGTGTGTCTTCAAGACTGTCTTTGAGCCACAGAAATTGAAAGCATCAAGCACTCAGAGTTTCAGACACATATAGGGTAAAAATCTAGAAAAAACATTAACATCCTGCCTCCGGGGAATAAGTCATTGACCTTGAGGCATCAGGTTCTACAGTAGCCACCCATGTGTCAAGAATCAGTTAAAGTCCACAATACCTCGCTGCTCTCTACCATTAACTCTCACTGTAATTCTTCATTTCCCAGAAGATGTAGTCCGGAAGTCATATTTAATAATAGTATTAATAATAGTACTTTCCAGTTTGGATCATTATTGGATTCAAAGCAAATAAATACCACTTTCCCTTTAAATGAAGAAACAGAAATCCTGTAATAGTACAGCACATTTAGGTTTAAAAGTCTGTCTGAAGACTCTCAGTTGTAATCTGTAGATACAGATTTTTCCTATTCCAGGCAAGTCTTAGGAATTTTTAGAAGAATGTTTTAGTAATCAGGATGAAACAGAGCATACTTAAATGTAATTTATTTTTTTTTTCCTTTACACACTTCTCCATACACACGTAAACAATCATTAGTTACACTCTAATTCCCATATCTTGAATTCTGTTAACATAAATATTTCCATCTCTTGTTTCATTTTCTTGCGGTATTTACATCATTACTGTTGTTGTTGACATTATTCTGCTTAATGTCTGTCTAAAGTTTATAGAAACTTACCCTTCACTAGATTTTAAATTTGGATCACAAAAACTCTCAATGCTAAGGTATTGGGTCTTGAAACAACTTACAAGTCTGCTAACTGTGGAGCAAAAAAGAGGACACCATTTTCAGATGACGAAGCATACTTAAATACTACAATAACTGACTATTTTCCATGTTCCTGGGAGGAAAGCAAGAAACAGTCAGCTGATTCTGCAGCCAGTGAAATTACACTGTAAAACAGAGATTGCAATGGGGATTTGTTGGAAGTGGTTTTCTTTTGGTAAGGATAAAAAAGAAAGAGACTGGTGATTTATGAAGGTTATGAAATCCCCATCCTTGAAGATTTTTTAAAACCAAGTTTGATAAACATTCCTTAAGAGTTGTCTGGCCATATGATTTGTCCTTAGACCTGAAAGACCAACTAGGTAAGCTCCAACCAACTGACCAACTAGGTCAGTTCCAATGCTGAATCCCTATGGTTCTATGTAAATAAGACATGAAGAGAACATCCTAACTGTTCTGAATTTACTTTGGCTATCTATGGTCCTATCAATTGCCAGCTTACTGAAGCCTGTGTACCAACACATTACGCTCTGGGATGTATTGCATTTTGAAAATTACGTTTATTCTGTTAAGTTGTACAGAGTGAAAGAAAAATAAAAAAATAAACTCAGCAAACTTTCAACAGAGCCTGCTTACACGCAAAGCAGAAATCATCGTGCAGAGTTATTAAGAAACATAGAAAACACATCATCTTCTGGAAAACACTATGCCTTGAATTGTTGAATAACTCTACATTTTAATGTGCAAATTCGTTCCTTGGCTTTTTGTTGAAAGGATCAAACCATTTGGCATTTTGTCTGAGACATAAATGCATTACGAAGATGCAGTATAATTTATTAAAATGTATAAAGGGAACAAAGAATAGGATTAATTTTCTTCTTTTTTAATTCCAGGGGCACCACTAGGGCATTTAATATGGGTTAAACCAGATTCAAAGAGCTTTTCATTAGACATTTAACATAAATGACTAAGAGCTTAATCAGCACATACCATTTAAATGCATTGAATGGAGGAATTGGACTGTACATTGCATTATAATTTATAGAGTTTTGTTTTTGATTACATAAGGGAAATACATTTTTTATGCCTTAAAAGCATTCTTTTGTGATGTCAAAAAAAAATGTATAGTATTATTGTTCAGAAAATGGTGTTTCAATTTGGTAGCGAAGCCTAAAGTCACCCAAGTGGAAAAGATAACTAGCAAATTCCTCAAAGTCCTGTAGTTTGTGGGTTTTCTCTTCAAAACGTCCTTTTCTTCTGGGCCTGATAATGAACATTGCCTCTGCTTTCCACCCTATGTCGCTTGTACATTCTTTTTAACGGCTTTAAAAAAATTGACTTGTGAATACCTCTGGAATGCAGTTTAAACAGAATTAGAGAGAGCATCACTATGCTGGGCTTGCAGCATGGAAGCAGAGCACTGCTGAAAACGTGTTTTGTTTCCTTTTTTCAATCATTTAGTGATAGTATAAAAGTAATTCAGTCCCCACTTAAACAATACCTGGGGTAACTCTGTGTGTATCATCTGTTCCATCAGAGATGATTATAGGAAATTAAAGTGCTGCAGAGGCAAAAGTGGCTCCCATTTTAAGGAACTTTATCAAAATGTTAAGGAAGGATAATATTCTAAAGAGCTTACTTTTTAGTTTCTGTTTGCCTTCAGCAATACTGTCTATTACAATCGCTCTTCAAATTGCAGTTAGTTTCCTTTCTAACAAAAGGCATTGTTTTTTCCCCTCTCTTCTCTTATATCTTTGCAGAAGACAATAAAGTATCTCTTCTTATCCAGAAACACTGAGAGCTCTTATCAGCAGAAAGGTAAGAAAAAGGAAATATCTCAGCAATGGAGATTTTTTTTGTACTGTGTTTTATTTTTTTTAGTAGGTCAGCAAAAGAAAAAAGAAGTCCCATTTTCTGAGATGTTATCCCTTATTGTTAGAAGGAGAGCTTGAAATCAAGATAAAGCTCTTATTCTCTGAGAATGCAGTCACCCTAAAATGCATATCTCCATTTCACACTTGCTCCTTTTTTCTTTCTCTTTTTTCTTTTTCTGTCTTTCTTTCTCTTCCTGTGTTGTCTTCTTCATGTTCTTTTATTTTCCTAATAAAATAATTTTAATGTAAATTTTATTATTGTGGATTTTCTTCCTCTTGACAGATCCTATCTTTAGTATGGGAAAAACAGGAGCAAACCCAGACTTTGGGAAACGAAAGATCTATTTTTCATACACATACACACAAAAATATATGTATATATAAGTCTACATCTGCATAATTATATATATGTTGTTTAAA
Organism: Charadrius vociferus; assembly: GCF_000708025.1. Taxonomy (NCBI): domain Eukaryota; kingdom Metazoa; phylum Chordata; class Aves; order Charadriiformes; family Charadriidae; genus Charadrius; species Charadrius vociferus. The sequence continues at coordinate 373,862 of NW_009649715.1, forward strand.
TATATAAACATAAATATATGTGTAAGCATATATGTGTAGGTATATATATTTGTATACGTTTCTTTATATGTACATAAGGATATAAAGAAGCTCTTAGAAGCTGGAATTCAGCTCTCATTACAGAGGCTAGCTGCATAATGCTCTCAGTGTCATCCACTTACCTATATTTAAGATTGTAATGAATTAAGTAACATGATTGACATCTGCCTGGTGTGGCTCCTTCTTTCTTTCATCTTCTCTCCAGTCAGAGTTGTACATGCCCAGAATATCACTTCATTTTGGTAGTCTTTTATTTTCATCCTATAAAATATTTACCCAAACTGAGATGGTAGGGCAAAATCGGGTAGTTTGACCTTAGCACCAAACATAGTAAAATCTGTGCAAGTTCTTAAATCATACCAGAGTTTGTTCCATTCTCTTAAATTTCTCACTAAGATGTCTTTGTCTTTTGCACAGATGCCACAGTGGACAAAGCATGCAGTTCTACATCCTACTTAGTCCTCTCCAAGTATGGAATGATGCTAAAAAGGACAGCTGTATACATTTTCTCCATCTCTGGAAATATTCCTTCTTTGCACTGGGGCTGGGAATATCAGGGCAGCAGAAGAGTCAGGTCAGCTTGATGAACTGATGGAAAATTCCTGCCTTGTGTGCCTCCTCAACCCCCAAGTAATAATTGTGTATCAGATCAAGACTATGCTCACCTACTAACTGATGTCTAAAAATCAGTTATCAATATCTGAACTAATTATGATAAGGACTCTTTTTAATAATTTGAAAGAATTACTTTCAGCTGAAGTTTCTTTGACCCTATTTTAAACACTTGTCCTGGAGTGAGAGTACTTGCTCTTTGGAGATAGCAGTTTTCATGTGTTATTTCAAAGGGGTGACTACCTCAGAGTTAGCTGTCTAAGCCAGGGCAGACAAATCCCACCTGTTGACTTTCTTCATAGCCAGTACTCAGCAACTGAATCATCCTCACTGAAATTATCAGGATAGGGTTTAAATCTGTTCACAGAATCCCAGCTGTCACTTTGCTAAGGAACAGCTAAGAAGGGAGAAAATATGAAAAAAAACAAAACACCCACACATATCTTTAAAACATCAAAACAGCAACGCTCTCTGCTAGAACATCCAAAAAAAAAAAAAAACCCCAAAAAAACTGGAATCAAATTAAACCACTAATGCTTTCTTTCTAGATTTCAGCTAAGACTGGTTCCAAACAAAAGCTACTGCACCTCTTAAGATGCTAAGTGTCCTGGAGTGGTGGGTAGGAGCCAGCTAGCAGCTAACATCTGCTGAGAGTGGAGAGAGGGAAATGCTTCAGCTCTCATTGACATGTGTTCATATGTTGACACCAACTTCTTTTAGCTTCATTGATGCATTCCCTGATGTAGTTGAAGGAATATAACAGAAGCAAAGACCCCTACTGAGACACCTTGAGTAATATCTACTTATAACCCTTTGCTGGCTGCTCTGGTTCCCTTTCAGCATGCAAGTACTCATGTCTTCACCATACATACAGTCAGTAGACAAAGGCTGACTCCAAAAATCATGTCCTGGAAATCTGATGACCTTCAAAAATTCCCAGTTTCTCCACTGGCAATAACTGAAAGCTCTAGCAAGTTACCTGGGTTATTTGAATCACGTCTAAATCAAAGACATTTCATTTTAAAGTGATGTGAAAGTAATCTGATCATTTTGGTTGTATCAATACTCACATAAGCATACAAAAAAAAGGGCTAATTATGGAAGTAAATGTTTGTATGATTGGGTGAATAGTTAGAAAAGAATCAAAAATAAAAAGAGATGTTTAAAAGCCATCTGTGTCATAGAGAAATTTAATTATATTGGTTTAGCAATTGGAAGATGCTTGCCAGAGAGACTTGGTCCACAGTTCTTTGAAGTTATCAGGGCTAGTGTCAGTGAGTACTGACGATCACACCTCAAGATGAGCACAAGCATCCTTTGAATCCATCAACCTCACCTACCAGCCCTGATTCAGTCTTTACCATGGCACCACCACTCTGATCAAGGGCGATACTGCCACAGACTTCAGCAGAAGAAAGATGTACCTCCTCTCAGCTGTGTGGCTTTCATACGGCCTGTGTGATCCCTGTGCCATCACACGAAATCGTAGCCAGTTTCTACAGGATGCGGCCTACACAGTCACTCCTGCACGTGTAAACACACACCAGTGGACACACATACACATATGTATGGATATACACACAGAGGCTGCAGGGGTGGGCTCTGTGAGGAGAGGCTGGGGTTGACTTGTGCCAGACACAGCCAGTTCCAGATGGTTCCAGACGGTTCCAGATGGTTCCACAACAGCCCCACCCGCAGGGCACAGCTGAGCCTGTCAGTGAGGCTTGGTTCCACCTCTGGGAAAAAATACCTGACAAAACACAAAAATGCCGGTTGGGCAGAAGAGTGAGGAGAAAAAAAAGTGAAAAAACCCCAAAATTTTTCAAACTCCAAGAACAGAGCAGGAGGAAGGGGCGGAGGTGCTCCAGGCACCAAGGCAGAGAATCTCCGGCAGCGGGTGGGACAGGACCGTGGTGGAGCTGGTATCTACACTGAAGCCTGTGGAGGACTCCATGCTGGAGCAGGTGGACATTCCTGAAGGAGGCTGTAGCACGTGGGAAGGATCTACTCTGGAGCAGGGAAGAAGTGTGAGAATGAAGGCACAGCAGTGAGAAACCGCTGTGTACGGACCACAACCATGCCCAGTGCCCTGCACCGCTAGAAAGAGACGTGTAGAAGAGCTCAGAGTGAAGGAGTGAAGTTGAGCCTGGAAAAAGGGGTGGTGGGAAGAGAAGCATTGTTTTAATTTTTTTTCTTTTTTGGCCTTAGTTTCTCACCACTTAAATCTGTTTTAACTGTCAATAGATTAAATTAATTTTCCCCAAGAAAAGTCTGTTTTGCATGTGATGGTAATTGGTAATGATCTCCCTGTCTTTATCTTGACCCACCAGCTTTTTTATCCCATTTTTCCCCCCATCCTACTGATGAGGGGAGTGAGGAGCAGCTGGGTGGGTGTTTGGCAGCTGGCTAAGGTCGATGCTCTACAAAGACAGGCATAAATTTGTCTATTACCTATTGAAATATATCAGACTGCTTAAGATTAGATGACCAGCTACATGTACTTCAGCATTTAGTGCCTCTTATGTGCTTACGCAAATTTGCCTAAGGATTCTGAGTACCCGTAGCTGGTGTTCACTTCAGGGACACTTGAAGTTGTGAGATACTTCAGAAAATAGCACCATTTCCACTAAATTCCTTGAGAGTTTGAGCAGATGTTTAATTCCAGGCAAATGTGTTGCAAAATTTGACCTTCTGGTATTAAAGGGTGTTCTGCTAGTGAAACACAATAACAGATTTTTAAATAATAATTTAAAAAATAAATTGTTCTTGTGTGACTAAGCTTGAGAACATTTGTTTTCAATGCACCAATAAAACAATAATTGTCAAAACCATTCAGCTTTTAGCTGATTAAGATGCTACTCATCGTAGTTTACTATAATGTATGGGTTCGGTTTCAGTTAGGTTTGTTTGGTTTATGGTTTTGTTTTGTTTTGTTTTGTTTTGTTTTGTTTTAATGGGCACATATCAAGTATGTGTGTGTGCATTTTTGGCTTTGCTTGGTTCATAGTTGATTTTTACACTTGTCTTGATAAATTATCAAGGGATCTCTTTACAGATATCTTCTTTGTTTCTCCTAAGCACAATATTAGTAAGGTTTTTTTTCATTAAGTTCACTTTTATGCATTAAAAGGGGAGGGGGGACCCACCACATTTTGTGATTTCAAAATGATTTTTTCCTTTTCTGCATATTTTTTTCTTGCTCATCACTTAGATTTTTTTCACTCCCATGTTGCTATTTTGTCAGTAATGACAATATGGAAATCCATACATATTGGTATTCCAATAGAGATTTGCCTAGCCAAACAGAAGCAAAAAATTATGTGAATACAAATGTATTAACTGCAAAGATAAATCACAACCTGCAGGCAACTTGAATAAGCTGAGGAAAAAGAGGAAAAGATGTGGGGTGGGGAGTGCAGCTTGAAACCAGCTGGAGTCGGAAGATGGAACATCACACACAGAAATCAGGAAACATCTATAAGCATAACTTTTTAGTATCACACAAGCAGAAAATGCAGAGTGATTGAAAAGCAAGCAGGCCCACAACCACACTGCAATGGAGAAGTTTTATCGTCTTTGGAAATCATCTGTGCTCATTGTCAGGCTTTTTACAACTCTACCTTGGTTTGGGGGTCTTTTTCTTCCTTCTTCTTCTTCTTCTTCTTCTTCTTCTTCTAAAAAAGTTTAAAAAATATGAACTTAGGAAAAGCCAATTTCATGTGCTGTTAATTTAATTCCCAACATAAAACCTTACTTCTTCTGATGGAAAATGAAATTACCCTTTCTACATCCGTTTTATCTGTCAATTAAATTCTTTTTTCTCCCCTTTCCTCCCCTCAAAGAAAAAAGAACATGCACATTATTGGTTATATTTTCTGTGCTTGCAACAAAATGAAAATGGGAAGAGGTGGCATTAACTACAGTAAGTACACAAAACTTGCTTGATTATCATGTAAAGATGCTGGAATGACAACCCTGGAGACTTTGAATTTCCTTTGTGAGGTTGTAGATGTCTAGGCTAATTTTCATTTTCCATTTGTCCTGGTATTGCATGGCAAAGCAGTTTTAATAATGGGACTCTTAGCAGTGTTAACTATTAACCTTTCTATTTCGTGGTATCTTAAAGAAATGGCTTTTGGAGGCAGCTTTCTCTGCCTGAATCTGTATGTGAATAAAGATAGGAAAATGAAATGCATCTTTTGGGCAGAAAGAAAGGACATTCACTGTGATCCATTCTGTATGATTAATTTCAGGATGATATTTGTCTCTGCTTCATGTTGTCATTATTTGACAGTTATGAAAAAAATCACCTTCTTTGGTCTCGCTTGGTTATTATTTGTATTACCTTAGAGCCGATTGGAAAATAGTATTTGAAAAAACATCAGCTTTTCAAAATTGAAAAGAAAAAAAACAAAAATTGAGGCACTTTTCTTTGTTTGTTCAGTTTTTGAGTGAACATAAAAACACCTTCCAGGACAAAAACAAAACAAAACCGATCCTTTTAATTTTTTAACAGCAGTGCTGGAAAGAGAAGAAAGCAGATGCCATTTTTTGAGTAATAGAAAACCCTGTATATCAACCATAGCAGTTTATCTTGCACATGAAGATGTCAAATATTCTAATATTTATGTGGGGCAAAGGGACCATAGGTAAGCTAACTATAAAGCACTTTTTGCTTTGCAGATATTTTGCAGCTATGATGGGGACTAGCAAAGTACTAGTGTTTGGGTGCTGAGGGGCATCTCCTGGTGAACCTTTTCATTGCAGTTTAAGATGTTACCACAACCCAACCTATCCACCATCCTCCTCTGCTTACCTCTACAGAATGGGTGGCAAAAGCACCTGCTTTTCAGCTGTGCCAGTTGGAAGTAAAGTTGCACTAAATTACATGAGTGGATTTAACTGTGAGCTGAACTGATGAGGTGCAGCTAGATTTTTCTTTTCTGCTGCATTTTTTAGAGGGAGAATAGCTTAGAGGCTGTGAGCTAGAGGGCTGAGCAACTGTATGTCTTAAAACCTGTGCAACCAGATTTGCCAGAGGACATCTATCTGCTCTCTCAGAACAATTCTCAAGGAGAATATTCTGCTCCACTGCCCTTTGTCTTCACTGACCTTGAGAAGAAGTGCAAGTGACAGTTAAATACTTTCTGCTTACACCTGTAAGAGATTGGGGAAGTTTAATGCTAAGTTCTTTATGATGCTCAGGAATGCAGTGAGGGGCATTTCCTGGGCAGGCTTCCTCTAACTTGGAGAGTCTTTGCATTGCTGAATGTTTCTGAGGGTCTAAATAAATAATACTGAATTTTATGTCCAATGGTATAAACATGTCCAAAAAGAACTGGTTCAGTTCTGCCACAGCAGAGACATCTGAGGCATGATTTTCCTCTCACTTATATCTGTAAAAATCAAGTACAACTCTGTTAAAGTCAAAACTAGAATTATATCAGAGGAAAGCCAAAGTGATTGAGAGATCAAAGTGATCAAGCCTACAGCCTATAAAGTGCAAGTATAAACAGCATCACTTTTTTTTGAACTTGACTACATACACCTGGAAGGCATTCAAAGCATGCACTTGCAGTTATTTGTTACTCCTGGAATGATTAAAGTAAATCACATTGTTTGATATGAAAAATATGTTGTACACACACTTCTATTTTTCTCACTGCTCTGCCCTCCATGCTGCATTTTGTAGCGTAATCAAAATGCAAAATACATTTTGAAAAATTAAATGAGAGACACATGTGTGAATCATGAGGTTTATTTGCATGTTTGGCCCTTCAATTCATTAGGGATTTTAGTTTTTCCAGGAGGGAAACTGTCACATTTACATATTCTTAGACAGGCATGCAAATATTAGTCAGAAACTATAGTTTATTCAATACATTACAAGCTCCTGGGCTGCCAAACAGTAATTTCAGTTCTTGAGTAATATACGTTTTTGGAAACCTGGCATAATAACACTGTATTATAGTATTGCCCACTAGGACCACTTATGATTTTGTCAGGTTTTCCATTATCAATCCGTACATTCTGGGCCACGTACATTGTACGCCAGCTGTATAAATTTGTTATCTGACACGCACGGTCTCAGTCCCAGAGCAAATTTCTTTTGCAAATTTCAGAAAGCAAAATCACAGAAGCTTATTCAGAAGTTTCAGCTGGATCAAAGGAGACACAGCACCAAAAGAAAGAAAATGAACTAGTATAAGTCCTTTATGTTGATTTTTGTGGTTCTGTGATCTAATGTGTTGCAGGGGTTTGCTACTGCAGATGCAAATATACACCTCAAAGAATTTACACAATGAAAACACACTGTCAGTAATATTTGTGAATTGGAAGGGAGTGTCTGCAGTCTATCTGGGAAGTGGGCTGTAGTGTTTGAAGTACCCTTATTTGGCATAAATTCATGAATTGGGGAACTGAACTGGGATTACTCTGGTGTGTTCTGAAGAAAATAGTTTACATCAGCTGAGTTCCCTTCTCCTTCTCCTCTATCTCAAGTGGAGGCTATTATAACTGTTAAAAATTCCCAGGGGTAAATTCAGGCCTGGTTAGAGACAAGGTCATTGCTAAGGTCACGAATCCACTGGAGCAAAAATAGCTTACCAGGTTGATATAAGTCCCAGAGGTTTCTGTAGCCAGTGTCAGAGGAACAGTGTGATTAGTATCACATGAAGCTACCTTTGGCTTTCAGCCTGGATGCCCTAGGACGTATTTACATTTACTTAGGCTGGCCTTAGGTCTGGGTGAAGCTTAAACTCATGCTTCTGGCTTTTTCAGCATGCAAAAAAAAAAGTTGAAAACTTTATAATGAAAACCTGAACTCACAGCTGAAGAAGACAGATATCCTTATAGAGATACATTGGGGGAACATATTGATTGAACCATAGGGACTGAATTAAGCAATAAACTCTTCCAATTAATACTAAAGGGTAGGAAAAGTTGACCTATGTGTAAATTGTTCTTGTTCTTTGGACTAAAATATTAAGGACCACAATATTTGGTACAAATCATCACAAGACCTTTGTACTCCATGCAATTATTCCAGTCCCTTTTTCACTATACCATTTGGGGAACTGGGACTAGGTGATTTCTCCCATTCACAAAATTTACGTAATACATTGACATAAAAGCAATTCTGTAGATTTCAAGCTGTATCAGGAAGGCTGCACAGAACCCCTTGGCATGGCTAAAAGGAACAAAATTGATAGCTCGTGGACATCTGATACGTTTGAAAAAAAGATGTGTTTTTTCCTAGCAGGAGAATTGTAAAATTATCCTGCTTTTCATACACCGTAACTTCTGTCTGTTAAGACTGCATAAGGTTCTTAGTATGCAGAGGGGCTATGCATGTGGAAATCTGCTGTTTTCTAAATCCACATTGATAGGATAGATTGTAAACTCTTTGAAGGGGACTGTTACAGTCTATCATGTTCATGATCCGTGGGTTTAGGACTTCTTAATGCACAGTGGCAGAGTACTCTAATGATCCATTATACTGTATCAATGATATGTAGATTATGGGCTGATTGTAGATATTTGAACTATGCCTCACAATCCGTAGTGTGGTTCTTTGAGGATTTGTTAAAGTCACCGGGGGTCAGTGCACTTTGACATGACTCCAAAGAGGAACCAAGAATTAGAGCTTGCCAAAATTTCACTGTATTAAAGGCACGATCGTGCTGTCCTGATTCCAGCATAACCTGAACACTTCTTACCTCAAATAAGCTTGCTTGGGAAATGATCTTATCCTGGGCACAGCAAAACAGATCTCAGTGTAAAGTAAAGGCTCAAGAATTTTCCTAGCTAATGTATGTCAGTGCTATATAGATTATGTACTTTTTGGCAGAGATCAAGAAAGATATCCAAAAGAGTCTGGATCTAAGGATTTCTTTTCACCTTTATTTTATATAATTAGTGTAGTAATACCCCATAATACAGTTATCTGAAATTCATTGATGGGTTGAATTTACATAAATTACAATAACACCAGTTTTAGAGAGGCAGTATGATTGATTGAATATTACTGCTTTGTTGTATTTTGGTTTCTGCTCTTCACCTGCAGGATGACCGTAGGCTACTCATGGTTTCCCCTTCCATTCCTGACTTGTCTTTTTATATTTTTATGTTGTTTGTGAAGAGCTCATCACAGCTCGGTCTATCACTAACTACTGTGTAGACAGTGTCTTCCAGAAAAGCCGTTTTGGATGAGACATTTAAACGCTATTGTAATAGAAATACAAGTAAGACAGAATATTTTATATACTTACAAGAACATAATTGTCTATTCGGACAAGTAGAAATTATTACCCATGATCCCAAATTCCATCTTTTCTCAAGGTAACTTACTAGCAGAATGTTTCCGTCAAATATATTCTCCCTCCCTTGCTCTTCTGTGGTGGATTTATTCTGATCACATGTGTGAGTTGAGAAATATACAAAAAAACGGCCCTTTCATTAAGATTAGAAAGCTGCAGCCCTTAAATCATGCATTTATGCAATTTTTAACTGTTTTTAACTAGCACAAAATGGCTCGTTGGAATTATGCAAGTATAGATCATTTTAATTTGAATCATTGTGGAATCATAAAGGACTCCGTTCTTTAATTTTGTGCCTTCAAGTCAGCCACTTTGATTAAAAAATAATAAAGCATGAGAGCTGGAGGGTCCTTGCAGGTTCTTCCAGCTATCATGGATCCCTGATCTTTGGTACTAATTCTTCTCATTAATATTAATAAAGGGCTGATAGGCCATCTCAAAGCATAGTACAAAACCCATGCAATTAATTGCTTGTAGTGTTTTTATGCTTATTTTGCACAATGAGAAGTGATGCCTCAGGAGTCTAAATATCAGTTAATCAATAATATCAAATCCACCGAAAACGAGCCCTTCAAGTCCCTTTTTAATAAATCTTCCAAAAAAGAAAAAAGAAAAAGCGAGTGAAAGAAGAGGCAATACTGACAGACTTGCGTATGCCTCTCCCCCAGCTACTCCTTTCACCACTGCAGTTTTTAACAGATAAAATGCTGGGGTTTAGATTCTATTTCTTCTCCACTTCTAGATAACAACCAAGGTGGTCACAGGAAATTAGACTTGAGCACTATCAGCAGGTTCCTGCAAATTCGGAGGTGTTAGCCATGTTGAGTTGGATGGCATCCCTTAACTGCACAAGATTACACATCATATTTTGGCCAGAAAAACCTTTCAGAAATATGAGAACTCCTCTCCCATCCTGAACTGACCTACACAGATGTTTGATCAGAGTGTGAACAAGAGTCAAGGTGATGTCCTCTCTCTCGCTGTCCTCAGACCAGATGTGCAGGAGGACCAGACTGAGTCCCTGTCACCTCACCTCATCTCAGCCCTGCTGTTACACACAAAGGCAAATTGCTGTCACTGCACAACATAAAGGGAAACGGTTACAATTTTGTTTGGTTGGTTTTAAATACAAGTATAATATTGTATTAAGATTTTGTACTGGGGATAGCCCAGATCATTAAAATAGCAAAATGTCATCTTGTCAAGATGAATGTCCAAAAGAGATCCTCGTTTTTTTGTCATTTCTATTCAAGTGGGCATTTATGAGCCATTGTGCTTGCTGGTATAGATGGTGTTTAAAATATAAGTCCCGGGGGCAAAGATTGAATCCCTAAAAGAAAATTTTTGTGGCTCTTTTTTTGTTGATTTGCTGTTGCATGGTGATATAGAAGATGGATTCGGAAGGAGGCAGGGCTGTGGCTATTTCAGATTGCAACATTGTGGGGTCTACAGCGAAGGGTTGTTCTGTTTCATATGGCTTACAATAATTGGTTAAATCCTGCAGCTGTTCCTCTGAGCTTTTTACAGCTGGGTGAAATATTTTTAGCAAGAGAAAAAGTACATTTTTATGCACAACTCTACCTGTATTGTTCTATCAACAAGTATGAATTTATAAGGTCAAGTCTCATCCTTCAAGTAGTCTTCATATACACATGCACACATGAAAGAAAATGGTTTTAGGAAATGTCAGAATGCTTTATATCAACATTTTTAGAATGAACTAGAATGTTTCATTTCAAAATGTCATTTTCATTTTGAAATTGATCTTTTTAAAGGGTAAGAAAAGAAAAAGAGAAAAAAAAAGGCTTAAATAACTTGAAAATGAAACACAACATTTTCCAATTTGAATAAAACTTCCTGGTGTACAAACCCAAACCCATTGATTTTTTTTTTTTTTTTTTTTCCTTTGCTATCGAACTCTAAAGTCTAATATTCTCACAGGTCAGGTTTTTTACTCAGATTTCAAACCAGAGGCACACTTTCTTTTTTCTCTGTGCCTGCACACCCAGATGTATTGTCTGGTGTAGCTTGCATATCTGAATGATGCAGGCATGGCTACATGGCTGTGTAGCTGCTGCCCCTGATCTGTTTAGAGGCAAAATAGGTACCATAAATCAATATATATAGACATTTTGCCCAAGGAAGATCTACATCAGTGGAAAGATTGCAGTTTTTCCCTCAGTGAGGAGAATCCACAGCAAGGCAGAAAACTCCAGGCATTTCAACATTTGGAGCCATATAGGGTTTCTTCTGATTTCTTTTCTTGGGATCTAGAATGTTTGGATTCCACCTGATTTGTGAGGGGATCAGACAGCTCCATCCCAGGCATCTCTTCTAATCAGTAGATTGACAACAGCCAAGAGCTAACTACACATTACTACCTCCTTCTGGTTCACTGCGCGTTCTGATGAGGTCATGAATATAAAATTCTTCGTTTTGCAATTGTTAATATGTAAAGGGTTTTTTTACAAGACTGACAGAGTCTGATATTACAAAAAAATACAGAGGAGATAGCATAGCTAATAAAAGGCAGATCAGTCTGACATCGATTCTAATTAAAAATAAAGAAAACAGTAGCTTAAAAATTAACTGTAAGCTTTTCACATTGCGAATCTGCTTACCCTTTTAGAAATCCTGGGCTGAAATGTGACATTTCAGACAAGTTCTGATTCAGACCATTGTCTTTTGATTCAGCTGATTTTAACAGCCTGAGCAAGCCAGGCAAACAGTTGTCTCTCTCTCTCTCACACTTGCTTGCAAACTCTTCTCTCCAATGTCATTAACTTACACGGTTATTATAAAGGACTTGTCACTGATCTAAACTCTGACTTAGATGTGTCATTCATCATACCCTAAGAATGTATCAACAAAGAATTAGAAGCTAAAAATATTACGAGTAGCAATTAGTGCAGTTTCATGCAAGGTGGGTCTTGAAGCCCATTCCTATTTGACAAAATAAAGGTCTCGTTCAAATCTGGGAAGGGTGTTTCAGCACATGCAGTTTTAGTATTCCATGACATTTTATTGAAAAAAAGAAGAAAAATAAATAATCAAATAAAAAAGATCTGTTCAAACTACCTGTTTTTACTTGTGTTACAGAGAATTTTTCTCCTTAAATTTCTGTGTAGTCTCTCTTTTCCATATGCTCAGATTAAAAATAAAGAAGGAAAGGAGAGCTGGTGTGGTATGATTCATCATGCCCGTGGATGGCAAAGCCAATCTAAAGTTTGTTTTCACCAAAGAGCAACTCCTGGTCTTTCATCTCTTTTCCCTTGCTCAGTATGGTTGGACTCGATGACCTTAAAGGTCTTTTACAACCTAAATGATTCTATTATTCTATGACTTTGTTTTCAGTCCCAGCTTATTCTTCCCTGGGCTCCCTCATTTGTTGGGTACACCTTGCACAGTTTCAGGCATTCATTTGATCCCTCTCTGGTATGATTCAGTTAACTCATGTTGTAGTAAAAAATACTTATTATTGTCAAATATTTCAAATGACTGTGACTGATTGATAGACAAAGAAAAGGGGAGGGAAGAAGTCCTCTCCCTTTCAGCAGTAGTGAGTCATTTAATTAGTTTTATGTCATAACACAAAAGTTCAACCTCTTTTTTTTTTTCCCCGTTGTTTCAGTTCAGTAGGATAATCTGGCCTTCAAAATAGTGAAATTATTTACTTTAGCTAAAATCAATGGCTGCCCTACAATACACCTTATTGAAAAAAGAAAAAAAAAAATCTGAGGTACAGGGTGTCAGACTATATAAACAAATAACCCCAGTCAAGCTAGATCCCTATGAAACTCTGAAGTCAATCCCCAAGGAGCCTCCAGAGGCAGTTAATTGATGAACAGGGGTATATCTAGCTGATTTCCAAATAGGGAGAAGGTCCATAAGATAATGGAAAAAACACTATAATAAAAAATATTTCTAGAAAAGACTCTGATGAATTCCCCCAAGATAACATCTCCAAGGCTTTCACCAAATCTTTGGGAAAAAAAAATTATTTATTCTTCCACCCCCAGCACAAAGATGGGACAAACACCTACAGCTAGGCAGATCTCTTCAGATCCTGCAGTGAAATCCCCAGATGCCATTAAGTCAGAGTCCACAAAAATTATAGTGCAGTGATGAATGAAGAAAACTCTCCCAAGTCCTAAGGCAGAGCTTTAACAGAGAAAAAAACCTTCTTTGCCATTGGCAGGTTCACCCAACCTTATTTTGAAGATTTTCCCATCATTAATTTAAAGGTATTAAATGAACAAAGATCAGCAGAATTAGCAATAAAATGCCCTGGCAGTTGCTGAAGCCATAATTCACAGAATGGAATACTAGTTGAACAATTGCCATAGTATTTTAAGCAAGGAACCACAACCTATCTGTGATTTAAAGCATGCTTCTCCCTTTTTTAAATAGTTATTTAAATACAAATTAATGATTAAACTCATATTTCTTGAGGATTAAAAGCATCTATGTCTATGCATATTTGTCAACATTAGCATAAAACCAGTTGGAAATTGTGAACAAACTGCTGTTAAGTGACTATATGCAACTGTACTCTGGAGTTCCACTTAGAGCTAACATCACTCACACTATTTCTGTTGGGTATCCCATCTGTTTTACACCTATAAGTTGATAGGGAAGAACACGAAGTCTCTCGGTGGTCAGTGCTGATGGTCATATATATCTTCTATGTTCAGCTCTCGAAATACCACGGGGTAGGGAGAAGGTGTAAATTACTCAGAAGCTGTCTGATTGGTGGTGCATGCTTGAAACAGCTGTAAGAGGTCCTGAACAAAGCACAGCAGTTGTAGTGAGAAAACTATTAGCATATGCATGAATAAGTGGGTGTGAAAATGCTGGCTATCAACATGCAGTGGTACTGTATTCCAGCTGAGTAGGTGTAAAAAACATCCTCTTGACACAGAAGTGTGAATTTCAGTGAGACAAGCCTGATGAAAGCCCAAGATTTGTATTTGTTTCATTTGTTTAGATAAAGGGCCATGCACTTTTCTGGTGTTATTCTGTTATCATTAGGTGAATTTTGCCCTACTTCAAGGCAAACAACACAAGCCAGTGAACAGCACAAAGTTATAGGATGGCAACTGTTCAGGACTGAGAATCACAACAGGTTTTGAACTAGCTCTTCGAGGCTGCAGATGCAACTTTCTCACTGGTAATACTCATCAGAACTTCACTGCCTTCACCAGGCTACACAGAGTTCACGGCCCAGACTTCTGTATGGTTCTTTATTGTATGTGCCTGTTAAGGCTACCACTAAAAATCAAAAGAGAAACTGAGCCATTCCTTTGCTGGAGAGCATAAAACCTGTCCACTGAAAAAGGACACTTGAAAATCCTGCTCCTGGGCACTTGAGGGCATTTCACATTTCAGCCATTCACAATTTATATTTATTTGAAAAATTTTGTTGCTCGGCAGTCTTTTCTAATAGCAATATAATGGTATTGCAGCTGGAATTTAATGGTACACTATTACACTTCAGGGCAACCACAGCACAAGTGTATCAATTCTGGGATGAGTCAATGGTGAAAGAGCAATATTGAGGTCATATTTTTCCTCTTTCTGTACATCAGTGGGACAGAGGTATAGAACTTTTGGCAGAAATGTAAAAGATTATTTTTCAGTGATCTAGTTTTCTTCCAGACAAATTTCTATATCTCTTACTTGAAGGTTTGCAGTACTACCTTGCTCTATTCTCTGACAGGGTCTGTCACAGTGATATCAGAAGGGTTACCAACAAAGCAATAAATGGCATGATCATATACCTCATTTGCCTTCCTTTTTTTTTTAATGTAACTTTTCAACATTCCTTGTAACTTATTTTCTGTCATACATATAGTGAGCATATGGTTGACACAACATGTTGTGGAAAGCAGTAAGATGTTTATTGGTTCAAAAGCATACTTTTAATCCAGATTTTGAGAACGTGTCATCTCTTTTGCCATTAAACCTTGGTTTTGCAGCTGATAGACATGTCAGTTTTAAAATGAGATCAAACCAGACATATTCCATGTTTTACTGTACAGGTTCTTGCTTCACTAACTCATTTAGGGAGAAAAGGCATCAGATCATACGACTGGCCATGCTGGATCAAACCAGATGCTTGCCTAAGCCAATATCCCCTTTTCACTACTTGCTAGTAGTTGATAACTAAAGTAAAACATAATAATGGACAGGTCTGTAATGTATTTTTCTAGTGCACTCTTACAGTCTTCAGTAGTTTGTGTCTTGGAAACTTATTAAGCAAGAGGCTGCGTGTTTGTATTTAGCAGCCTTAGGCAGATTTTCCTTTCATTTTTTGAACACAGGTAAACATTGAACTATTAGACTAAAGATACTTTTCCTTCATTTTGCATCTATCTGTCAGTCTATATATATAAACATTTGCATATATCACTATAGATATAAAAAGATGTTGAATAATACAAGTCCCAGTACTCACCCCTGAGGAATACCACTCATCACTGATTTCCACTTGGACATCAAGTTGTTGACAACAACTCTTTGAGTGTGGCCATCCATCCAGTTCCTTATCCACTGAAAGGTCCATCCATCAAATCCATGTCTTTCCTGTTTAGAGACAAGGATGTAATGCGGGACAGCGTCAAATGCTTTGCACAAGTCCATGTAGATGACGTCTGTTGCTCTACCCTTGTCCATCAACGCTGTAATCCCATTGTAGAGGGTCACCAAATTTGTCAGGCATGACTTGCCCTTGGTTGTCACTGATCACCTCCTTACTTTCCATGTGCCTTAGCAGAGCTTCCAGGAGGCTCTGCTCCATGATGTTGCCAGGCACAGAGGTGAGACTGACCAGCCCATAGTTCTCTAGGTATTCCTTTTCTTACCTTTGTGAAAATGGGGGTTACATTTCCCCTTTTCCCATCAGTGGGAACTTCTCCAGACTGCCACAACTTTTCAAATATAATGGAAAACATGTTATCAACTCATCTGCCAGTTTCCTCAGGACCTGCAAGTGGATTTCATGAGGTCTCATCAACTTGTGCACCTTCAGGTTGCTTAGATGGTCTCGTACTTGATCTTCACCTACAGTGGGCGGTTCCTCATTCTCACAGCCACTGTCTTTGCCTTCTGTAACTTGGGTGGTGTGGTTAGACCACTTGATGGTGAAGGCTGAGACAAAAAAAGTCATTGAGTACCTCAGCCTTCTCCATATCCTGGATAACCAGGTCTCCAGTTTTCTTCCGGAAGGGGCCTACATCTTCCCTAGTCTTCCTTGTATCACTGACACACTTATGGATGTTTTTCATGTTGCCCCTGATGTCCCTGGCCAGATTAATTCTGTCTGAGCTTTAGCTTTTTTAACCTGATCCCTGGTCACTTGGACAGCTTCTTTGTATTCATCCCAGGCTGTCTGTCCTTGTTTCTACTCTCTGTAGGGCTCCTTTTTGCTTGTAAGTATGTCCAGAAGCTCCTTGTTCATCCGTGCAGGACTCCTGGCATATTTGCCTGACTTCTTCTTTGTTGGGATACATAGCTTCCGAGCTTGGAGGAGGTGATCCTTCAATATTTAGCAGCTTCCTTGGGCCCCTCTCCCCTCCAGTGCTTTATCCCATGGAACCTTAGCAAGTAGATCCCTGAAGCGTGCAAAGGCTGCTCGGCTGAATTCCAGGATAGTGAGCTTGCTGTGCAGCATAGTCACTGACACAAGGATCATGAACTCTACGATTTTATGGTCACTGCTGCTTAACTATTTCATGGTCATCCTTGAGCTTGGCATTCCCCAGTAACCCCTCCTTGTTGGTAAGAACAAGGTCCGGCATAGCACCTCTCCTTGTTGGCTCCTCTATGACTTGGAGAAGAAAGTTGTCATTGACGCATTCCACAGACTTCCTGGATTGCTTATGCCCTGCTGTGTCGTTCCTCCAACAGATGTTGGGGCGGTTGAAATCGCCCATGAGGACCAAGGCCTGTGAACATACAGCTGCTCCTATCTGTCTGTAGAGGGCCGCATCCACTCCATCATCCTGGTTAGGTGGCTTGTAGCAGACCCCCACTGTAATGTTGCCTGCCCCTTCCTTCCCTTTAATCCTGACCCATAAGCTCTCAGTCCACTCTTCATCCATCCCCAGGCAGGGCTCCATGCACTCCAGCTGGTCATTGGCATAGAGGGTGACACCCCCTCCCCCGCTCCCCTGCCTGTCTTTCCTAAAGACCCTGAACCCATCCATTCCAACACTCCAGTCATAACAGCCATCCCACCATGTCTCCATGCTGCCAATGAGATCATAGCTCTGGAAGCACGCATACACATCTCTAACTCCTCTTTTTTGTTCCCCATGCTATGTGTGTTTGCATAGAAACACTTAAACTGGGTCCCTGCTGAAGCCGACCTGGCTGGAGTGGGTGCAACTCCTTAGTGCTGCTCTCCAGGTGTCATTCCTTTCAGGTGTTTTATCAGTGTTTCCCCATTGGCTCCTCTTGCCTCAGGAGCCCCTGGCTCATCTCCATAAGACTTTTAGTGTGCTGCAGTGTACCCAGTACATCTCAGTGCAACAGGGTGAAGGCCCTCGCTATCAACCCATCCCTCGTACCTTGGAGTGTCATCCCTTGGCTTGTCACTAGCACGCCTGGTAATACCCACCTCCCCCACTGAGTCTAGTTTAAAGCTTGGTTAATGAGCCCTGCTAGCTCACTGTAGTGCACTTTCAAACTTCAGCTAGGAACCCATAAAGAGGGAGCAGATCGTGCAAGGAAAATGTGAGGAGTGAAAATGAAAGACTTAAGTGGACTGAAAACTGAGGAGAAGGAATCCCCCCCCACGACCATTGTACAGTTCTCTGCATCAGGACACTGTTGACTTGTAACTCCATCTCATGCGTTCCTCTTTGGGAGGACTGAAACTTTCAACATTGTGGCCTAGAGGCACACTGGAAGGGTAAGCATAAAAGCAAAGAGAACTAGTAAGTTTTCTGAATAACAATTTTAGCTGTAAAGGGCTTTTCTCTATTAATTTCCACTATGTGTACTGGTACTGGAACTAATAAGAAAAAAATAAGAAAAAAAAAAGATTAAATTTTTATTAGATTGTTAAACATTAATAAAACTAACAATAAAGCCTTAGCTGCAAATACGAGATAGTGTTCCCTTTTGAACCAACAACATTTTGAGGGTAATACCATCAAGATATAAGAGTTGGATCTACTGAGAGTAGGACAGAAATCATAAGCAGTTTTCTTCAATTCATATGTGACAGTACTGAAAGGCATACACAGACTCACTTCTTTTGGCCATATTTACATGTAAAACTGCCCCTAACTACTTGTATTTTGTTCTATATTCAACACCATGGATATAAAGTAGGTGATCTGTGAGCATTCCTAACAATTGAGCCACCGGAGGGTAGTGGGCATAAGAATTCCTACTTATCATCAAAAAGGGGCCAAAATCAGGGCCAGATTACAGAATCACGGAATAATAGAATGGTAGAGGTTGGAAGGGACGTTCAGAGATCATCTAATCCAACCCCCCTGCCAAAGCAGGTTCACCTGGAGCAGGTTGGACAGGACTGCATCCAGGGGGTGTTGAATATCTCCAGAGAAGGAGACTCCACAACCTCTCTGGGCAGCCTGTTCCAGTGCTCTGCCACCCTCAGTAAAGAAGTTTTTCCTCATGTTGAGATGGAATTTCTTGTGTTCCAGTTTGCGCTTGTTGCCCTTTGTCCTGTCACTGGTCACCACTGAAAAGAGTCTGACCCCATCCTCTCAACACCCACCCTTTAGATACTGATAAGCATTGATGAGATCCCCCATCAGTCTTCTCATCTCCAGGCTAAACAGACCCAGGTCTCTCAGCCTTTCCTCACAAGAGAGATGTGCCATTCCCTTCATGACCTCTGTAGCCCTCCACTGGACTCTTTCCAGTAGTTCCTTGTCTTTCTTGAACTGGGGAGCCCAAAACTGGACACAGTAGTCCAGATGCGGCCTCCCTAGGGCAAAGTAGAGGGTGGGGAAACCTCCCTCAACCTGCTGGCCACACTCTTTTTAATGCACCCCAGGTTAATATTGGTCTTCTTGGCCACAAGGGCACATTGCTGGCTCATGGTCAACTTGTTGTCCACCTGGACTCCCAGGTCCCTCTGTGCAGAGCTACTTTCCAGCAGGTCAACCCCTAACCTGTACTGGTCCGTGGGGTTATTCCTCCCCAGGTGCAGGACCCTACACTTGCCCTTGTTGAACTTCATTAAGTTCCTCTCTGCCCAACTCTCCAGCCTGTCCAGGTCTTGCCGGATGGTGGCACAGCCTTCTGGTGTGTCAGCCACTTCTCCCAGTTTTGTGTCATCAGCAAACTTGCTGAGGGTACAATCTGTTCCCTCATCCAGGTCACTGATGAATATGTTAAAAAAGACTGGACCCAGTACTGGTGCCTGGGGAACACGACTAGGCCTCCAACTAGACTCTGTGCCACTGATCACAGGTCTGCCATTTAGCCAGTTCTCAATCCACCTCACTGTCCACTAATCTAGCCCACACTTCCCAAGCTTACCTATGACAATGTTATGGGAGATGCTACCAAAAGCCTTGCTGAAGGTGAGACAGACAATGTCTACTTCTCTCCCCTCATCCACCCAGCCAGTCATGTCACCGTAGAAGGCTATCAGATTGGTCAAGCATGATTTCCCCTTGGTGAACCCGTGTTGCCCACTCTCTATAACCTTCTCTTCCTCTACATGCTTAGAGATGACATCCAAGATTAGACCAGGTTGCTCAAATCTCCAGTTGAGATGTGAAGAACTGTATATGAGTATAGGTAGGCCAAGTTGGCTGCCACAGTAGTCAAGGGAAAAAACAGAAATTTAGGTCCTTCTAAGTTTATACTACAAAATAAAGGCTTCTATGCCTTTAAAGAAGCTGAAGTTTCTAAGAAGTGTTGGTTGAGGATCATTGTCTTGGGCATAAAGATCAGTTTAAAGACATAATTTCCTTTTGCGACTTGGTTTCTTGTATATTATGCACTAACAAGAAATACAAATGGCCACTGTATGTACTAATTAGAAGAATAAATTAATAATGATAAAAAGCAACTATAATAACTTTAACGACAAAGCAGGTCTGGATGTGAAAAACTGTAAGATCCCTATGGGTAAACATGAATTTCATGCTCTGCCTTAGCCAGGGTTTGTGAAGGATAGTTGGAAGAGGAAGAGGAACACAGCAGTGAAGGAGAGCTTTTAAAGCTCAGAGCTAAACCTGCTAATGAGAAGAGAATCCAGGAGATACTACATGGCCTTTGAAAAGAGTATGTCACCAATGACTAATCTTTTGATTTACTACAAACCTCAGTTCTTAGTCTTGGAGAAGTCTGTTGGGTATAAAAAAAACCAAAACCATCACAAAGCAAAATAAAGCAAAGCTAAATTAAATTAAATTCCATTACATCAGTAAAAAATGAAATAAAATACAATGCACATATAAACAGGGAAATGTCTGAGAATTTCTAATTTTTGCCGTAATGATTCCCCTCTTCCCTTTTTCAAATGTCACCCCTAATTCTGTAGTGTATCATGCCATCACAAAGACATCCATTTAATCAAATGCCTTCTGCACCTGGGACACTGCTAGTCAATATGTAGTAAACAGCCAATGTGTTCCAATCTAAAGTAGGGACACTATGTTTCAGAGAGATTCATTGATCTCAAATGGCAGAGTTAGTCTTCTTTTGTGAAAAGAATCTTTCAAATAAAGCTACTTGAGTGTTTGAAGGTGTGAGTACTTTGATGTTTCAAAGCCTCAATTATTTAGGTACCACAGAGCTGAGCATTGTGTATCTGCCAAAGTTTCATTTAAAAAGCTCAGATGGCTAAGATGTCATGTTCTGTTCAAAGTCTTCTGGTGACTGAAATTAAGAGAAAAGCCCTTTCATTTTAGTGACTCCTAAGGCGCTCTCAGCATCTACTCTGTTGTGCTTCAGCATGACACCATTAAATGCTTGCTTGCAATTTGAGTACATTGTCAACAGAGCAGATGGATTCTAACTAAGGAAGTGGTATTTATGCTGATAGGCTGTGGTAAAAGCGAAACAAACAAACAAACAAAACCCCACAGCTTCTGGTATTTCTTATTAAAGGGATAGGATTCAAGTGTCTGGCTAAAAAGCAGTTGTACTGATAACATTGTCTGTAATAATTAATTCATACTTTGCAGGTTTGTGTGAAGGCAGGTGTTTACCTATCCTTAATTTACTACAGTTGAGGAGAGAGTAATTCTGTCAATGATGCATCATGCTGTTTTCACTTATTGCTAACCTATTATTGATTATTTCTATGTAGACTCCTGAGCTAACTTGCATTACGATAGTTCAGCAAGTCAGCAAGATCGGGCCCACAGAGGAAAACGTGGTATCCAGACAGCAATGAGATCACCCTTTAAACAAAATTGTTGAATAGAAATAGGTAGTTGAGAGAGGCAAGGAAAGATTTACAGGTGTTATTGTGGGTGTGAAGACACAAGCTGAACCTAACTTTAGGGTCATAACTGAGGTGTTTAGGCTAGAATACTTCAGATAAATTACTCTTTGCTCCCTCTTTAGCTGCTGGAAAGCTGCAGGAACCTCCAGGGTGATTCAGATCTAAGCAGAGTAAATTGCCACTTCAGGAAGTATATTTTTCTCTTTTGATTATATTAATAGGCTAAGCTACTAAGTAAATGGTCTTAGCTAAGAGCCTAAAATTCAGTGGAATTAATCTCTGCCTTTCTTCCTCTTCATGAAACAAGATGTGTTCCTTGATTAAAAAGGGGAAATAACATGAAGAAAGAAGTAAAATACAGGTGGAAGAGTTAAAGATATAACAGGTGAAGACATGATAGACAAAAGTCCTTTCTATATCAGTATCACTTTCAATTGAGTCACAGAATCATAGAATGGTTAGAGCTGGAAAGGACCTTAAAGATCATCTCATTCCAAACCCCCTGCCACTGTCAGGGACACCTTCCACCAGACCAGGTTGCTCAAAGCCCCATCCAGCCTGGCCTTGGAACACTTCCAGGGATGGCGCTCCACATCTTCTCTGGACAACCTGTTCCAGTGTCTCACCACTTGCACAGTAAAGAATTTCTTCCTAATATCTAATACAAATCTACCCTCTTTCAGTTTAAAACCGTTATCCCTCATCCTATCACTAGACTTCTTGATAAAGAGTCCCTCTCCACCTTTTCTGTAGACCACCAACTCAGTAGTCCAACTCTGAGTCTTGGGCAAAAGACAGAAACAGCTCTGAAAAGACAGGTTATTCAGTCACTGCCTGATAGAGGCTTTATGCAGCTGGTAGATGGACCACCAGTTCCTGCAGTGCAGTGAAGCGCTGTGGGCCAGCAAGTTGTCTTCTCCTGCTGTCACATCACCACTGCACTTGCACACAGAGGGCCCTTCACTTTCACGCTCAGTGACTGTGGACATGTGGGTGGAGAACCGAGGTTTAAGGCATGAACAGGTAGAGTATTGCACCCTGGCAGCTGGACCCAGGTGTATTAAAAAAGAGGTCTGGATGTTAAAGATAAGCAGCTGAGAGTCCTCCACAAGTCAATTTGCCACAAGAGGTGCTAAGACGAATCTCTTTAAGTAGTCTTTTGTTCAGTCTACACAGATGTTGGTACTTATTGCAACAAAACGGCTACCTGTTGGCATTTTCTGGAGTACTTATCCCTGCTACCATGTAAATACAAACTGAGAGACAAGCTTTGTCTACAGATATAGAATTCAGCCCCCAAAGTTAGGAGCCTGGAATTAGGGACTATGAACTTCCCTGTGACTCTAAAATGAACTATTTTTATTTCACCATTTCACCACCATCATCAGGTAAAACATATTTCCCATGAAAAATGCAACCATTTATCCATGATGACTATTATGTGCTTAGGTTTGTTTTGGGTTTGTAAGGGAAAAATATTCTGTTGTTTTGTTAGCATTTTTCTTATTTTTAATGAAAATATGTGCCTTGCAACACGTAACCACATTTTCTAATAGTGTCGCTCACAGGCACCGAGGGAAACTGGTTTGATTCACTTTCTTTTGCCTTATTTGAAAGCTAAAAGATTGTGGAACTCACCCAGGAAATGACCATTTTCCCTCCTTTATTTTAAGTCCAAGACCTGTTAAGTTTTTTTTGTTCAAGCAAGGCAATAAGAGTACTTAATAAAATGACTTTGAGAGAATTGGGCACGTGGTCACTATTCTGTCCTTACACAAAGTTTTCTCGGTTATGTGGGGACTTACCTGGTGAAAAGAAAGTAGGATAGTCATTTAGACAATTAGTTTAATTTGTTTGAGTTTCACAGTTAAGCTAGCTATAAAGAACTCACTTCTACTTTAAAACAAAAGCTGGGGAGTTTAATTAGCTTGACTTCTTCCTCATGTGGAAGGAAGGAAGAGGTATCAACATGATTTTGACTTCCTTGAAATCTCAGCTAGTATACAGTGCCAATTAGAAAGACAGATGGACACTGCAAGTTCCTCCAAGCCCTTATACTGAGCAACCATGTTAATTATCACTGCTTTGTAGAGCACAGACAAGTAGGTAGTCACACCATAATGAAGGAAGGTGGATGCCCTGTCTAAACTGGGTGCATCAAATGCCTCATTTCAGTGTACCTCCCTATAACAATATCAAATTGAGAATGGAGATATGTCTGTTGTTTCTAAGGGGAAAAGGAAAGAAAAACTCATATATTTATTAATAAGATAAAGCTGCAGGTCAAAATAGTTTTAAATTAATTTTTAGCTGCAGTTTTAAAATATTAGGAAGGGAGAGAAAGAGCGAGCTGATCAGGAAGATAAAAGAAAGGGGAAAATCATAGGAAATAATAATAATAAAAAAATCTAAAGCCAGCTACTAAGCTAAAGTGACTTTAATTTTTCTGGTTTATTAAAACATATTCAAGTCTTTGATGGTCTATGAAATCTGGTATCCTATCAATTACAATCTCAAAAGATTTCTGAAACATTTTTTAAGCGAAAAGTAAGTAAATTATGGGTTTGTCTTTTAAAGTGTGTTTTATTGTGTCATTACTTCAAATAATGTCAGTAACTCGGTACCAGTTTGAATGGTTATGGAACATTTGTAATTCAAGGGGGTGTGATTATCAGTGTATATTCTGGTATAAAAAAGACTTTAGCCAGATTACTTTTTATCGGCTCATGAATTTAGATGCAGTTCCTTTAGCTCCATAATGCAGCTGTCTGGGGGTAGATATATGCAGTCCTCCAGATTGGTTGCCATTGAAAACTTGTAGTGTGAAACTTGATAGTTTGTATTGGGAGGAACTCTACTGGTTCATGGGTTCACTTTGAAGCAAAAGCACAAAAAAAACCAAAACCCAAAAAACCCACAGGAAAAAATAATAATGAAAGTCAGCCAGCCATTTCACAGCTGAGATCTGTTTCTGCAACTCATCCCGTGGACAAAATGTGCTGGTCAATCACCTGAAGCCATTCAGTAGATTTAATGCATGTTTTTGCTTCTTCCTCCAACAAACAAAACCTGTACTGTCTCTGACATGAAACCATTAATTTATATGCCAAATTCATTCTTTATACTTAATGTGTTTGCAT